>NW_028274809.1:93146755-93449785 GCF_037043125.1 Eumetopias jubatus | reverse complement strand
GAGTTTATTTCTGGACTCTCAGTTTATGCTATTCTCTATGTTTCCACTCTTATGCCAATACTACACTATTATATTACTATATCTTTGTGGTAAGTTTTTAAAGTCAGGGATTGTGAGTCTTCCAACTGTTCTTTTTCAAGATTGCTTTGACTACTTGCCTATATGGCTTACGATTCCATGTAAATTTGATGGTTGGCTTTTCCATTTCTGCAAAAGAGGCCATTAAAATTTTGATAGAGATTGCATTGAGTATGTGGATTGCTTTGGATATTACTACATCTTAATATTAAATCTTCCAGTCTTAATGAACATGGGATGTCTTTCCATTTACTTAGGTCATCTTTAATTTCTTTCATATTTTACTGTTTCTTGCATTTAGTATTCTCTAAGTATTAGTTGAGCCGATGTTGTTGATTCGTGTCTTTCCAGTCTTTTATCCAGTTCTACCAATAAGTGATAGTGGATTTGTCTATTTCTCCCTTAAATTCTGCCAGTTTTTTAATAATATTGAAACCTATATTAAGCAATTTATATTTATCATTTCTACCTGATATATTGACTCCTATCATTATGAAATGTTTTTCTCTCTCTCTCTAGTACTGTTTCTTGTCTTAAAACCTATTTTATCTGACTTCAATATAGTGACTTCAGCATTCTTTTGATGAGCATTTAAGTGGTATGCCTTTTCTATCCTCTAATTTGTGACCTTAATATTTAAAGTCTGTCTTTTGCATATAGTTATATAGTTCATCTTTGCTGTTCTATTAGTCTCATTGGAATGTCTAGTCCTCTTAGCTTTAATAGGTCTGTTGACATGGTTAGAGGTAGGTATGCCACATTGCTATTTGTTTTCCATTTGTTCTATTTTATTCCTATATGCCTCCTATCCTGCCTTTTGTATTATTTGAACTCCTTTAGTGTTCTAATTTATTTTTTCTTTGGCCTTTTTACTACAGTCCTTTAAATCTCATGTTTGTATAGTTTCTTTAGACATATGATCTGTATCTTTAGGTTATTACTATCTATTTCAAGTTCATATGAAACTGCAAGTAAAATATAGTAGTCACATTGACAGTATAATTTTATTTACCCTCAGTTGTTTGTGCTGTTGTCATATACATTGCATGTGTATACATTATAAATAAAATATATATTGGTTACCATTTTTGCCTTAAACAATGATGTCTTTTTTTTAATTAAGTGGGAGAAAAGTGTATACTCTTATTTATACGCATACTGAAAAGTATAATAATAGATTAAGATCTGAAATTAGGTCATACCAATTGCTTGCTGATACCTCCAGGAACAATTAAGGGATCACAAATGTATTGCATCTAATGGTTCAAAAACAGAAGAATGTTAACAGTAAATTTAGGAGATTCTTGGCTTATAACTGATCTAGAAATTCTGTATTCAGCTGGTTTGCAGATGAAATAGACACTCTTTAAGATGTCTACAGATGTCTCCTCTTTTAGAAGTAACCCAATTGGAAGAGCATAACCTGAAAGAGCTTATGAAGCTAATAAAGTTAATTTACCACAAACTTCTACATCACTGAATTAATTGTTTATTCCTCATTCCAAAATAGGTCAGATTACTTTAAGAGAAATGCACAACTGATATAAATAGCTCCGGAAGGAAATAGAATTAAGCTAGTCTTACTGGGTTTTTCCCCAGCTTTATTAAGATATAATTGACAAATAAGATTTGTATTGGCCTTTTAATTTACATTAGAAGTATGAGAAAAAGAATGGAACCAACGCAACTGTGTATTAGTGTGAGAATAGATAAACTGGCTGTTTATACAATGACTGCAGTTCAGCATTCAGATTGAATGAGCATGAGTGTACATGTTTCAACCAAGATAAGTCTAGAAAAAGAATGTTAATTGCAAAATAAGTTGCATGGAGTTTTATGTAGTAGAGTACCATAAATGTAAATTTTTTAAACCCTCAACAGTTTTCTTTACGGATAACATATGTATAGTAACAGTTTAAAAACATTTATAGGAATCATATATACCAACCTATTATAGGATAATGATTTTTCTGTTGAACATAGGGCAAAAGAATGTTGGAGTGAGCCCTTAGCTATTTCAGTAGTGTTTGGTTTTATAAAAGAGGGAGAAAAATCTGAAACAATTATGCCCCAAAACTTTAAACCTATTAAATCTAACTGATGGGCATATTTGTAGGTGTCTTCTGTTACATATACTGCATGCTTGAAATTTTTTAAAAAATTTTCAGTTAAACTTAAAGCTAAGAAAATTTTTTTCAGATGGTATTAAGAAGTATTACTCATAGCACTCTGTTGTTCCTCAGAGAAGACATTTCTGTTGCAAGTGAAATGGACTTTTTTTCTTTCAATACTTACCCTAGATGCCAGCCTGTTACTGTGCTCCAGGCCACTATCACTCCAGTCAACCTCAGTACCGTCCAGTCCCTTCTGTCCATTACAATTCACATCTAAACCAACCACTGCCACAGCCTACACAGCAGACAGGTGAGTAATACTGCTGAGGCTATGATCTCTTAGCTATGGATATTGCTTTTTTCATTCTGCTTTATTTCAGTCTTACCATTAAGATATTGCCACACTCTGCCTGTCAGGGGTCTCAGATATGATTCATATGAATATACAAACCACTGAGTTTGAAAGAGTGTGCAAATCTTAGCACCTGCCAGAAAATAACTCTGCCAGGTTTATATGGTAAAGTGTTTAGAGCCATAATGAGAAGACTGTACCAGGCAAAGCAGAGTGGTGAGCAGCTGCATGTTGCTCCCTGCCATTGTAGTAAAGCCTCCTTTGGGGACCAATAATCCACCTCTGTTAACAACAAAAGAGAGATGAGGCAAGCTAAGATGTCTCCTTAACAACTAACTAGAAGCAAGGACCCAAGTGACCCAACTTTTAGAATTTAGCCTGGTGAAGATGTTTTGATGTCTTGGTCTCAGTATGCTTTTAAAAGGAATGATGTCCTTAAATATCTTTTTTGTGTTTTATTTTTCAGTTTGCTGGTTGTATAGTGAAAGGTATTTTTAAACCAAATGCAATCTAATACTAGGCATATCTCATATGTTAAAACTCAAAAGATTCTTTTCCTTTTGCCCCTCTTAAATTTTCTTTAAGGTTTCAGTGAAAACTGCTGTGACCTCAGCGGAAAAAACGATCTTGACTGAATTCATTTCTTTCTGTGCTTCCCACCTAGATTTGTATTTCTGCCCTAGATGTGTAATAAGGTACTTTTCAGCCTTCCATAACTCTAGCGGTTGAAGCGGAATGTTTATTGGTATCTTTGAGGCCTTTTTAGCTGGTTGTCACTGTTGGAGGCGCTCACACTATATCAGCATGACTCACTGAGGCCACAAAACCCTCCACTTAGGCAGTTTCTTGCTCTTGATATTATGTGCAAGTCTTAAGGGGAGGCGCAGTTTTAGGAAAAAGATGCCTGCACCAGGCAATCTGAAGAGAAGTATTCTTGCTTCTCCCCACTTTTGCAGTCTTCGGTGATCATTGTGATTCACCAACTTCCTTAACCAGAGAGGATTCTTACTTATCACCCCAGTAGGGGAACTTTCAGGTTCTTAATCCATTGTTCCTAGGAGTCATCTTACACTTAGTATAAGGTCTTCCCTTTTTTGTGGCCAGTGTTCTTCCAAAGGATATTGAGTACAAACATTGTTCATTTTAGCCAACTTAGAATTTGTCTTCTGTCTTAATTGTGACTCCCTTTAGTTCAAGTTTTCCTGAAGTTTGATAATACAGTCCACTTCAAATAATATAAATTAGTACATGCTCCAGTTTTGAAAGTCATCAAAAGTTCTTTATATGGGAATATTCCTTGTGACACTGTTCATTCATTAGCTTTAAACACATTGTTGTTTTATTCTAATAATTATTTTCTGAGTTTTCCTGGGCCACAGTGACTGATGTTTCATATTGTTTTGTCTTGATTTTTTTTTCTTTCAAAATTATAATACAGACTATAGTTAATGTCATTTAACAAAAAAGAAATTTACCTTTACTCTCCCAATTCAAATATCTTCTGTGTGACTAATTAACTTAGTTTATTAGTACAGCCAGTTGAGGCAAGCAGAGATCCTTTGCTCTATATTTGTGTGAGCTTATTAGTTTCGTTCTTTTCCATCGCTAAACTTTTATTCCTCTGCATTGTCAAACTGCCTACAGAATGAAAACTTTAAATCACAGGCCGGACCAGTGTGCTTTTACAAATGCATCTCAGCAAAAATATTCCCACGTAGTGGAAAACAACTGAATATGCCACTCCTCCCAGTTGAAGGCCAAAATATCTATGTTGTAGGTAGTAGGTGTTTTTATCATCAGTGATACTTTAATTGTGGATTTTTTCTAATGCTAATTATGGTGAGAAGGAAGGAAATGAAAATAAGTTAGATTGCATCCATATAGTACAGGCACAGAAAAAAGTATGTCTGAATAATTTTTGACATTATGTTTGACTCTTAAAGTCATTGCAATATAACTTGTTATATAGAATTTGTCCTTCCAGTTATTTTATGTACTGTCCTCTCAGTTTACAGGCGTAAGTTAGTTGAATATCATTCAGTGTGAAGAAAAAAAAGAGAAATTAATCCTCAAAGCATCCTTATCTGAAAGGGAAAGGAATGTTATGTTAATAAGTACAATAGCAAATTCCTCTTTAAAGAAAAGTTCAGTAGTGCCAGTGGCAAGTATTGTGTTGGTAATTTTAACCTTTTAATGGAATTAGGATTTTAACTACTAAAAAAGTTATAATCTAAAAATTTGTAGTTAGCTGATGGTTATTTTTTATGTTAAAGCATATAGAAAAGTGTGCATTTATGTTTGTGTGTATATCCTAATAGAAAAGTAAAATGCAGTGGGAAATGGACAAGGCAATTTTTTCTGATTTTTTTAACAGATTTATAGCAATTTCTCCTTCCTTAATTTACATTTTGATATGTACACATCATACTTTCTGGATTTCATTTTTTTATTCTTTTCTTTATATTTCCCTATATACATTCCACCATCCCGGTCTGATTAAAATTAGAAATAATTTGTTAATGTCTCTTACATTTTTGTTTCTTGTCAAACAACACTTAGTGAAGAAACATATTTTCTTTTATTACATAAAAGGGTAAAACTAATTATTCAACCAAATAATGAAAACAATAGATTTGGAACAGTTCTTCACTGGGGCACAAATAAATAATTTTTAAATGTTTATATATGTATTTAAAGAAATTGTCCCCTAACTTAACAAATCCAATTGAATTAAGTGGTTTTTGGGGTTTTGGGGGTTTTGTTTTTTGGGGTTTTTTGTTTGTTTTTACCTGTTGAATTAAGTATTCTTAAACCAGGGGATATGGCAAGAGAAATAAAAGATTTTCTGTTATTTTCCCTTTTGGCGGCAGGAAGAAGGTTGGGGAGATATCTCAAGGATAAAATGCTTTGGTCTTCTATCCTACATGCGTGTCAGAGGTCCACAATAGTTATTGATCCCCTTAACAACAAACCTCTCATCTCTTACGGGACTTGAATTGAAAACAGTGCTAACCCTGTTGCTGAGGAATGAATATATATATCTTGTGTTATGAATATGAAACTGTCATGGTCATTCAAAACAAGGTTAAGTCAACCCTAGTCAACAGAAGCAGAAGAAATTCTGGCTACATGAGGATTTTCAGACAATGGAATGTATAGTGTGAAGGAAAACAGGAGTAAAATCCTGACAGCCCTTTTTCATTTTTAACTGGTATTAGATCTATCACTTAAAGCTTCTGGGTTTCAATTTACTTGCTTCCAAAGTAAGGGAGCTTTACTGTATTGTCTGTTGAAGCCTCTGTGTACTCTAAAATTCCATGATTCTGGTTTCTATCTTATCTGAGACCTTTTTAGTTCAGAAAGGTGAAATATTGGAAGACTGGTTTGCAATAGCTTAATGACTTACTGTCAATAACTGGAGTTACACAAACAACTATTTCAAAAGATATGGTTATTTGCCATTTACAATATAAGGATTTATTATCTTAACCCTTTATCATAAAGTTTACAGCTTGAATACTATAAAGTATACTACATATAAGGAGCTTGATATAAAAAAAACGTTCCTGCACATAGTACTTATAGCAAAGATTTTGGGTTTATGCGGCCCTGGCTGTTTTCTGTGTAGCTGCTTTCATTCTTATGACTCTTTTTTGAAAGGTTTGCAGCTTTACCATATGTTTAATATTTTGCAATAATTGGCCTTGTTCCTGAGCTGTTGGATTCGGGGCCGTAGCACTGTCTGAGAGGTTTACATTTCTCACAGTGAACCGGTCTCTTTTTCAGCTGCTTCCTGGCTTCTTTTTACTCAGGTTTCCACTGCTTTTTTTCTTTCTTTTTTTTTTAATGCTGTATTAAGGTGTTAATATTTGCTTATATTTTCCATATAATGCCTTTTAATCATGCATCATACTCAGAAATAGGGATTTGAATTTAAATGACAACCTTGTCTTAATATAATTTACCTTTTAAAAATTTGTGAAAGCTCTTGCTTTAATTTCTTTTCCAAAGCAGATTTGAATGACAGATTCAGTTTAGTTTATAGCTTTTCTTAAAAATCTAATGTCTAAGCATGTCAAACTCATTAGCAAAAGTCTATTGCTACATAACTTTTAAGGAATATTAGTGTGCATTAATGCATGCCATCTAATGGACCTAAGACACCTAAAAGCATCTGAAACTACTTTGGCTCTGACCAAGGATATAATTCAATTTTTTTCCCCCAAACTGTGATATTTTATGCATGTGGAAAGCAAAATGACTCTGTAAAATGAAATGTCATTTTAGTTTTGCCGCCAGTTGATAAATGCAAAGAATATCAATGCATTATATCATCAGTGTTAGCTTTTCAGGTAACTCAAACTATGTGGTTCCAATTAAGCTTCGTTACCAGCAGACTATAGTAGGTTCCCGATGAACCACACCATAGAAGGAACATTTTAGGATAAACAATCTGTAACATGTGGAGAATATTGGCAGCATTACAGAACACAAATTTAAAGCTGACTTGGTATAAAGGGCAAGCAAGGAAGAAATTGACATATTGGGTAAGCATCAGAGGGATGATATTAACAGGAGACTTAGCTATGTTAAATAGGGACTTCGGTACAAAGTTTCTTTACTGGCATCTTTTGACTGGAGGAATTTTGTAATGATGTTGCTTCGGGATGGCCCTGGTTATCCTTGTTTTTTTCATTGATTCTCTGAGCTTTTCTGAGTATTGTGTAACCAGCACAGATTCAGACATTATGTAATACCTACAAATCCACCTATTTCCCTTTTCCCTTCTCCATTAACCTGCCGACACTGAAACCTGGAGCCAAAAGTATCTGGTAAGTACCCACAGATTTCCTTGAGCTCTACAGACTCTTCCATAGGGTCATCATTTAAAAAGCCATGAGTTATAACCTCTACGTGGCTGTTTTTATTAGATTCGTTTTTTTTGTGTTTGTGTTTATGTTTATTTCAGGCACAGAAATAGTGGAGCAGAAGGTGATAACAGGAGAAAGAATAGTGAAGGTGTGCTGTTGTTCATGTCTTCTTCTAAATTCACCAAAGAGGCTATCCTTAGTTGAACTTGCCTGCTCACTAAAAATGTGCTGCAGGTGTGTAAGACAGACCAGGATTACAAACTTGAGGTTTTGGAAACAGTTCATCTAAATTGCATTGTAGATACCTAGTTACATATAAACTTAGAGTTGGCAGAACTGGCTTATCAAAAACAAAAACAAAAACAGAAACAAATCTCCCCTCATAGTGCTTCTGCTCTACAAGTTTAGTCTTGAAAAACTTAAATGAAATCACCTTAGATTTAGGGCTGTTCTGACAAAACAGTTCTTCAGTTCTTTTTATTATCTTTCTTATATCTAATTCATATTACTAAGAATGCTTTCCTTTAACACAAATGCTGTTCAGGTCACCTGCATAAAGTAAAACTAGCCTGTTAAAGCCTGTGCAATACTTTTCTGCTGAGCACTGTGTTTCCTTCTTGCTCTCTTCTCTGTTGAAGTGAAAGAGAGTTAAAAATAGAATATTCTTTGGAGCCCTCCAGGGAAGTGCCTAAGCCATCAATTTATATTGTCCTAGTTCTCTTTGCTTGCAGAATTGATTGTACTCTTCTCTGAAAGTGCTGGAAGAAATGGGGTAATATTGCAGCAGTGCAGTCCTTTAACAAAGGAGAATGAGATTGTTAAGTAACACCTATGTTGAGGTCTGGAGGTTTTTATTCTGTTGTTTGGTATCACTTTTATTGGCATTGCTTACTTTACAAAATACATGTTTTCCCACAATATTGACACAAATTTCTACAGATGATATAGATCCTATTTTCCTCTGACTTCCGGGTTAAATCTAGATAGATCAAAGGAATGATTTGTGTTTTTTTTAATTTCTGATATACTGAAACACTTACTATTAAAGGAAGAATAATGTAGGTGTAGCCAAGTTGGTGATATATTGCATGTTAGAATACTGGAAATGCTCTTAGAATTTTTTTTTCTTCTTCCAAGTTTTTATTTAAATTCCAGCTAGTTAACACAGAGTGCAATATTAGCTTCAGGAGTAGAATTTAGTGATTCATCACTTACATACAACACCTGGTGCTCACAAGTGCCCTCCTTAATACCCATCACCTATTTTTTTTTTTTAAGTTTATTTGTCTAAGTCATCTCTACACCCAACCTGGAACTGGAACTTACAACCCCGAGACCAAGAGTCACATGCTCTTCTGACTGAGCCAGCCAGGTGCCTCTACCCAATCACCTATTTAACCCATCTCCCTGTCCACCTCCCCTCCAGCAACCTAATGGTACTTTTCATTCTCTAGGAATCTACTTCCTCTTTCCAAGTCTTCAACTTTCTCCCTCTTTTCTAGATCACTCTATTTTATTTTACTCATACTTGGCAGTCTTAAAACTATACCATCTAAACTATCAGAACTATGTCCCTTCCCTTCCTTTTAGACTGAATAATTAGATAATGAACTTGAACCACAGTGCCACTTCTCTACTCAGTGCCACTCTGTAACAGTTGATGCTCAGCAGCCTGAGATTCCTTTGCTTAAACACAGGTTCAGAGGAATTTGTGAGTAACTTGAACAGTTCTTTTAAATGTAAATTTTATTTACCAAATGTGCATAAAGTGAGGCATACTTGTGATTAGATGATCCTTTATATTGTGTTGCTAATAAATTATTAATGACTTTGTCTTGCATAGACAGTGGTAAAGTTATCTTTAATTTGATTAGTAGAATGATGTGGTGGATTTTTCTGTTTTTAGTGCTTTCAAACTGAGTATTTCTAGTTTTCCCTGTGGTTATAGTAACTTTAACCAACATAATTCCCATGGTCTTACGTCACCCCAAAAATGTCGATTAATCTTTTTTCCAACTTTTTTTTTATTTTTATTTGAGTAATCTCTACACCCACAATGGGGCTCGAACTCACAACCCCAAGAACAAGAGTCACACATTCTTCTGACTGAGCCAGCCAGGCGCCCCAGTCTTTTTGCAACTTTTAATATCCTGCTCTTTAGAGAATATACTCCAAAATTAGATACTTTTGGGGTGCCTGGGTGGCTTAGTAGGTTAAGCATCTGCCTTCGGCTCAGGTCATGATCCCAGAGTCCTGGGATCGAGTCCCACATCAGGCTCCCAGCTCAGCAGGGAGTCTCCTTCTCCCTCTCCCTCTGCCTGCCATTCTCCCTGCTTGTGCGCACTCTCTCTCTCTCTCTCTCTGACCAATAAAATCTTTTTTAAAAATTACAACTTTTCAACTAGTTACTAGGTTGTGGGTTTTTTGTTGTCATTATTGGAATGAGTGGTTTGGCATCTCTTTGTGACTTCTAGAAAAATGTTCAGGCACCTGTCCAAATTACCCTAGAATTTACCTCCTAAGGTGCTAGTCATACAGAGTATCAAATGTTAAATGATACTTTTTTTCAGCCATGATAGGCTTAGAAAGAGTCCTTAAGCCCTGGCAGCTTCCTGCCCAATGGGGTTCATACCTGGTGAGTTTTCCTGCCTCAAATATAAATGTGAATGTAAAGCTACTCTGTATTGAAAAAAAATCATTGCTTCACAAGAACTTAAGACTTAACCCATGATACAGAACATTACCCTTTGTACACAGGCATCCAGGTTAAAGCTAGCTTTGCCCCACCAGGTAGAGTCTGATTTCTTGGCAAAACAAGTCAACTTTGCAGAGAAGAGATCCAGATAATGAAAATTCTGTTAAATCTTGTGTGGATTCATCTGAGCTATAGAAACAGAGTATACATTTTGAGCAAAGTCAGCCTTTGAAGCAAAATAGCAAAGCTAAACCCCAACAAGAAGCATTGAAGATTGGCATGAAAATAGTTTGAGAGACACAGATCAAGGGACATGAACCTGAAACATGTCACCATTTGAGCGTCCTTTTCCTCTTCCCAAATGTTTCAAATACATGTGAGATCGAATTATAATAAGGCAAGGAAGTGTAATCTTGAAATACAGGAGGTCACAAACCACACATCTTGAGAGTAATGGGCAAAACAAGTAAAGGAGAGTCCCTCCCAAGGAGAAGACATTATGGGCTGATCGTTTAAACTCTTTGATATATGGTCTTTTTTTTTTAGCTCCAAGTTCATCTACCTACCATCTGCACTAACTGTTCTGCAACTTTTCACTCTTTTTTTTTAAACAGTTTTTTGCTTTTTTTTTTTAAGATTTTATTTATTTATTTGAGAGAGAGAGAATGAGAGAGAGAGAGCATGAGAGGAAAGAGGGTCAGAGGGAGAAGCAGACTCCCTGCCGAGCAGGGAGCCCGATGTGGGACTCGATCCCGGGACTCATGGATCATGACCTGAGCCACCCAGGCGCCCGCAACTTTTCACTCTTATTCCTATTTTGGATAACCATATTTATACCTACAAATAATCTTAAATTCAAATGAAAAAGTTTCCCTGGTTGATTGACTATTTGCAATAATTTTTTTCCTATAATTAAATTTATCTTGAGACAAGTATCTTAAACTACAGTAAAAGTCTTCATTAACCAAAATACTAAAAAAAGGAAGGAGACCAAGTATATAGTGTTCCACTTATTTGAGTAGTATTACTCTAATACTTGTTCTACTTCAACATTTGTCCCTGAGAAAAGTAAATTTTAGAATCAGACTACTATGTGCAAATCCCAGCTACAACACTTACCAGGAGGTAACCTTGGGCAATGCGGTGTGAACCTCTCTGTGCTTTTGTTTCTTCATCTCACTTTATATATAAAGTGCTTAGAACAATGCCCAAAACCTAATAAATGTCATGTAAATGTTAGCTACTAATGTTACTTTGTGGTACCATCAAAAAAAAAAAAAAAAAAACAGGTAGTATCCTAAATGAAAAGGCATAGGAATTTTGGGCTAAATTTGTGTTTGGTCTGCATTCCAGAGTGGCCGGAGGAAACTGACATAGTTTGTTTTAAAATATTTAGTCTTTTTGTCTTATTAGCTTCTTAACATATGCCCTTTCCTTAAAGTCCAACAGAGTTCACATCAGTTGACTTCTTTTCTTATCCTTGAAGTAACTTGAGGTCTAAATATGTTCTAAGAAAATTTACTTAAATAGTTCCTTCCCATTTTTTTTTGTTTTTATTTAAATTCAATTAACATAGAGTGTATTATTAGTTTCAGAGGTAGAGGTCAGTGATGCATCAGGCTTATATAACACCCAGTGCTCATTACATCATGCCCATCACCCAGTTACCCCATTCCTCCACCCCCCCTTCCCTCCAGCAACCCTCAGTTTGTTTCCTATGAATAAGAGTCTCTTATGGTTTGTCTTCCTCCCTGATTTCGTCTTGTTTTATTTTTCCCTCCGTTCCCCTATGATCCTGTTTTGTTTCTTAAATTCCACATATGAGTGAGATCGTATGGTAACTGTCTTCCTCTGATTGACTTACTTCCCATCATTTTTAAAAATTTCTGTTAATCTTATCTGTCCATAGCTATGGAAACATTACATGGAAAAGGTTTTAAAACAGTATGTGTGCCGTTTCTATAAATAGTGTAAATGGATATTTATATTATATCTGAACATAAAAATAAGGCTACCTATATATACATGTAAATTGTGATTATCTATGAGTAATTGTTTTACAAAAATGGGTTTTTCCATAGTGGCTTTTTCCTTTTTTGTATTTTCCAAATGTTCTACTATGAAAACCTATAGTATAATCAAGTAAGGCTTTTTTAAGAGATGTTTTAAATGTCCAGACTTATTCAGAAATATTGAAATAAAACCTTTGTTTCAAGCATTATGTATTAAATGTAAACTAAAACAGTTTTGTGTTATTCCTTATCAAGTAAACACTTCGAGATTAATGACATGAAATCTGCATTTCAGCTGCAGTGCAGATTCTAAGGAGAGGATTTATGAGTGACCCAAGAACTCATGAATTCACTGAGTGCTTTGTAATCATGCGGTCAAGTTTCATTTTAATGAAAGGGCAATTTACTGTGTTTAACCATATTTTAAACATGTTACCTTAAAACTTAAGTTCAGCTTTTGCTTACAGAGCCATTTGCTAAACATGAAGAGTGAAAAATGCCATTCTCAGTCTGCCTGTCAGCATGCATAGTAAGCTTCTGGTTTCATGTAGAAGCATATATTATTTTGATTCTTTGTTAAGAATATGTTTTTCTCTATTATCTATTAGTGAGTATAATATTGAGTGCCCGCTTACTGGCTTAGCTCTGCAATAGCTGGTACGGGTGTCTTTGTTTTTAATGGGGGTGGGGAAGGGGGATGTTAAAGTTTCTAACCTTACTCTTAAAAAGCACACCATTTCATTTTTTGTTTTTAAGGCATACACCATGAGAGAACAATTAAAGAGATCAATTTTATATTACCTGTACAGTGGAGTTTCTTTAAGTATAATTAACATACAATGTCGTTAGTTTCAAGTGTACAATATAATCATTCAACAATTCTGTACATTACTCAGTGTTCATCAGGATACCTGTACTCCTAATCCCCTTCACCTGTTTCACCCATCCTGCCAACCACCTCCCCTCTCATAACAACCTGTTTATTCTTTTTACTTAAGAGTCTGGTTTTTGTTTCAATCTTTCTTTCTGTTCGTTCATTTGTTTTGTTTTCCAAATTCCAAATATGAGTGAAAGTATATGGTATCTGTCTTTCTCTCCCTGACTCATTTCACTTAACATTATATTCTCTAGGTGTATCCATGTTGTAGCAAATAGCAGATTTCATTATTTTTAATGGCTGAGTAATAGTCCGTGGTGTACATATACCACATCTTCTTTATCCACTCATCTATCAGTGGACCCTTGGATTGCCTCCATATCTTGGCTACTGTAAGTAATCCTGCAGCAAACATAGGGGTGCATATATCTTTTTGAATTATTGTTTTCATTTTCTTCGGGTAAATACCCAGCAGTGGAATTACTGGATCCTATGGTAATTCTATTTTTAATTTTTTGAAGAACCTCCATGCTGTTTTCTACAATGGCTGCACCAGTTAATATTCCCCCCAACAGTGCACAGGGGTTCCTTTTTCTTTACATTCTCACCAACCCTTGTTATTTACTGTGTTTTTTGATTTTAGCCATTCTGATAGGTGTAAGGTGATAGCTCGTTGTGGTTTTGATTTGCATTTCCCTGATGATGAGTGATGTTGAGCATCTTTTCAAGTGTCTGTTGGCCATCTGTATGTCTTCCTTAGAGAAATGTCTGTTCATGTCCTCTGCCATTTTTTAGTTGGATTATTTGAGAGTTCTTGTTGACTTGTGTAAGTTCTTTATGTATTTTGGATATTAACTGTGTACCGGATATATCATTTGCAAATATCTTTTCCCATTCAGTAGGTTACTTTTTTGTTTTGTTGATGGTTTATTTTGCTGTGCAGAAGCTTTTTAGTTTGGTATAGTCCCACTGTTAAATTTTGCTATTTCTCTTACCCAAGGAGTCCTGTCTAGAGAAATGTTTCTAAGGCAATATCAAAGAAGAAATTACTGCCTAGGGGGCGCCTGACTCGCTTAGTCAATAGTGCATGTGACTTTTGATCCCAGGGTCGTGAATTCAGGCCCCATGTTGGCTGTAGAAATTACTTTTTAAAAAATGAGTAAGCTGGGGTGCCTGGGTGGTTCAGTTGGTTAAGCGACTGCCTTCGGCTTAGGTCATGATCCCAGAGTCCTAGGATCGAGTCCCACATTAGGCTCCCAGCTTAGCGGGGAGCCTGCTTCTCCCTCTGACCCTCTCACCTCTCATGCTGTTCCTTTCTCTCTTTCTCTCTCTCAAATAAATAAATAAATAAAATCTTTAAAAAATAAAAAATAAATGAATAAGTAAACTCTTAAAAAATAAGTTACTGCATATGTTTTTTTCCAGGATTTTTATGATTTCAGGTCTCACACTTAACGACTCTAATTCATTTTGAGTTTATTTGTATATGGTGTAAGAAAATGGTCCTGTTTCATTCTTCTGCATGTAGTTGCCCAGTTTTCCCAGGACCATTTGTTGAAGAAACTTTTTCCCGTTGTATGCCCTTGTGTCCTTTGTCATAAATTGATTGACCATATAAATATGATTTATTTCTGGGCTTTCTGTTCTGTTCTATTGATCCATGTGTCTGTCTGTGTACCAGTACCATACTATTTTGATCACTACAGCTTTATACTGTAGTTTGAAATCTAGGAATGTGATACGTCCAGCTTTGTTCTTTTTCAAGATTGTTTTTTCTGTTCAGGGTCTTCTCTGGTTCCATACAAATTTTTGGATTGTTTGTTCTAGTTCTGTAAAAAATGTTTTAGGTAGTATGGACATCTTACCAATATTCTTCTAATCCATGAACATGGAATATCTTTCCATTTGTTTGTGTCATCTTTGGTTTCTCTTATTAATGTTTGGTAGTTTCAAAGTACCTTCTTGATTAAGTTTACTCCTAGGTATTTTATTCTTGATGCAATTACAAGTGAGATTGTTTTCTTAATTTCTCTTTCTGCTACTTTATTATTAGTGTATAGTAATGCAACACATTTTTGTATGTTAATTTTGTATCCTGTGTCCTTACTAAACTCATTTATCAGTTCTAGTAGTTTTTTGGTGGAATTTTCAGGGTTTTCCATATATAATATTATGTCATCTCCAATAGTGAAATTTTTACTTCATCCTTTCCAATTTGGATGACTTTTATTTCTTGTCTGATTACTGGGGCTAGGGCTTCCAGTACTTTGTTGAATAAGAGTAGTGAGAGTAAACATCCTTGTCTTGTTCTTGCTCTTAGAGGAAAAGCTCTTTTTCACCACTGAGTATGATATTAGCTGTGGGTTTTTCGTATGTGGGCTTTATTATGTATGTTTGTTCCCTCTAAACCTACTTTGTTGAGGGTTTTTTTTTTTTTATAGATCTTTATTTATTTGACAGAGCGAAAGAGCACAGCAGGGGGAGCAGCAGAGAGAGAGGGAGAAGGAGGCCCCCCACTGAGCAAGGAGCCTGATGCATGGCTCCATACCAGGACCCCAGGATCATGACTGGAGCTGAAGGCAGATGCTTAACCATCTGAGCCACCCAGGCGCCCCTGTTGAGGGTTTTTATCATGAGTGGATGTTGTCCTTTATCAAATGCTTTTTCTGCATCTACTGAGATGATGATGTGGTTTTATCCTTTCTCTTGTTAATGTGATGATTCACATTGATTGATTTGCAAATATTGAACCACCCTTGTATCCCTGGATTAAATTTCACTCTACACTGGTGAATGATTTTTTTTAATGTATTGTTGGATTTGGTTTACTAATATTTTGTTGAGAATTTTTGCATCTGTGTTCATCAGAGATATTGGCCAGTAGTTTTCCTTTTTTGTAGTGTATCTGGTTTTGGTATCAGTAGTTCTGGCCTCATACAATGAACTTAGAAGCTTTCCTTCCTCTTCTTTTTGGAATAGTTTGAGAATAGGTATTAACTTTTCTTTAAATGTATGATAGAGGGGCGCCTGGGTGGCTCAATTGGTTAAGCGACTGCCTTCAGCTCAGGTCATGATTCCAGGGTCCTGGGATCGAGCCCCGCATCAGGCTCCCTGCTCAGCGGGAAGCCTGCTTCTCCCTCTTCCACTCACCCCTGCTTGTGTTCCCTCTCTCGCTGTCTCTCTGTCGCTCTCTCTCTGTCAATTAAATAAATAAATAAAATCTTTAAAAAAATAAAAAATAAAAAAAATAAATGTTTGATAGAGGG
Organism: Eumetopias jubatus; assembly: GCF_037043125.1. Classification (NCBI taxonomy): domain Eukaryota; kingdom Metazoa; phylum Chordata; class Mammalia; order Carnivora; family Otariidae; genus Eumetopias; species Eumetopias jubatus. The sequence goes on along the minus strand of NW_028274809.1, from coordinate 93,433,520 downwards.
TGCCCAAGTGGCTCAGTCGATTAAACTTCTGCCTTCAGCTCAGGTCATGATCCCAGGGTTCTGGGATTGAGTCCCGCATCGGGCTCCCTCCTCAGCAGGGAGTCTTCTCCCTTTACCCCTCCCCCCTGCTTGTGATCTCTTACACCCTCTTTCTCTCTCTCTCAAATAAATAAAGTTTGATAGAATTACCCTGTGAAGCCATCTGGTCCTGGACTTCTGTTTTGGGGCAGTTTTTCATTACTGATTCAATTTCATTGCTAGTAATTGAGAGGTTCAGATTTTCTATTTCTTCCTAATTTCATTTTGGAAGATTATATGTTTCTAGGGATGTATCCATTCCTTCCAGATTGTCCCAATTTGTGGCATATAATTTTTTATAATATTCTTTTATAATCCTTTGTATTTCTGTGGCTGTCAGTTATTTCTCCTCCTTCATTTCTGATTTTATTTAAGTCCTTTCTCTTTGTCTCTGTCTCTCTTTTGGTCTTTATGAATCTGGGTAATGGTTTATCTGTTCAGAGAATCAGCCCCTGGTTTCATTGATCAGTTCTGTTGTGTTTTTAGTCTCTATTTCATTTATTTCTGCTCTAAAATTTATTATTTCCTTCCTTCTACTGGCTTTGGGATTTGTTCTTTTCCTAGCTCCTTTAGGTCTAAGATTAGGTTGTTTATTTGAAATTTTTCTTGCGTCTTGAGGTAGTCTTGTATTGCTGTAAACTCCTCTGTTAGAACAGTTTTTGCTGCATCCCAAGGATTTTGGACCATTGTGTTTTCATTTTCATTTGTCTCCATGTATTTTTTGATTTCCTCTTTGATTTCTTGGTTGAGCCATCCAATGTTTAGTAGCATGTTATTTAGCTTCCATGTATTTGTGTTCTTTTCAGAATTTTTCTTGTGATTGATTTCTAGTTTCATACCATGTAGTCAGAAAAGATACATGATATGTTTTCAATATTTTTCAGTTTACTGAAATTTGTTTTGTGGCATAACAAGTGATCTGTTCTGGAGACTGTTTCATGTGCACTTGAATGTATGTTACACTGTTTTTTGAAAGAATCTTCTGAATATATCTGATAGGTCCACCTGATCCAATGTGTCATTCACAGCCACTGCTTCCTTGTTTTCTCTCTGGATGATCTATCCATTGATTGATGATCTGTGCATCATGATCTATCCATTGATTACCCATGTAACATTGGAGTGTTACAGCCCCGAATTATTATTGTATTACTATCAATTTCTTCTTTGATGTCTCTTAATAGTTACTTTATGTTAATTTAGGTATTCCTGTGTTGGGTGCATAAATATTTACAATTGTTATATCCTCTTGTTAGATTGTTCCCTTTATCATTATGTAGTATCCTTCTTTGTCTCTTGTTACAGTCTTTGTTTTAAAGACTATTTTGTCTTATGTAAGTATTGTTTCCCCAGCTTTCTTTTCACTTCCATTTGCATGGTAAATGTTTTTGTATCCCTTAACTTTCAGTCTGCATGATTATTTAAGTCTGAAGTAAGACTTTTTTAGACATCACATACATGGGTCTTGCCTTTTTTTTTTTTTAAGATTTTATATACTCGTTTGTCAGAGAGAGAGAGAGAGCAAAAGCAGGGAGAATGGCAGGTTGAGGGAGAAGCAGGCTCCCTGCTAAGCAAGGAGCCTGATGCGGGACTTGATGCCAGGACCCTGGGATCATGACCTGAGCCAAAGGCAGATGCTTAACCAACTGAGCCACCCAGGCATCTCAGGGTCTTGCTTTTTTTATCCATTTATTCACTGTATGTCTTTTAGTTGGTACGTTTAGTCTATTTACATTCAAAGTAGTTATTGATGGGTATATACTTACTGCTATTTTGTTAACTTGTTTTATGGTTGTTTTTGTAGTTCTTCTCTTTTCCTTTCTTTTCCTCTCTTCCCTTGTGGTTTGCTGGCTTTCTTCAGTGAAATGCTTAGATTCCTTTCTCTTTATTTTGTGTATCTATTGCAGGTTTTTGACTTGTGGGTACCATTAGGTTCATATATAACATCTTATGCATATAGCAGTTTATATTACATTGATGTCAATTTAACTTTGAACCTGTTGTAAGAGAACTAATTTATAATCCCCTCCAACCCACATTCTATGTATATGATGTGATATTTTACATCCTTTTATTTTGTGGATCCCTTAAACGCTTTTTATAGATATAATTTAATGTACTGCTTTTGTGCTTTAACCTCTGTAATGATTTTATAAATGATTAATCCACTACTTTTATTGTGTTTGTATTTACATACGAAATTTTATTCTTTCATAATGTTGTTACTCTTGATTATGGCATTCTTTCCACTCAAAGAATTCCCTTTAATTTCTCTTGTAAGTCTGGTTTAATGGTGGTGAAGTCCTTTAACTTTTGTTTGCCTAGAAAACTCTCTCTCTTTCTATTCTGAATGATAATCTTGCCAGTCATAGTGTTCTTGTTGGTGGTTTCTTTCCTTTCAGTACTTTGAGGTATATCATATGACTCTGGCTTGCAAAGTTTCTGCTGAAAAATCAGCTTATAGTCTTCTGCGATTTCCCTCCTAAGTAACTGTTTTCTTTTCTGTTGCTGCTTTTTAAATTCTCTCATTATCACTGCTTATAATTACTAAGTATCTTGGTGTGGACCTTCTTGGGTTGATTTTTTTGGGGACCCTCTGTGCCTTCTGGATTTGGATGTCTGTTTCTTTCGTCAGATTTGGGAAGTTTTCAGCTGTTATTTTTTCAAATAAATTTTCTGCCTCCTTTTCTCTCTCATTTCTTTCTGGGATCCCAATAATGCAAATGTTATTACACTTGATGATGTTGCTGAGCTCCCTTAACCTAGTCTCATTTTTTATTATTATTTTTTCTTTTTGGTTTTCATTACCCTGTCTTCTAGGTTAGTGGTCTGTTTTTCTGCATCCTCTAATCTGCTGATGCCTTCTAGTATATTTTTCATTTCAGTTACCTAATTCTTCATTCTGACTGGTTTTTTGTTTGTTTTTTCTCTTTGTTGAAGTTCTCGTTGAGTTTGTCCATTTTTTCCCTCAAGTCCAGTTAGTATCTTTGTATCATTACAAAGTATCATTACTTTGAATTATTTATCCAGGGATATTGCTGATCTCAGTTTCATTAGCTCTTCTTTTGCGATTTTTGTCCTGTTCTTTCATTTGGGACGTATTCTTATCTCCTCATTTTGTCTAACTCTCTGTGTTTGTTTCTGTGTATTAGGAAAGTCAGCTATGTCTACTGATCTTGAAAATAGTGGCCTTAGGAAGAAGGGTGGTGCCCTGTAGCACAATGTTTCCTGTTGACCTGAACCCGGTTCTTCAGGGTGTCTCCTCCGTGGGTTGCATGTGCGCTGCTGCTGTATCTGAGCCACATTTGCCTTCAATCCTCTTAGCTGCAGTGGCCCACCTTGCATGCTGTGGGCAGGATTTAGTCCCTGTGCTGTTTAGGGCGACTGTGGGCTTGTACCTGGGCAGTGTCAGCAGTCAGACCAGATGCCTGCCCTCATCCAGTTCACTGGCTCTACAGTGGCACTGCCCTGCTGGGTCCCCTGAGAGGTTTTTGTAGGTAGGTGGGGCCAGCAGTCAGACCAGATGCCTGCCCCCAATTTGTCTGGCATGGCTGCAGTGATCCCAAACTACAGGGCTCTCTTCTTGTGCTGCCGCTTGAGAGCTTTTTGTTGGTGGATGTGACTGGCAGTCAGATCAAATGTCTGCCCCCAGTCCATCTGCTGGGGCTGCAGTGAAACTAGTTTGTGTGGTTATCTTCCCTTCTCCCCAGGACAGCAGTCACTTTGGAGTGCCTCCCATCCCTGTCCAGGCTGCTTGCAGGATGTGATGCAGCAGGAGCCACTTAGGAGGGTTATTTACAGCTTTTAAAACATCTGGAAATAAGGCAGTGAACAAAATTATGTTAATATGAGCTTCTTAGGAAATATATTTTCTTTCTAAAGTGCTTGACATTCTTGTTTTTAATAGCTCCACTAATGTTTTAAGAATATGCTACCAGGGGCGCCTGGGTGGCTCAGTCCTTAAGCGTCTGCCTTCAGCTCGGGTCATGATCCCAGGGTCCTGGGATCGAGCCCCGCATTGGGCTCCCTGCTCCTTGGGGAGGCTGCTTCTCCCTCTCCCACTCCCCCTGCTTGTGTTCCCTCTCTTGCTGTCTCTCTCTGTCAAATAAATAAAATCTTTAAAAAAAAGAGAGAATATGCTACCAGTGTATTTATGCTACTTCTGAATGAAGTACTAATATTTAGTCATTGTTCTATTTTCCAAGTCTTTCAAATCTAGAACTTCATGTTCTCCCAACTCTTCTACTTCTACTCTTCCCCACAGGTATTATTCATTTTATACTTTTTTCTGACATTTTTTTTCCCATAAGTCCAAGCTCAGATGTCTACCTCTGTCAGGATTAATTTCTCCCTCCTGCTTTCATAAGTCCTATTTATACTACTATTCTAATATGGTGTCAGGGCTAAGCATACCTAATTCAAAGATAGGGACCTTATTCATCTTCATATCACCCACCAGTCATATCCTGGGTTTACAGCCCACTACGCTCTGTTACAAATGATGAGGTGCTGGAGTCACATGTTTTAGATTTCATGTTATGTTGTCACATTTTGAAAATGTGCACGATGTTTGTGTGGAGATACACTATGACATGGATATTGATTGGGATTAGGTTGCGTTAGGGAATCTAAAATACCATTGGAAACTTACCGATGCAAATTCCATAACGCAGTATTCTGTGACATGGAATCTATAACTATTTATTGAGAGTTTTTGCTGTCAGATGTTTTTTCATAAGAGAATTTTTGGGCTGGGAGGCTCCAATGTGAATCTCCAAAAATTAGTGAATTTAAATAAAGGAAATTGGAGCCACATTTGTCCATAAATTGGCATTTTTTTTCAAAGTTGTATTTCAAGATAACATAACTTTGAAAATATTTTGAATAAACTACAAAAGTAGTATGAGAAATAGTTGAAGTTCCTTGGGTGGATGTGACTATATAAGTCAAGGTATTTTAAGTCAGGTTATGTTGCAGCAAATTCTGCCAGGTTTCTACATTGTTCTTTTCAATTATAGTGGATTATATTCTTACAAGACCATTGTAAGTTACTTTTCCAGTCTATAAAGAGCTGAGCCCAAATTCTGACACTGTGGTCTATGCTTCTGTATGTGTATGTTCTGAGGTAATGTTTCCAACACAAGAAAAGATTGTATCTTCACATCCCATTTCCATTCCTGCCCTTTATGTTCCTAGGAGTGGAAATGTGTCAATGTATGCTTTGATGGTGTTTGGAATTTAGAGCATGAATTTGAAGTACATGTGATTTGTTAAACTGAAAAGAGGATTGACTGTTAATTGTTAGACTAAAGGGCAAGAAATAAGCCTCCCCTTGTCCTTTATCAGCCTACAAGTTTAAGTATTACAGAAAATTCATTCACAGAAAAGTTGAGAAAATAGCATATCATCAATCAGTTCATTACTGACTAGGATTAGAATATAAATTTTTTGTACAAAGTTAGATTACTCAGAAGTCATTTGTAACATGGCCATAAAGCACTATTGCCATAGAAATAGCATAATTTTACAAAACCCTTCACGTTTAACTAGTTCACTATAACTGAATTTTTACTTTGTTGGTGTTAATATGTTGTTTAGTTAACAAATATGCTTTGTATTTCTATCTTTAGAGAAGGTTAAATGCTAGATTTTATTCAATTATTTAGTCACTGAGCAGAATCATTGAGACTTAAAGGCAACTACACTGATGCTGTTGTCTATAGTCAAATACCTGAGATGCGATCTTTGCCATTTCTGTTGCTTTAGGGATTAATAAGGATAGAAATGAAAACTGATATTTATAGGATAGTGAAATATATTTATGGTATCACTAGAGAAATCATTGCACTGACGTTTAGTTGTGGGAGTTTGTATAGGCAATACTATAGTTTGGTTCATCTTTGTAGAAACTTTTTAAATACCCTGAAGCTGGATGGTTATTTTTATCTGGTTTCTTTTAAAAAAAGAAAAAAATGATTTCTGGTAACTTCTAGCAATTTACATAAGTTTTGAGATAGTTGGTTTACCTAAAGGAATCCTCTTGGGGTCAAGAAGCAAAATACAATTCCTATTTTCTTTTCTTTTTTGTTTTTTTTAATACAATTCTTACTCACTACTCAAAGCTTATCATTGTCGGTTCTTACTTAAATAACTGATGAATTCACTTGGTAAAAGTAAATGTATACTCTTAATTTACTCCTTAAGTTACTAATAGTGCCTTTAGTTTAAAGAAGAGTTGTCCCTTAGGTGTCTCATTTGTGACTGCAGTCAAATTAATCTCTTTCAGGATCTGTTTCTCTGTCAAGTGACCTTAATAATATAATAAGGAAATAGTCTAAAAATTTGCTAAATTACTCCATTTTCCTTGTGCCTTGACACATTCCTAGTATAAGGATTCCTATTTTAGTATGACAACCATTATATAAAAGTGATTCTCCTCTCTCCTACTTTTGGTCTTCAGAAGGGCCAGCTTCCTTTGCATGCACCCTCTGATGTAACACAGGGCCCTGTGTTTGGTTTAATGTTCTGCTATTACCAACTCAAAATTCTCAATAATTTTTAACAAGCAGCCCTGCACTTTCCTCTTGCCCAGGGACCAGGAATTATGTAACCAGTACTGATACTCAGACTCTAGTTGTTGTAATAGATTGTAATATACACTGAAAAGTAATTGTCTGTAAACCAAGTCTGTGACCATATAAATTTCCTCAACTATAAAGGAAATCTCTGTACACAAATTTTATTTGAATGTATTTTAAGCGGAGAAAAATATAGCTGGGAGTTACCGATACAGTAAACCCTTTAAATGTTAGCTCTCATAATAGAGGGTTTTTAAGATTTGCTGTTTTAACAGAATTTTGTCATTTAAAAACACAAAAGTATTTGCTTAAAACACAAAAACATTTTATTAGATGAAAAAAATAAATTCAAAGCAGGGTTTAACTCACTGTGCCATTACAGGTTATCAAGTTATACCCAACCACCAGCAAAACTACCAAGCACTAGTTGGAGTTCAGCAGCCCCAGAGTCAGAGCCTAGTTGGTGGCCAACCCAACAGCATTGGAAATCAGATCCAAGGAGTAGTCATCCCATATCCTTCAGTGCCATCATACCAGGTATGTTGTCATGATTGCCATCTTTGGATGGAGGAGATTTTGAATAAATAAAATGCATAACCACAGTTCATCTCCTCTCTTTTTTTAAATATAGGGAAAATGCTTTTGTGATCTATAACTTTATAGTCTTAAGAGTTTTATTAGTTATAGCAGCTTTGTTTTATCCTCATTGTATTGCTTTATTCATTCACTTTTTAAATTTTTATAAATAATTGTGAACTACAATGTTAACCACATTGGTAGTAGCAAGTAAATTTTGTTTGGCATTGTCTGTGTTTCCAATGATATAAGTATATAATAAGCAAGTATCTTACTCAGTTCTTCAGCTTCTTAGAAAGTTTCTTTTGAGGAAAGAGTGGAATGAGAGGGAAAATAATGGTAGAGGTAGGTACCTAAAAGAGTGAGGTAGAGTACAAACTATAAATCAGTGTTTACAGAATAGAGAAGAATGTTAAGTTTTCCATGCTGGAACTAATCTTTTTCCCCACCTCACTCCCAGAAAAGAATGGCATATCACATGTTTAAAATGTTGTGTATTTTAATTTATAGTTCTAAAGTAGAAATATCTATTGTTTCATAAATAAGTCAAATATATCTAGTATAATACGGCACATTTTCAGAAATTGTTTTACCCTTCCTTCATCTTTCTGAAAAACTTGCAAGTGACTTTGTTTTATTAGCTTCATGGTTTTCCATAGCTGAGCCTAATGTTAAAAAATCAAAGACCATTTTCATTCATCTCAACAAGGTAAAGACAATCTAGTTAGGAAGATAAATGTACATATAAACAAGTTGATGATAGTGCACAGACCCATAACTAAAGGGATTATGAAGTAGAGCCATGAACAGATTAGAGACTTAAATGTAGAAGTTCTCTGGAAAGATAAAAACCTTTAATTAGCTCTTAAAAGAAAATTATGGGCATTAATTGGTTAAGAAGAAATCCTGGGGATGGGGAAGGATATGAGTAAAGGTGCTAGCATATTTCACGTAATTCCAGAAATTTTAAATTGAAGTTAAATGTAAACTATGGAATTGTCAAGGACTAGTGAGTACTAAGATGTATCTAGTAAATATTTATATATATATGTCTAGTTTTCTAGCTTCTTGATAATAGAAAGCAACTAAGGAAAAAAGAAAAGATTAATCATAGAACTAGGTTTTACATCTTTGTTTTCTCTCCCATCCCCATGCTTCTTCCTTATCCTCTGTGCTTGAGCCCAGGCACATGGTACTGCCCATTCCCTTCTTCTCCATAGCTAGACATTAGAGAAAATCAGTACCAGGCCAGGAACTCTCTCCTGTCAAGGACCTTGGTTGTGCTACCTAACCCAGTACATTGAGCACCTGTTAGATGTCTAGGCACTGTGGAAATAAGATCTGCCCTTTATCTCTAGGGGCTCACAGTCTAGTGCAAGTAATATAATTTTTAAATAAATTACAGACTTGTTAGTGTAGTTTTTGTTTTTTTGTTTCTTTAAGCTAGATACTGGAAATGTGTCAGAGCTAAGACAGTAATTACAATTTCTATAGCATACTTCTTTATAAGTTATAAATCATTTCTCAAGATATTTTATATACTCCTCATACTGGGTAAAAGACTATGAGAAGGATAGCCCTGTAGAGCAATTAGAGCCTGTTTTATAATTCCTACTACCTCTGGTAGAGAGGCTGAGTGGGAATAAAATGCTGTCCAAAAAATAAGTCAGAAATATCATCTGTCCTCAGTAGACTATTTGGTGGCCATATGTCTCAAATACTGTTCCCTCTCTTTTGCTACTTTAATTTTTCTTTACTACTAGTTGTAGATTTGTTCTATAGTTTAAATCATCTAGATTAAACTGTGTTGTTTTCCCTGGATCTGCTTTGAGTATATATTAACTTAGATACAATCAGAAATAATAATCTTAGAATGTTATACTCCTTTAGTAGGCAAAAAGACTGATATATATTATGTTATACAGAGTTGGATAAATCAAACCAGTAGCTTCCTATTTGCAATAATTGAGCCAAATTCAAAGTAATTAAGGGATTACTGTGTACTTTGAAAAGACTAGTTTGCATTTCAGAAGTTAATCACCTTCTAAATCATGGAAGCCAGGTATAGAGAATAATGAAATGGTTAAAGAGCTGAAGTTCTGGAGCCAAAGGGCATAGTTTCAAATATTAACTTCCCTACTTACTGGCTCTACACCCTTGGGCAAGTTACTTAACCTCAATTTCCCGATCTATAAAACAGGGGTGAGTGATAAAAGTACCTTCTTAAGGTTATTAGGAAGACTTAATATTATAACACACATACAGTTACTAGAACAGAACCTGATGCATGGTGGTAAATAAATACTTAGTAATGTTAATTTGCATTATCATCACTATTCCTACTATTATTGCTACTGCTGTTGCTAACATCATCATCATCATAACCATCAGAAGCTTTTATATTGGCCTTATTTACCAAAATCAGTATAATCCACCTGAAATGTTGTGGCACAAGAACCCATTACAGCAGAACAACAACAACAGAAGAGTCCATTGTGTCTGTGGTTTCTATTTTAGAAACCAGAGACCTGAAAAATCCATTGTGTTCATGTGGGTTCTATGTAGATAATATAGAAAACAGAACTGAAAGATACACTGTTCACCAGATGTCTACTCTGCTAGATCCTGCAAGTAGAGATTACAGTGGAGATAATGCCTCCCATGAGATGGAGGTAGCATCTCATTTTTTCACATAAGGAGCTGTTGGGCCTCACAATAGTTAGTCATTTGCCTAACGTCACATAGTTAGCTAAAGGATGAAACCAGTACCACATCTAGATATCTTAAGCTCTAAAACTCACACTTTCTGGTCCAGTTTATCTCACTGGTGCCCTACCTGAGTTTTATTTAGCTCTGTCTGAGATGTGCTGTATTATTTACTCTTTCCATGTCAAATGATCATGCTTATTTGGAAACCATTTCTTTTTTAAAACAACTTTTACTTAAGGATGTAAGTCACATTTTATTTTTATAATCTAATGCATCTAGCCTATTGTTTAATTGATAAATGCTAGCCAAAAACAAAAGCTGGCTGAAAAGGACAGAAATAAAGTGGTAGTACTATGGCTAACTTATCATGACTATTGGCAGTTTAGCTTATTCCTAGAGGTTGATACTGGAAAATTTTATGGAGGCTGGAGACATTATCATTTGCAAGATTTTGAAGAACGTTTTTCCCCTTAAATTGTCTTTCAAATTCTAGGTTTCACTGCCTCAAAGTTCTCAAGGAATTGCCCATCAGACTTATCAACAGCCTGTTATGTTCCCTAATCAGTCTAATCAAGGATCTATGCCCACAACAGGAATGCCAGTTTACTATAGTGTCATTCCGCCTGGCCAACAAAATAATTTAAGGTGAGTACAACTAAGAAACCTAATCCTATAGCTGCTCATTGTTTATCAGATCCTGATCTGTTACTAATTTTAAAATTGACTAAGGAGCATGACCTGAAATCATTATCTAATATAGAATAGAAAAAGTAGGATACAGTCTCCTTTTCTCATAGTTTTTCTAACAAAATCAGGATAAGCCAGACATTTCATATGTAACCTAAAGAAGAGTCACATCTTTTCTCATGTGCCTAAAAGTAGGCCATTCTCCTCTTAGCCAAATGGAATAGTAGTTGGCCATGGACCCTGGAGTTGGAGCATTTACTATTTAAGATTTTTGTAGGAGTTGGGGGAGAATGTACTTCCTGTATATAACCTCAGCAACAGAATTTCTTGCTAAAATTCAGGCTCTAGGGAACTCATTTTTCATCAGTAAGAAGGAGGCATATAGGAGAAGCAAATGATAGTAGCTCTAGATAAAAGCAAGTCATGAAGCTACTTCTTTAGCTACTTCAACTTGGAAGAGCAGAAGCTTTTCTGATAAGCCGAATGTGATACAGAGTAATCTTCCTTTGAATTGGGTAACTTTAGTCCATTACTGAGAAAGTATTACAGGGGCTCAGTGCACTTAAGCATCTGCCTTAAGCTCAGGTCATCATCTCAGGGTCCTGGGATCAAGCCCCACGTTGGGCTCTCTGCTCAACAGGGAGTCTGCTTTTCCCTCTCACTTTCCCTCTGTTCTCTCTCTCTCAAATAAATAAAATCTTAAAAAATAAGAAAAAGAAAAGAAAACAAAATACTACAGTCTTTCATTTATTTCATGACATCCCTGTAAGTTGCCAGAGGGACTACAGTGCTCTTTTTAAGAAGGAGGACCTATGTTCTAATTGCTGATAAGAGATTGACACTGGTTATGGTTACAGATAATGGTATTTAGGGGTGAGAAAGTGATTGACAGACTTGCTTCATTGAATCTCCTTGGGAGAATGGAAACTTTTCATTTTATTTGTTATCAAACACACACACACATACACATAGGAACTCACATATTTCCTCAGCCTTGGTTCTCATTTTATTTGTTGTCACACACGCACACAGGACTCAACATACTTCCTTGCCCTTTCCAGCTCTGTGGTGTCACAGATTGAAGAGGCCCAGGCTTTTTAAACAGTGAGTTGGTTGTGAATCATAGGCAACTTTGGAGTTTTAAATTCTAATGAGCCCCAGCTCTTTAAAGGTAGAGGGACTACACAATGAAAATAGAAATGTGTACTGTGTTAAATTTCCCATTTGTTGTTTTAAGTTTAAAATCTCTAAATAAGGGGAAGATACTCCCAATCTGAGCCTCTTTTTCCAATTTATGTAAATTTGGGGTCTGTAATGCCAGTTCAGGTTTAGAAGTGTCAGAAGCAGAATTCTGTGCAGGTGAGATAGATGGTGTGAAAATGGCTGGGTTATCTGCTTCTTGAACCAAAGTATAACCTTTTATCTGAGAGAAAATTACCAAAGAAATCATTCCAGTGTAGAACAGAGGCTAAGAGAAGTTGGTATTAATACAGTGACTTGTTCCAGATCAAAAGACACCTGTTTTTATAAGTTAACTTGTGTAGACCTACGTGCTGGGTAGAGGGGCTTTCTTGAAGGAAGATCAAGCCTAAAAGGACCTATATAAAATGACTTAGACTTTAAACTTTCCCGTGTTTGTTATATTTATCAATACCTTAAACAGAAACAATCTTGTCCCCTTGATTTGCAAGAGAACTGACCCCAGGAGTGTGTGTGAGAGACAAAGCTGTGAGAGCACAGCTTTGTACTGTCCCCCCCACATTCAACTTTAAGTATGACAGCAGGATCTAAAAGCTGTCATAACTATACTTTGGAAAGAACCGTACCAACTTTTAGTTCCTGGGCCTGCTTCTGCAAGAAAATAAAAATTTGGTGAGCTAGCCTTGGCTGGAGGAATAGCTTGGAAGCCCAGCAATTAAATGAGAAGTGAGATTCCCCTCCAACTTGAATCTTAAGAAAAAGTTTTGGGAATTACTCACAGGTTAGGGCTGTGACCTAAGTGAGTCAAAGAAATTTGAAATAAGCTAGCTGTTACTTGACAGTAGAGATTATTACTATGTAACAAACTAGCATTGATCTCTTCCAACTACCAATTACTAGTGTGAGAAGTGGAATGAGTTGCACATAAAGCAAGAATGTATATCCTGGGGCGCCTGGGTGGCTCAGTCTGTTAAGTCTGCCTTCGGCTCAGGTCATGGTCCCAGGGTCCTGGGATTGAGTCCCATGTTGGGTTCCTTGCTCAGCAGGGTGCCTGCTTCTCCCTCTGCCTCTGCCCCTCCCCCTGCTCGTGCTCTGTCTCTCTCTGTCTCTCTGACAAAGAGTTAAAATCTTTGGGGGAAAAAAAAAAGAATGTGTATCCTGTCAGACTTGTATTCTGGTACCTTTTATGCTAGTTATTAGGTAGGAATACAAGTCATACAGAATTAATTAAGGATACCTTTGGGTGAAAAACATTTCTAACTAATGTTATTTTATAAAATACAACAGCATTCTTTACAGAAAATTTTGTTTCTGATTCTGGGCAATATTTAATAAGCAAATTGCCATATATTTCAGATTTCCAACTTAAAAATCAACTGTTGGCATTTATTAACCAGATCATTACCATCCAAGGGCCAATACTATAGAGACCATTCCTTCATAAATCTAGATTTACTAGCTTGTATAAATTATATTTTATCTTACATATTCCACTGTGTTTACACACAGAGCAGAGGTTTGTCTGAATATTCCAGCATCTAGAACAGTGTCCAGCCCAGGATAGAAGCTTGGTAAATGCATATTGAATGAACACACTTCCTTAATGGTAAAGCCAACTTACACATATGTATTGGTACATATATGTTATTCATTCTTGTTTATGTAGAATTATTGGCCTTAATATTACTATTTTGTTTCTATAACCTCTATATACTTTTTAAATTTTTCATTAATTTTTTTACTACAAAATAAATGATGCTTGTTGACACAAGTTAAACAATCAATACAAAAATGTGTAAAAACAAAGCTAATCATCATGCCCCACTCTGCCCTCACCTCCAGGTAACCAGTGTTCATATGATAGTATGTGCATTCTGTCACATTAGCCTCCTGACCAAACAAACATATACACATATAAAATACACATATATTGAAATTAGGTGGTAAATTCTAATGAAATAGACATTATCTTGCATTTTTTCTTTAATAGTGTATTGTGAATATCAGATTAGTAAAATTCCGTCTAAGACATTCTCATTTTGTTTTTTTTCTCATTTCTTCACAAACATAATTTTACATAAATGAAATCGTGTCATACAAGCAGTTTTCTATTGTTCTAACTTCCTTCTCTCCCCCAACCCTTTCAATGAAATCATTCCCCATATACACACATGCTGGGTAACCCATGTTTCTGTCCTGGTTTATATCCTTCCTCACTTTCCTCCTTGTACCTAATCACATGCTAACATAAATAATGGGTATGGAGACACAATTAAGATTAACACAGACACAAAATGGAATTTATAAATAATTTTATTTTTTTTTAAGATTTTATTTATTTGAGAAAGAGAGTGAGAGGGAGAGCACATGAGAGGGGAAAGGGTCAGAGGGAGAAGCAGACTCCCTGCTGAGCAGGGAGCCCAATGCGGGACTCGATCCTGACACTCCAGGATCATGACCTGAGCCGAAGGCAGTCGCTTAACCACCTGAGCCACCCAGGCGCCCATATAAATAATTTTAAATCTGCACTGTCTACAGCTTGGGTTTTTTTTTAATACACAACCATATGATGTTTGAAATATGATGAGAGAATTTAATCTTTCAAATTTAATATTACAAATGATACAGTAGATTTTTTTCCTGTAGCTTCATGTGTTTATTTTATGACACTGTGCTTGTAATCTCTGCCATTTTCCCAGGAGTCCAAATGTATGCATTATTCCTTGAGGCTCTTCATCTTGGAATCTAACTGATTTGATATCAGGTTATGAAATGGTCTAACTTAGGTACTTTTTTAAATAACTGAATCTTGTGCCTTTAGTCATTAATTGATGGGGGGGCACGATATGGTTAGAAGATGAGCTTTGGAATCAAACAAAACCTGACTTCAAGCCTTTGTAACTTTAGGCACGTTACTTAGTCTTTTTGCACTTTGGTTTTCTCATTTGTAAAATAACACCTTACAGGATTGGTGTGAGGAATTCCATGTGTAGGACTTTGTGTATGAAAATTATTCTAAAATATATACTTGCCTGTGTTCTTAAGTAGAGGACACTAAAAATAGTTAAACTTTTTATTGCTGATTCAGAGCCATAATCCTGAGCATGTTGGAGATATTTTCATGTACTTTCTAAAATTAGGGTCTTTCTTTGTCAGTTATTGTCAGTGTAAGTGCTCTAAATCTGCAATGGAGTTACCAGAACTAAGTTTTTAAAAAGAAAGGCTGTGAGTCAGATGCTGAAGGGCTCTACTTTGAAAAAAGGTTGTGATATCTTTGAGGAATTTGTGACTTCTGTTTTAATAGTTCCATGCCTTTACTGCTTACCTGGTTCCGAGCTGTCTTCCCTGTTATTGTGGTGGCTGCACACTTCCCTGAAAAGCAGTAAGAAAGCTGGAAGAAACCATAGAATATGATTAGTCTTTCCTTGAAGCAGAAAGTATTTTTGAGTGTTGTTCCCATGTGGACTAAATATAGTAAAATGTTCATTTGTTTTCTGAATTATTTGTGTTTTCTATGTGAACAGAATCTGTGTATTTGTTCTTTTCTGGTAATGCCAAGTCAAGACTTCTTAAAAGACACTCCATTTTGTAGATTTAAGAAAATTTATCTCTATTTACTTCACTGAATTTGAAACCTGTATTTTTGCCAAAACATTAAGCTGAGGAAAGAAAAAATATATTACATTATCTCTTCAGAGTCACTTACATAAAGAGAGATCTGTAAAGTTGATCACATTGTGCATTTGTATTTGCAAATTTGTGTATTCCCTATAATTCATTTGTAATCCCAAAATAGATATTTGCAGGCTTTTTCAGTCATTTGCAGATATGCAGAGAACAGTGAAAAATTTGAGTCACCCGACAAACACATTTTCAGCTGAGGTCAAACAGGTTGACACTCTTCCTCCTTACTTCAGTTCTCATACTGTAAATATTCTTTTCAGCCTGTTTGGTGCTACAGTTTTGGCATTTTTGTGCTATTATTTGGTGATGTTGCTGCTTAAAATGGCCCCCAAGCATAGTACTGAAGTTCTAGTGTTCCTAATCACAAGAAGGCTGTGTGATGTGTCTTATGGAGTAAATATGTATGTTCTGGCATAATTATATTGTTGTTGGCCATCAGATTAGTGTTAAGGAATCAACAATGTGGCATATCCAGAAAAAGAAATTCACCAATCTGTAGGTTGAGATTGCTCCAGAAAATGCTAAAGTAACATCTAAAGTTCATGATCAAGCTATGGAAAGGATGGAAAAGCAGATAAATTTGTGGATTTCTGGGATGACAACCAATAAAAAAAAAACCATAGTGACAACATTGTTCTAAGGCCAAAACCAAAGAGATTTATGGTCAAATTACTCTGGGTCAGGAAAATGTTAAAGCCTTCTCAAGTAACGTTTCATTATAAAGAAAAACTGCATGTAATTAGTTATTGTAAGGAATCTATGTTAAATAAAATATCTTTAAACAGAAACACACATAAAAACAGGTTATGTATTGAACAGTTGAGGATGTTGTGACCAGAGGCTCTCAGTAACCTAACCCTGTATTTCCTGTAGGGACAATGGCTCGGTATTTGCTAATTCAGTGTTCGTATGACTTTTAGAACATAATTGTCAGGAATAACAAGAACCAGCTGAATCTTATGCCTCATACTGTGTTAGGTATCATAAACGCATGCAGAATGCAGTAGTAATATAGAGTTCATATTGTTACTGAGTTTTGATTATTACTACTGCTAAAGCCTACTTCATCTTAGTAAAGCATGATGGTCAAGTAAAGACTATAAAATTTGACAAATCTGTAGCCTTTATTTTTCAGAACACTAAAAAGTTTGCCTTCCTCTCTAATGCCAAAGACTCAATCCAGCAAGAATTCATATATTTAAATATATTTAGATAAGGAAGAAAGATAGGACATAATCCTTGTCCTTAGGGAGCTATAATTTTTTATGGAAAGCTAAATTTATACATAAGGAACAAGAAGAAAGTCATACAAAATGCATATAAGGAAGAGATAATTAGAGGCACTTGGGTGGCTCAGTCGGTTAAGCTTCTGCCTTGGACTCATGTCAGGATCCCAAGAGTCCTGGGACAGAGCCCCACATCAGACTCCTTGCTCAGCGGGGAGTCTGCTTCTCCCTCTGCCCTTCCCCGCTGCTCATGTTCTCTCTCTCAAATATATAAATAAAATCTTTAAAAAAGGGGGGGAGGGATAATTTGAGAGTATTAAAATATGTATAGATACTAAGCATTTTGCTAACCAAATGGTATATAACCATATTATCGTTTGAGCCCTACCTGTCTGGTCAACATTTCTTCACCTTTAGTTTCATTCCATCTAAAATGGTGTTTTTAGGGGCGCCTGGGTGGCTCGGTTGGGCAACTGCCTTTGGCTCAGGTCATGATCCTGGAGTCCCCGGATCGAGTCCCGCATCAGGCTCCCTGCTCAGCGGGGAGTCTGCTTCTCCCTCTGACCCTTCCCCCTCTCATGTGCTCTCTCTCTCTCTCATTCTCGCTCTCTCAAATAAATAAATAAATAAAATCTTAAAAAAAAATAACTAAATAAATTTAAAATGGTGTTTTTATTCCAGAAAGCTTACAAATGCAGATAAAACCTTTCTTCCAAAATTATTTCTTGTCATTTTACTTTTCTAGAAGCTTGTCCTCAGAGTGTCCTCTGAAAAGAGTAAGAATGTGTGTTTGTTTTTATTTTACATATAGACTGTGAAACACGGAAAAGGTTAACCATAGAATTTGACCTAAAGGCCTTAACTCTTCAGGCCTGATTTCTAGCACCCTACCTTTTAACGGATCTACCCGTGATTCCTAATCTTTTTTTTAAATTTTTTATTGTTATGTTAATCATACATTACATCATTAGTTTTTGATGTAGTGTTCCATGATTCATTGTTTGTGTATAATCTTATCGGCATGTTAGAATCACTTATAGGGCTCTTTTAAAAGTACTGGTCTTAATCCCTAGTTCTCCACATTCTCCTTTCACTGGCATGGGCCTGAACATAATTTTTTTGAAGCCCTCTGGCAAGAAGCCTTGAAGCCTTCAGGCAACAGGAGTTAAGACCCATTCACCTGCACCTAACCAGCCCTTCTCTTCATTATCCATAGACATGAGCTGTGTGTAGCCATAACCCAGTAATATTTTACACATTTGCAAGAAATTTATGTCTGTCACTGTTTATTTGCAAACTTTCATCCAAGACCCAATGTTTGAAGATAAAACTGTGTAAATTACCCCATACCAACAAGTATACTCAGTTTTAGATGGAAGGTATATGTCAAACTCTGAGCTTACAGGGTCGGCATCCAAACATTCTTTATGTTTTTACTCAATGGACTGTAATGAGCTTCATTCCATTACCAGATTATAAGAAGAGAAGATTTCTGTAAGAACAATGAGACTTTGTTTTGAAAAATGTCTTCCTTAGCTTGAGTTGCTTAGCAACCTCTTTTTTTTATTTTTGACAGAGGTTCCTTATGCAGAAAAATAGAATTTGAATTATTATTTTTACTTTCCGCTCAGCCTTCCAGTTATCACTGAGGCGACTTTGTGTTTAGATTAGATTGTGTTGTTATGTATACTGTGAAGATTTGGCATAGCCTGATACACGTTACATGTCTTGTCACTTTCAGCAAGCCATATAGTGGTCAGAGAAACTAGTTTTACAACTAACTGTAGGATTTCTCTCAGTTTTTGGTGTGGAGAGAAAATTAATTCCATTCCTACAGTGTCTTCAAAAGTGGGAAGCTAGTGGATAAATCTTCAAAATGTCCTCATTTTTGGTGGGTTTTTTCCTCCTGTTTTACCTTTCATTTTTCATTTTTATCTTGAAACTCAAAAGGAGAATATATACCTTTGTTTTTTATCTGTCATCTCAAAGGGTTAGCATACACAGAGAAACTTGAAGAGATTGTAACCTCTATTTTTCAGAACTTGATAAAAAAATGCTTCACAGTATCTTTATGAAAGGAAGAAAAAGAAAACCTACTTTTAAGTCTTTTCCCTTTTTCCTCCCCACAGTATATTTTTCCCTATTTTTATATTCTACTATTCCTGTGGTATCCCCTTTGTCCTACTTCTGGAACCTGCCTTGGATTCACTTTATTTCTCCTAAACTTCTGGTTTTGCATTTTAATTTTTTCATTTGCCTCAGCCATCCTTTGAAATAATTGTCGGTAACAAAGTGGCAGTCTGAGCCATATCTTTTAGTGAAGTTTTGCTTTTGTTGTTGTTATTAACAAGGAAGTTAACACCTAGCCGAGAGAAATAAAATAACTTTTGGAGCTAAAACATTGCCTTTCCATAACATTCATTTTCTCTTCAGTGAATATAAAATCTTCTTACTATTTTTGTAGGCATGAATTTATCGCAAATTCATTAGTAAACTAAATTTTACTGACAAAAATGATATTAAATAGGAAGGAAAGAGGGTGCTATAGCTATTTGATTTTTTGTAAATTCACCAAAATGACTGTAGTAATATTTTAGATTAAAATAATAGTACTTAATAGATACTTAAAGAATTGGGAGGAGTGGTGACCTTTCATGCAAAAATCTCTTCATTTTATACATAAGTAAACGGACCATACTTGTGGCCCTCCCTCCTTCTCTCAGTGGATATCTGTAACAACAGAAAATATTTCTCCTACATCTGTATTTTGTCTTAAAAATAGTCTTTTCTCTATTTCTCATTATAATACATAGTCATTGTAGAAAATTTGAAAATATAGAAGAATTACAAAGTGTGAAAGAGGAAATCAACTATAGTCTCACTACCCAGAAATAATTACTGTTAAATTTTGGTGCAGGAGCACCTGGGTGGCTCAGTCAGTTGAGTGTCTGCCTTTGGCATAGGTCATGATCTCCAGGTCCTGGGATCAAGCCCCACATCAGGCTCCCTGCTCAGTGGGGAGTCCACTTCTCCCTCTACCCAACCCCCCCAACTTTTGTGTGTGCTCTCTCTCTCTCTCTCTCTCCCCCTCTCCCTCTCTCACTCTCTCAAATAAAATCTTAAAAAAAAATTTGGTGCCCTTCTCAAGTCATTTCTCAGTGCACACATAATATGTAAACTTTATTAGGAATTAAATGTTTAAACATTGTATTTTCTGTATTTTTAATTGTATTATTCATCAGCTCTGGTTTAAAAATTAAACAATATAAAAATACGTAGAGTAAAATTTTCAAATTCTGCCTTACCCATTGCCCTTTGTGCAAAGCAATTACTATTCACCAAAATAATCACTGTTTAGACTTTGGTATGTGCTTTCTAACACTTCTACTACTTTTAAGTAGACATGTAAAATAGTTGTGGTTTGAAAAGAGAGCATCACCATTTTTGTTTTCGAGGAAAAGAGATTAGGAATGTTTTTGTTTGTTTTTACTGTGAATTTTTTTTGCATATGTGGAATTATTTATATAAATGTTTTATTCTGCAGCTTTTTTTTTTCATTAAATGTTGCTTTTGAACATCTTTCCACAGAGTATTTGAATTTTTCCTTTTAGGTTAGAATGGAGAGAAACCAGCTTGTAAGAGGTTAGGCTAAAGAATTTGTGTTTTAGACTTTTAATAATAGCAAAAAATGTGGTTTCTGAAGTATGAAATTGATGTAATAAGGTGTTTGTTTTTATTTGTTTGTTTTTTAATTAGTTCATAGCAATTGTTGAGATACATTTGAATTCAGTAGAGACCACAAGCATCAAGTAGCAGGATCTCTGGTTGTGGTGGTCCCAGTAGGAAAGGGATACATTTAGGTGGCCCTTTGAAAGAAGATACAAATATTTGGTGATACTGTGAGGATTAAAGAAAAAAATTCAGATATCTTGATGGAAAATGTTTCACTAGCAACAATAGAATGCTAGGGTTGGAGATTAGTGTACTTATTACTTGAATATCATTTACTTAAAAATACCTACTAGAGGGGTACCTGGGTGGCTCAGTCAGTTAAGCGTCTGCCTTTGGCTTAGGTTGTGATCCCAGGGTCCTGGGATCAAGCCCCACATTGGGCTCCCTGTTCGACAGGAAGCCTGCTTTTCCCTCTCCCATTCCCCCTGCTTGTGTTCCTGCTCTCGCTATCTCTCTGTCAAATGAATAAAAATATTAAAAAAAAAAAAAACTAGATCTAGGATCAACAGACTTTTCTGTAACAGGCCAGAAAGGAAATAGTTTAGGTTTTAAAGGCAAGAATATAAAATTGTGGCTACTATTTTAGGTATTTATATAATAATAGAGAAAATAAATTTCCAAGGGCACCTTGGTGGCTCAGTAGTTTGAGCATCCAACACTTGATTTTGGCTCAGGTCATGATCTCAAGGTCCTGAGATCGAGCCCCACATCGGGCTCCCCACTCAGTAGGGAGTCTGCTTGTCTCCCTCCCCTTGTTCATGTGCTCGCATGCTCTTTCTCTCTCTCTCAAATAAATAAATATTTTAAATCAATAAATTTCCAAAGAAATTTTATTGACAAAATTCAAAATATAGCAATAATTGAGCATAGTTTTTTTTTTAATACAGGCCTATTAATGAGAATAGAATTACTTTAGATAGGGAGATAACATTTCATTTAATTGGGGCTCAAAGTGAGTGATCTCTATCATCAAATTGATTGCAAATATTTATCAGTAAAAACTATTCTTGGCATGTGGGCTGTTCAGAAGCAGACATTGGATCATAATTGGCCCAGTGGCCATAGTTTGCCAGTACCTATTCTAGATGATTATTAGCCAGCAAAAAAGACCAACAGGAAATGGTCTGAAATGAAGGCTGATCATATAGGAAAAGAGGGAAAGAGAAGCCAACATACAAGGAGATTTCAAAGATTAACAGTCAGGTGTTGTTGGGGAGCATGAAAACCACTAAGAGGGAAAAGACATTGGATATAAGAACCTGGAAGGTCTGCAACCCTCCAGACAATATGTAGTAGATTAGAGAACTCTGAAAAGGAAATCACAAGTTTAGACAGTTCATGAAGTCTTGTGTATGAAGGGTCCAGAGTATTTATTCAAAAATAGATACTACTATTTTGAAAGATAGGAAAGAACTTATATAAAGGGAAAATTCTGATTAAAAAGTGTATTTTTTTTATTTTATTTATTTATTTGAGAGAGAGAATGAGAGAGAGAGTACATGAGAGGGGGGAAAGGTCAGAGGGAGAAGCAGACTCCCCGCCGAGCAGGGAGCCCGATGCGGGACTCGATCCCGGGACTCCAGGATCATGACCTGAGCCGAAGGCAGTCGCCTAACCAACTGAGCCACCCAGGCGCCCAAAAAGTGTATTTTTTAAACATTAGGGGAAAAGAAAATCTCTTAATCTCCCTTGTCTACCTTTTGAATCATTAGATTTTCACTACTTGCTTCACCATGTACATTTTAAGTTTTTCCAAATTGTTTCTAAATATCCACAGTGACATTCTGCACAGCTCAAGATTTTGAATGGCATTCCATTTTATTTGGTATTTCTTCAGGCCATAGGTAACCTAGATAACATGCAGTCCCCTGAAATAGGCCAAGTTTAGGAGGCAGAAGAGGTTTGTCTTGGAATGCCCGTCTGGCCCCATGTATTTTATATTACGAATAGTTCCGGTGGCTTGGGAGTGTGCTGACTTTGTATTTTACTTACTGCTGTTGGGAACGATATGTGGCAAGTTGATGAAATGATCTTAAAAATCTACATCCTCTTTTGTCTTCCATTTCTAGCCAAGATGGGGTCTTAGGGACTGAATTTATCCTCCTACCTTAACTTAAAAACCAGAGAAGTATATGAAACAAGTTTTCTTTAAACAGGGAAGGACTATAAACCCTGAGAGAAGAACATAAAATGAGTCATCAGTGCCCCAGCTTGCTGCCTTGAGAGAGTTTCCCAGCTACCACACA
This sequence comes from Eumetopias jubatus, assembly GCF_037043125.1. Lineage (NCBI taxonomy): Eukaryota > Metazoa > Chordata > Mammalia > Carnivora > Otariidae > Eumetopias > Eumetopias jubatus. The sequence goes on along the minus strand of NW_028274809.1, from coordinate 93,410,804 downwards.
GGGAGGAGTCCCCAAGAGAGCCTCTCTCTAAATTAAGAAGATGAGGTTAGGAGTGCAAGGAAGCCAAGGTGGCTGGAGTTTACAGGGCAGAGTGCTGAAGAGAAGAGGCTACCAAGAAAAAGCTGTGGAGATCTACAGAGGGACACTTTTGAGTCTAGTTGATTTCTGCTTGGTGCTTGTATGTGCAAAAACCATACAGGGCCAGGAACAGGACAGTCCCTGGAACTCACACAAGGACAGGAATATTTTATAGTCCTAGCAGCCAGAATGTCAAAACTTCATAATATATGAGGCATTGAGTAGAGGACCTGAAAGGATGTTATCTCAGTAGTAGGGGAACATTAGCCCTGGATTATAGGCTGCTCTGGTCATGCCTAAAGAAAAGAAGGACTCAAAAGGATTAATTTGTTTCTAGATAACTGTGACCCAGAACAAAGCTCAAAAATACTGTTAAAAAATACAAGAATACTCAACACTCAACAAGATTAAATTTGCAATGCCTGACATCCAACCAGAAATTACCAAGTATGGAAAGAAATAGGAAACTAAGGCCAATCATGAGGAGAAAAAACAGTTAATTGAAACTGATTGTGAAACAATGTAAATATAAAATTCAGAGAGAAAAAAGACAGGAGAAAAAATAAGAATAGAGCAGCAGTGCTTTTCAAGGGGCCTAATACTTGTGTAATTGGCATCCTCAAAAGAGAGAAAAGGAGAGAACAAAAAAATATTTGAATAAGTCATGGATGAAGTTTTTTTAAATTTGATGAAAATTATAAACCCACAGTTTCAAAAAGTTCAACAATCTCCAAGCAAAAGAAGCCTGAAGGAAAAAACTTCTAGAAAAGTGGTAAAGAGAAAATTATAAAAGCAGCCAGAGGAAAAAAGACATTACATATAAAGGAACAAAGGTAAGAATGGCAGGACACTTCTTGCTTGAAACAATACAAGCTGGAACACAGTGTCACAACATCTTTATTTGAAGTAGTGAAAGAAAAAAATCTAGAATTTTATACCAGTAAATATGTTTTTCAGAAACAAAGGTGAAATGAAGACTATTTCAAATGTACCAAAACAGAATTAATAATCACCAGCTACTTCCACTGCAAGAAATGTTAAAGGAAGTCTTTCAGATATAAAGAAAACTGTATCTGGTGGAAACTGGCCCGGTACAAAAGTATAATAAAAATTAAAAGTCAAGCAGTATACTGCTCAAAAAATGAAATATCTTAGGACTTGTGGAGAATATATCAAGAATTCTCAAACCTTGGTCAAAACAAAAACACACCTTGGGAAGCAGTTTGTTTAAAAAGTTAAACTTGCTGTGTGACCCAACTGTTCCACTTCTAGGTATTTAATCAAGAGAAATGAAAACTGGGACCAACCCAAATGTCCAGCAACATCTGAATGGATAAACAATTTGTGTTATATTCATCAATGGCATATTATTTAGCAAATAAAAGAATGAACTATTGATATATTCAACAACATGGATGAATCTTATAATTATCCTGAGTGAAGAAAAGCCAGACAAAGGTATATACCATATGATTCCATTTATATAAAACTCTAGAAAATGCACCCTAATCTCTTTGGTGACAGAAAGCGGATCAGTGTTTGGCCAGGGAATGGTTAAGGGGGAGTTGATGGGGAAGAAAGGAGGGAGGTACTACAATGGGGCATAATGCAATTTTGGGGGTTAGTGAAGATTTCATGGTATATACATATGTCAGAACTCATCAAGTAATACACATTGTGTGCAGTTTATTTTCTATTCAGTTATACCTCCATAAAGCTGTAAAAAAAAAAAAAAAAAGATCTTGGTCTCCTTTTCTAGAAGTTTGAGCAAAGACTAGTTTTATTTAAGACCGACAGTCAGTTGAGTGTCCAACTCTTGATTTCATCAGCTCAGGTCATGATCTCAGCGTTGTGAGATTAAGCCCTGCATTGGGCTGTGCACTCAGCAGATGGTCTGCTGGAGATTCTCTTTCTCCCTCTCCCTCTGCACCCCCCACCCCGTTCACACACTTTCTCTCTCTCTCAAATAAAATCTTTAACAAAAAAATATAAAAAAAATAAAATGAGAAAAGCTGCAAAACTAAGAAATCTTTAAAATCAGGAATTTTTAAGGAAACATACTACAGAACATTAAACAGGCATAAAAGTAGACTCACAATAATTGATTTTAAAACCTTTTACAGAATCATTTTGAAGATGAATTTTTTTTAAAGATATTTATTAGAGCGAGCATGGGGGGGTGGCAAAGGGAGAGGGAGAAGCAGACTCCCCACTGAGCAGGGAGCCCAATGTGGGCATTTATGCAGAAAACAAACATTGAGAGAAACTAAACATCTTGTGATGTTGAAGATGTGCATACCTAAGTCTGTGGTTTAGCAGTTTTGCTACTAGGTTTATACCTTAAAATAGAAGTCATCAGTATCCCACAAACCAAATACGATGCACAAGCTAAGAATGGTTTTTAAAGTTTTTATTATTTTTTAATTTAAATTCAGTTAATTAACATATAATGTATTATTGGTTTCAGAGGTAGAGGTCAATGATTCATAAGTCTTACATAATTACTAATGCTCTTTACATCATGTGCCCTCATTGTCCAGCACCCAGCCACCCCATTCTCCCTGGTTTTTAAATTTTAAAGGATAATTTTAAAAATGAAAGAAGACTAAGCAATGGAGACCATACATATCCCATAGAGCCTTAAATATGTATACTAGCTGGTCCTTTACAAAAAAATTTTCCAGCTCCTGCCTTAAAACCTTAACATATGTACCAGAGACCTGTACATGAGTGTTTGTAGCAGCAACCCAAATAGAATGGATAAATGTCTTATGGTGTATTCATTCAGAGAACAGCCATACTACAGTTAGAGGTGCATGGTGGGGGAGGTTTGGGGACTTCTAAGATATTAGTGATGTTTTGTTTATTTGAATGGCGGTTCATTTTATAATTCTTTGAACTGTATAATGTATTTCTGGCCATTCTTGTAATATATATATATTTCAAACCCCAAAAAAGGTAATAAAAGCACTTGAAGAGAGACTTAACTATGTGGAAAGACTTTAGGAGATAAAAACCAAGTGAATGAGAGGAGAGGAAATAGAGACAACTTTTGAGGAGAATTGTTTTCATAAAAAGGAACATTGAATTTCGATCATATATGGGAAGCGAAAAGGAGGTCAGGAAAGAATGTCCTTTTCTTAATTGGAAAAAGAAGTGTTACACTGTTGAAGGGAAAGGGAGTAGAAAGATTTGTCACTATAGGAGGAGGGGGGAGTTGTAAGGTCCCCAAAGAGGGGGTGAGCCAACATTCAAATGTAAGTATGTAAGCCTTAGGAAAGAATGCAGAGGATTTACATATGATAATAGAGGAAAAGCCAAGTATGCAAGTTAAGATATTGGTAGGGGGGATAGGTGCAGTAAGGAGTTTATGAAAATTCTTTTCTCATGGCTTTGTATTTTTTCACTGATTTGAGATATGAAGTATATTGTCATAGAGTAGACGAATACTGTAAAGTGTTTTAATGTAAAGATCCAGTATGGTAATATTAAGACATTTCAAAAGGAAAGCAGCAAGATGTGAGGAAATGTGACAGATATGTCTGATAAAAGCTTATATAAAATACTTTTGTCACTTCTCTATGTTCTAGAATAAGAACAGTGAGACTCGACAAACAAAAACTAATAGTAAATTATCACATGAGAAAATGTTTACTCTCACCAGCAATCTAAGAAATGAGAATTTAAGGCAACTTTAAACAGTGTTATACATAAAGACAAATATTGCTGGTTGCTAGGCGTATGAAAAGCCCACTTTTCTATAAATCAGTCTGATGACATTTAACAGAACACAAAATTGGTATACTTGTTTATTCTGTAATTCTATCTCTAAAAGTTTACCACATATATAGTCCACTCATAAAATTAAAATTGCTGCAAGACAAGTTACAACAGTACTGTTATTAATAAGAAAATCTAACAAAAAAGATGCAAAAGAAATATATGGAGCATAGAGAGTGTAGTCAATGGTATTGTCATAACATTGTACGGTGACAGATCTACAGTTGTGGTGACATAGCATAACATATAGAGAAGGTGAATCACTGTTGTGTATCTGAAACTAATAGAACAGTCTGTCAACTATACTTCAATTTGAAAGGGTTTTTTTTTTTGAAGCCTGAAAGAAATACGGAATAATTTTTTTTAAAGATTTTATTTTATTTATTAGAGAATGAGATAGAGAGCACGAGAGGGAAGAGGGTCAGAGGGAGAAGCAGACTCCCCGCGGAGCAGGGAGCCTGATGCTGGAGTCCCAGGATCATGACCTGAGCTGAAGGCAGTCGCTTAACCAACTGAGCCACCCAGGCGCCCTGGAATAATTTTTAATAGTTTATTTTTTAAAACCTTTTATTTATTTGAGAGACAGCAAGAGAGCACAAGTGGGGAGAGGAGCAGAGGGAGAAGCAGACTCCCTGCTGAGCAGGAAGCCTGACCTGGGGCCTCATCCCGGGATTCCTGGACTCTGGGATCATGACCTGAGCCACCCGAGCCCCCTGAATAGTTTTTTTTTTTTAAGATTTATTTATTTATTTTTAGAGGGAGAGAACATGAGTGGGAGGAGCAGAGAGAGACTCTCAAGCAGACTCCACAATGAGCATGGAGCCTGACATAGGCTCTATCCCAGGACCCAGAGATCATGACTTAAGCCAAAACCAAGAGCCAGACACTCAACCAACTGCACCACCCAGGCACCCTGGCTTTTGAATAAACTATCAATTTCCTGTTTTTCTGCTAGGCTGATTAAGTTTGGTTTAAATTTATAGGGGCGCACCTGACTGGTTCAGTCGCTAGAGTGCACAACTCTTAATCTCAGGGTTGTGAGTTTAAGCCCCACGTTGGGCATGAAGCCTACTTTAAAAAAAAACAAAAACAAAAAAACTATAATGAAATTTGCTTCGTTGACACACATGGTAAGTCAGACATTGGTACCAGTGGGTTTCAAAGTGTTTGTTAACTGCTTTAATCTTTTTTTTTCAAGATTTTATTCGTCAGAGGGATAGAGCACAACCACGGGGAGCGGCAGGCAAAGGGAGAAGCAGGCTCCCCGCTGAGCAAGGAGCCCAGTGCAGGACTTGATCCCAGAACCCTGGGATCATGACCTGAGCCAAAGGCAGATGCTTAACCGACTGAGTGACCCAGATGTCCCTGCCTTAGTCTTTTTAATTCAGAAGAATTAAATGTGTGATACCCAGAGTACTAAGTCCCCAGGTGGATTATGTTGATTAATTACAGCATCTTCAGGGAACCCTTAGTAGTTATGCGTACTAAGTAATGTTTTAAGTTCAGGAAGCTTTCTTAACTGTCACTAGCAATCGGACATCAGGTAGTTTAAAAAGGCAGAAAACCGAATGACTTCCTAGCCCACCTTGCCAACTGTTCATAAATTTTCAAAGATATCCTTAGTAGCTACTAAAAGCTGTAGCAGATATGGGGCTTGCTTTTCAAATGAATTAATTACTGCTTGAGAAGAATACACCCAGTTCTTGTCTCCCATCAAAAAAATAATTTGAAATAACAGACATTATATTTGAAAAACCATAAAGAAAAGATGATGGCAATGACGTTTTTGTTTAGAATTTCCCATGCTGTTTTCTTAAGTCATCAACCTTTTTGTGGGCAACTTCATGTGCTAGAACTTCTTTTTTTTTTTTTTAAGATTTTATTTATTTATTTATTTGACAGAGACACAGTGAGAGAGGGAACACAAGCAGGGGCGGTGGGAGAGGGAGAAGCAGGCTTCCCGCGGAGCAGGGAGCCCGATGTGGGGCTCGATCCCAGGACCCTGGGATCACGACCTGAGCCGAAGGTAGACGCTTAATGACTGAGCCACCCAAGCATCCCAATGTGATAGAACTTCTTTGTGAATACATTATATATATATATATATATATATGTATGTATGTATGTATGTATACACACACACACACACATATAGATACACCATTTTTGTCCATTCTGCCATTTCCTTATTTTTGTTTGCAACAGTATTAAAATTTTTTTTTTAAGATTTTATTTATTTAGGGCGCCTGGGTGGCTCAATTGGTTAAGCGACTGCCTTCAGCTCAGGTCATGATCCTGGAGTCCCAGGATCGAGTCCCACATTGGGCTCCCTGCTCAGCAGGGAGTCTGCTTCTCCCTCTGACCCTCTTCCCTTTCATGCTCTCTCTCATTCTCTCTCTCAAATAAATAAAATCTTTTAAAAATTTATTTATTTATTTATTTATTTATTTATTTGACAGCGAGAGAGGGAACACAAGCAGGGGGAGTGGGAGAGGGAGAAGCAGGCCTCCTGCGGAGCAGGGAGCCTGATGCAGGGCTCAATCCCAAGACCCTGGGGTTATGACCTGAGCCGAAGGCAGACACTTAACCCTCTGAGCCACCCAGGCACCCCTGTTTGCAACAGTATTATTGAGATAAAAATCACATACTATATAATTCAGTTACTCAAAGTGTAGTTTTTATTATATTCACAGATATGTACCCATCACCACAGTCAATTTTAGAACCTTTTCATCTCTTCAAAAAGAAACCCTGAGGTGGGAAAAAAGCAAGTGTTCATCAGCAGACTAGTGAATAAACAAAATGTGGGGTATTTCATACTATGGAATATTATTCAGCCTTAAAAGGAAGGAAATTCAGATATGTTGCATCATGGATGAATCTTAAAGACATTATGCTATATGAAATAAGCCAGTTACAAAAAGACAAGTGTTGTATGATTCCACTTCTGTGAGGTACCTAGAGTAGTCATATTCACAGAATGGTGGTTGCCATGGGCTGGGGAAAGGAGTAGGGAGCTGGTATTTACTGGATACAGTTTCAGTTTGGCAAGATGAAAAGAGTTCTGGAGATGGTTCGTGGTAATGATTGTACAATAATATGAATATACTTAATGACACTGACCTACACACTTAAAAATGGTAAATTGTAAGTTATGTGTATTTCACCACAATTAAATGTTTTAATGTGAATATACTGATGAAAATAAAAAGGAAATAAACTGTACTCTTTAGCTATCACCGTTTGATACCACCACCACCAGCATTTCCCAGCCACTAATCTACTTTCTATCTCTATAGATTTCCCTGTTATGGACATTTCATATGAATGGAATCATAGGTAGTCTTTTGTGATGAGCTACTTATATTCGGCATAATTTTTTAAGGTTATTTTATGTTAGCATATATCAGTAGTTCACTACTTTTATAGATGAATAATATTCCATTGTATGGATCTACCGCATTGTGCTTATCCATTTGTCAGTTGAAAGACATTAGGGTTGGTTCCACACAGTACTGCCATAAACATTAGTTTGTAAGTTTTTGTGTGGGCATATGTTTTCATATCTCTCGAGTATACACCTAGGAGTGGAATTACTGGATCATGATGACTCTGTGTAATCATTTGAGGAACTGCCAGACTTTTCCAAAGCAGCCACACCATTTTAAATTCCCTTAAGCAATGCATGAGTGATTTAATTTCTCCACATCCTTGCCAATACTTGTTAATTATTTGACTTATAGCCCTTCTAGTAATGTCTCATTGTGATTTTGATACTGATTTCCCTGATGACTGAGATATTGAATATCTCTTCATGTGCTCATTAGCCATTTGTATATCTTTCTTGGAATTTGTCTGTTCGGAATCTTTGCCCAATATAATTGGGTTATATGTCTCTTTATTATTGAATTGTAAGAGTTCTTCCTGTATTCTGATAAAAGTCCCTTAGCAGATGTATGACTCACAAATCTTTTCTCCCATTTTGTAGGTTGTCTTTTCACTTTATTCATGTAGTCCTTTCAAATACAAAAGTATTTAACTTTGATGTTCAGTTTATCTATTTTTCTATTGTTGCTCATTCTTTTGGTGTCATATCAAATAATTACTAACTCCCAAGATCACAAAGATTCGTGTCTATATTTTCTTCTAAAACTTTTAGTCTTAGCTCTGACATTTAAATCTTTGATCCATTTTTAGTTAATTTTTTTATATGGTAAGAGACTAAGACCTAACTACAGTCTTTTGCACATGGCTGTCTAGTTGCCCCAGCACCATTTGTTGAAAAGACTATTCTTCTCCCATTGAATGGTCTTGCCACACTTAACAAAAGTCAAATGATTGGGGCGCCTATGTGGCTCAGTCAGTTAAGTGTCTGCCTTTGGCTCAGGTCATGATCTTAGGGTCCTGGGATCAAGCTCAACATCGGGCTCCCTGCTCAGCAGGGAATCTGCTCGTCTCTCTCCCTCCACACCTCCCCCATTCTTGTGCTCTCTTGCACAGATGCTCTCTCTCTCTCAAATAAGTAAAATCTTTTTTAAAAAATCAGATAATCGTAGATGTCTGGGTTTATTTCTGAATACTCTTCTATTAATATATCTCTCCTGTGCCAGTGCCACACTGTATTGATGAAATTTGAAATTGGGATATGTGAGTCCTCCCAACTTTGATCTTTATCAAGATTGTTTTGGCTATTCTGGGTCTTTTGCAATTTTATATGAATTTTACAATCAGCTTGTCAGTTTCCACAAAGAAGTCAGCTGGGATTCTGGTGGGAATTGCATTGAATCTATAGATTAATTTGAAGTATTGACATCTTAACTATGTTAAGTCCTCCATTCCATGAATATGGGATGTTTTCCAGTTATTTAGATCTTTTATTTCTTTCAACAATGTTCCTGAGTTTTCAGAGTCAATTTTGTATTTCTTTTCTTAAGTGTATACCTAAGTATTTCATTTTTTAATGATACTATAATGGAATTGCTTTAATTTTATTTTGCTCATTCATTGGAAATGTATAGAAATAGTTTATTTTTGTATATATTGTATTTTGTATGTATTTGTATTTTGTATTGATCTTGTATCATACAACCTTGTTGAACACTTCAGTGGATTTTTTAGGATTTTCCATATATAAGATCATATCATCTGTGAAGATAATAGTTTTGCTTCTTCATTTTCAATCTGATGCCTTTTCTTTTCTTGCCTCATTTCTCTGTCTAGAACCTCAGTACAGTGTTCAGCACAATAATGAGCAAACATCCTTGTTTATGATTTCAGCAGGAGAGCACCCATTCTTTCACCTTAAGTATGATGTTAGCTGTGGATTTTTTATTGATACTCTATGTCAAGTTGAGAAAATTCTCCTCTATTCCTAGTTTGTTGAATATTTTTATTAGGGAAGAGTATTAGATTTTGTCAAATACATTTTCTGCACCTATTGACATGATCATGTGATTTTTGTTTTTTATTCTGTTGATATATTACATTAATAGATTTTTCAGTTACAAAACGGCCCTGGCATTCCTGGGGTAAATCCTATTCAGTCTTAGTATATAATTATTTTCATGTGTTGCTGGGTTCACTTGTTAGTATAGTGTATTAAGGATGTTTGCATCTATATTCACAAGAAATATCAGTCTGTTGTTTTCTTGTGATACTTTTGTCTGATTTTAGTATTGGGGTAATACTAGCCCCATAGAAGGAGTTGGAAAGTGTTCTATTTTTTGGAAGATTGTATGAGGAACTGTTGTTAAATGTTTGATGGAATTCACTGTTGAAGGCTTCTATGCTGGAACTTTTGTGTTTATAAGTTGCTTTTTGATTACTACTTCAGTCTCTTGATTTGTTTTAGGTCTATTCAGATTATGTCTTCTTGAGTTCATTTTGGTAGTTACGTATTTCTAGGAATTTGATCGAATCTGTTGGTATACAGTTTTTCATAGTGTTCTTTTATTATGCTTTTTATTTCTATAGAGTCAGTAGTATCCCCTCTTTGTTTCTGATTCTAATAATTTGGGTTTTCTCTTTTGTTCTTTGTCAGTCTAACAAAAAGTTTGTCAGTTTTGTTGATACTTTCAATGAACCATATTTGGGATTTGATTTTTTTTCCTGTTTTTCTTTTCTGTATTTTATTTCCATTGCAATCTTTATTATTTACTTTCTTCCAGTTGCTTTAGGTTTGGTTTGCTCTTTCCCCTTCCCCTCATGTCTTAAGTTAGAAGTGTAGGTTACTGCTTTGAAATCATTCTTTCTTCAAATAGGCATTTAAGGCTATGCATTTCCCTCTAAGCACTGCTTTAGTTCTCTCCTTTGGTATGTTGTATCTTCATTGTCATTCATCTCAAAGTATTTTCTGGTTACCCTTTTGATTTCTTCTTTGATCCATTGGTTATTTAGGGTTGCATTGTTTAATTTTCACTCATCTGTGTTCCCAATTTTTTCCTATTGATTTCTAATCTCATTCCATTGTGGTTGGAGAACATACTTTGTATTGTTTCTGTCCTTTAAAATTTTTGAGGTTTGTTTCATTGCCTCAATATGGTCTGTCCTGCAGAATGTTCTGTGTGCATTTGAAAATTATCGTGTATTCTATTGTCATCGGATTGAGGGTTCTGTAGATGTCTTCTAGGTCTGGTTGGTTTATAGTTCTATCCAAGTCTTCTATTTCTTTATTAATCTTCTGTGTTATTATTTTATCCATTATTGAGAGTGGGCCATTGCATTCTTCACGTGTTACTATGGATTGTCTATTTCTCCCTTCATTTCATCAGTGTTTGTTTCATGTATTTTGGTGCTCCTTTATTAGGGGCTGATATGTTTATAACTGTTACATTGTCCAACTTACACTTTTTCATTATGAAATCTTTATCTCTCAAAACGTTTTTTGTTTTAAATTAAGTCTATCTTATATTAACATATAATCACTCCAACTTTCTCATGGTCACTGTTTGCATGATATATCTTTTTCTATCCTTTTATTCCTGTGTGTCTCCTATAGACAATGTATGATCATTTTTTTAATTCTTATGACAATCTCTGTCTTTTGATTGAATTCTTTAATCCATTCACATTTAATGTTATTGATGTAATTGACTTATGTCTACCATTTTGCTTTGGTTTTCTCTTTCTTCTGTGTTTTATTCCTCCATTTCTACTTTTCCTGCTTTATTTGCATTAAGTGAATATTTCCCGATGTCACTTTTTCTTTAATGATTTTTTTTACTTTTTTAGCATTTTTTAGTGGTTTTTCTAGGATTTACCATATGCATCTTAACATATCCAAATAAACGTCTTATTTATACCTGCTTAATTATAGCGTCACATAGAAAAAAGTACCTGTTATAATTATCACATTCCCATCTGTAGGCATTTCCTTATCCCACTGTAGATTTGCTCCTATTTCCTTTGTGCTATCATTGACAGATATATTACATTTCTGTATGCTATGGGCCCAACATTACATTATATATATATTCTTTTATACAGTTTTTTTTGTAATCAATTAGAAGAAAGGAAGTAAAATATGCATTTCTCCTGTCTTGTACAATCACATAATTTCCTGTACTGCTTGTATCCATCCTCTTAGGCTGCCATAACAAAATACCATAGACTACTTGGCTTAAAAACAGAAATGTATTTTCTCACTGTTCTGGAGACTGGAAGTCCAAGATTGATTAAAGTACCAACAGGGTTGATGTCTGGCAAGAATTCTCCCCTTGGTGCTGCCTTCTTGCTGTGCGCTCACATAGCCTTTCCTAAGTGTGTGCAAGCAGAGAGAGTGAAAAGAAACTCTAATGTCTCTTCTTAAAAGAGTACTAACTGCATTGGACCAGGACCCCACCCACATGACCTCATTTAACTCTAATTACTTCTGAAAGGCCTCACCTCCCAATACCATCACATTGGAGTTAGGGCTTCAACATGTGAATGTGGGGAGGGGCAAACATTCAGTCCATGATCCTGATACTCTTTATCAATTTATGTATATTCTAATTTGTATTTACTGTAAGGTGTGTCTGGCAGCAACAAATTCTCTCAGTTTTTATTTACTAGGGAAAGTTTTTATTTTGCCTTCATTTTTGAAAGAATAGCTTTGCTGGATATAGGAATCTTGGTTGACAGTTTTTTCTCTTTGACCACTCTGAATGTGTTATCCTACTGCCTTCTGGACTCCCATCTGCTGAAAAGTCACCTATTAATCTTAATGGGCTTTCATTATAAGTAGCTAGTCATTTTTTTTCCTTGTTATTTGTCTTTGATTTTCAGCCTTTTTATTATGATGTCTCTTTGGATCTTTTTGCCTTTATCCTGTTTAGAGTTCATTGAGGTTCCTGATGAGTAAGTCATTGTTTTTCAATAAATTTGGGATATTTCCAGCCATTATTTCTGGATTTTTTTTTTTCTCTTTCTCTCCTCTGATAATCCCATTATACATGTGTTGGTGTACTTGATGATATCTCACATTTCTTTGAGGCTCTTTTTTCTCTTTGTTCTTTCTTCTGGTTCTTCAGCTTGCATGATCTATCTGTTCACTTACTCTTTCTCTTGCCAGTTCACATCTACTTTTGAGCCCTTCTGGTGAATTTTTTATTTTAACTGGTTTTCAATGCCATATTTCCATTTGGTTCTTTTTTATAATTTCTGTGTCTTTATTAATATTCTCTGTTTGTTAATGTGATATTGTCACCATTTTCTCTTCCTTAAACATGGTTTCCTTTGGTTCTGTGAACTTGCTTCTACTGATTACTTTATGGTCTTTTTCTGATGAATGTGTGAAAATCTGTTCTTTTTTGTAGAAACTGTCTGTATCCTGCTTTTATCTAATGTATAAGTCATACTTTCCAGTTTCTTTGCATGCCCTGTATTTTTTTTCAGTTAGATACTTTAGATGATATATTGTAGCAACTTTGGGTACTTGATGTTTAATTTTTTTCATCTTTTTTTAAGTCTAAAGTAGGCTCCATGCCCAGCATAGAGTCCAGTGCAGGGCTTGTGCTCACAACCCTAAGATGAGATCTAGAGTCAGACTTTTAACCAGCTGAGCCATCTAGGCACCCCTGTTGTTTACTTTATTTGTTTGGTGACTTACTGGATCATTTTAATGAAGTCTCTTTTACTTTCTTCCACCCCCAATGTTCAGCCTCTGATCTTTCACAAAGAGGGAAAGCTTTGGCTATTCTCACTGTCATTCTAGGATGACAGTGTTTTTAGGACTCTCTTCCTCTCTCCCTTAGAACACCCAACTGTTAAACTCTACTAACTGCCAGCTCGTTGCTCTATTGTTTCTAACAATGCCCTGGTGCATAAATTGCTCTAAAAGTAATCCTATCAAAATCTGGCTCCTTTGAAGGTAAAGTTTCTGGGGTCAGTGTTTGATTTTTATTCTGATCTCAAGAGGACTCCTTCTAGCTGTTTTTTTCACCTGATGCTCTCCTGCAAACTAGCAGGCCTACAGTTTAGCCTGAATCTCCCAGTTGTCTTTACCATAACCTCTGCCGTTCTTGACCGCACATGTAGGCTTGAACTTCTTCCCTTTCTGTTGCAATTAAGATAGTTCTTTTGGGAGGAAATTAGGTGCTCTTTTACAGTGTTTACTCCTCAGAAAAATCTGAGTGAGGGCTGTGGAGCTGGAGATGTGGACAATCATAAGCTTCTTTCAGAATCACACCCTAACCTCCCCTATGAGCTGAATATTTGGTGGAGAGTGAGGGAACCAGAACCTAGGGTCCTCAGCTTACCTCTCCTGACATGGAATCACCACTTAAGGAGCTGGGGCAAGAGTGATCATGCCAGGGCCCAGTACTTGCTCAACATGTCATACCCACAGTAGACCCTCAGTTCCACAAATGGAGGTTGGGGGAATAGGAGTTTCCACCTCTCAGCCTCACTCACACTGGACTTAGCTTCAGCACAGGTATTTGAGGGCAAGATGAGAAAGCTGACATACCACTCCTCCTTGGAAGAAAGCCCTCCATCTGGGTGCTGCAAGGAGAAGGAGCTCCGTGTTCTTGGCTGCAGCTGTCTGGAGTAGTCTGTCTCTCACTAAACTGGGGGGACCAGGGGGAGGAGTCTTGGTTCAAATACTAGACTAACCTTTCTTGCCAAATTTTTGTAGATGTTCTTAAGATGTTTCTTATTTACTAGTCATCCTTAGAACCATTTCCAGAGGCTTTAAGTGGTTGCTTTTTTTATAGATTCACCAGTTCCACTAGGGGGCAGTTTAACAGAATTGCTGTCATGCCAGAAATCAGTTTCGAATAGGTGAAATACTGATTTAAAAAATATGAAATTATACTATTCTGGCATCCCATCTTTTGAAATTATATTTAAAAGATTTGATGAAGCTATTTGAGGAACAGGATCCATGTTCCTTAGCTTATCCCCATAGGTGTATAACCATCATCCTCAGTGTCAATGGCAATATTATGGTGTCACTCTAAGAGCAGATTTAATAAGTAGCTAAATTATTGCCAGAAAGAGCAACTTAAGGTCAACTATAATAAAGCTAAAATTACTGTTTGGCCTATGTTTTCTACCACTTCACTGAGCTACTAAAGTGATGTAGCCAGCAGGTTCAGTAACGCAGCTGCTTAATGATAGCAAGTTCATCCTAGTGAGTTGGTCAGAATATGGTTCTTCTCAAAATCAGTCATTCTCCCAAGAGCACCAGAGATGTATTTATGGTTGATTGTGTTTGATAATAGCTGCCCTTACGGTGCTCAAGCCAAAGGCATTTTTATGTGAAATATTATAGTGGACTTTTGGCTCTCGTACCAGTAATTGAAAAATTCAAAGTTCATTTGTAAGGAAAATGTTAGCCCTTACTGCAGGTACTTTTGCAGCCTACCTGTTTATTTAATGGGAAATAATCCTATCATAAGGCCAGTTTTCCACCCCAGTCCCTCAGTTTCATAGTACAATATGAACTGTGTCTCATATCAAAAGACTGTATTCTTCTATAATTAACTACATGCTTTAAATTCATCATAGAATATAATTGTGATATGTCTGTAATCCAGCACCTGCCAGAGGCTTAAATGCTTCCTTCTTTTATCATCCCGGCAGAGTTTTACCCTCTGGGTTCACCGTTTTGTCTTAGCTGCCAAGAAACACAGAGCTAGATTCAGTGCTCAACGAAAGCAACAATTTTATCTCAGGTGGCCTTATCCCATCTTTGTTTTATTTGTCTTTTAAATATTTTCTTTTCTCTGTTTTTTAGTGTATTGAGTTTTTAGAAATAGCTTACATTTGGGAATAGGTAAGCTGTAAATGAGTATTTGTATAAATACGAACATTTAACCAGAAAGCTAAGGAAAATTGGCCATTCACATTTAAGGGAAAACCTAAAATATTGTACAGTAAAAATTTTATTTGATATTTATTTTTAATTGAGCATGTAGTTTGGTCAGATTCTAATTAGTTGAGAGTTTTATTTATATTGTCCTAAGTAAGTACCATCATCACAAAAATATATAAGCTAGAAATCACCTTGACTTGCAAAAAGATTATAAGGCCAAAAACTAATATTTTCTTCTAGACACAGCAAACTCAGCTGAGCGGCTGACCCTCAAACGAATTGAAGGTTTATGTTGCAGAGGATCAGTATTAACTGTCTCCATCCAGATGGCCTCACTCTGACATTCCTGAGGAGTTCTGAAGGAGATTCAGATCAATCACTGAAATTAAATCCCTAAAGCAACATTTAAATGTGAAACTTTCCAGGCAGTTTTCATTGGATATTTTTAGCGTTTATCTTTTATACTTATATAATGTACGCATGCCTTTTTGGAAAATACCAAATGATATAAATTGTCAAGAATCAGCTATATTCCCACAACTCTAAGTTGACTGTTATTGTCACATTCATATTTTTCCTCTGTCTTTTTTCTTTTCATATAGTTTGGAAGAGAACATATAGGTCGGGCGCCTGGGTGGTTCAGTCTGTTGAGTGTCCGTCCAACAATTGATTTTGACTCAGGTCATGATCTTGGGGTCATGGGATCGAGCCCCTCGTTGGGCTCCAAGCTCACAACAGAGTCTACTTGTCCTTCCCCCTCCCTCTTTGTACCTCTGCCTGCTCACACTCTCCCTCTCTCTCTCTCAAATCAATAAATCTTTAAAACAAAATAAAAGAACAACATACAGGTCATATTCATCTTTTTCACTTTATTGAACCAGTTAGTGAGCAATCTGAATTTCTTTCTTGGCATAGAGCCCTTAGAGGGAAATTAGTAAGTTAAAAAATATGTGTTTTTAAGGTCCTTAAGTGCATTTTGACAAAATCTTCCTTTGATTTACAATCCTTGTAAGTACTGACTTGTTTTTGTTGTTTTCATGTTTCGTGAAGACATATCCCATTTTAATTCGGTTCTTTGATCATTAATGAAGATGTACGTTTTTGCATTTGACTATTTGTATCTTGAATTATTTGGCCAAGTCTTTCCTCATATTTGGTAAGGTAAAGATTAATCACACATTTACTGAAGAGAGAGCTGAAGTTCAAAGACATACTACAAATAAATGGAGTTTGAACTCAAACCCATGCTGCCCTCTGACACCCAAATCCATGGTGCTTTCCACTGTATAAAGTATTAAATGTCAAAGCCATTAAAATAGAGAGCAATGTAATATCACTTGAATTTGCAAGAATATCCAATGAGTCTATCTTAATAAGAATTAATTTCCACTCATAGTGTATCAAATAGATTACCATGATCTAATCAAAGAGGCATCAGGCGTACGCCTTAAAAGGACCGTTTTAAGCATTCATAAATGGTTATAGGACACTTAGAAATTCTTCATACTTTGGTAGACTACAGTAGGTTTCTTATTTTAAAAATACATAATGTGTTTATCATTTCTCCCATTATGGCTTTGATTCCAAAATCCAGTAAGAATGCAAAAACAAATGACTAGAGGAAAGAGGAATTTTTACCTATGAATTATCGTGGAACATTGTAGGAATAAGATGAACATTATAGAAAACCCAGAAGAAGAAACCTTTCAGATACTTACATCATTTATCAATCTCTGCTGACCCCATAGAGGCAATTTTGCAGTAATTTGATCTGGCTGTACCATAGAATGGGAAGGGACAGCTCCTAAAAAATATAGCAAAACAATTGGTGTAAGTGGCAAGGCGAATTTTTGTTGCAATGAACTCTAATACCTTTGAAAGTTGATATTACTAGTTTTAATTTACATTCATGGTTTTCAGGAAGCTTGGAACCAAATGGATTCATGGGATTGATGTTTTATTTTCCTGTTCAATGGTAGGGTCTGAACTTCTTCAAGAACTAGGCCTGGTGTTTTGCTTTAAAGTCCCCTTTCTGGGACGTCTAGGTGGCTCAGTTGGTTGAGCATTTGCCTTTGGCTCAGGTCACGATCCCAGTGTCCTGGATCAAGTCCCACGTCGGGCTCCCTGCTCGGCAGAGAATCTGCTACTCCCTCTCCCTCTGCTTGTGCTCTCTCTCTCTCTCTCTCTCTGTCAAATAAATAAAAATCTTTAAAATAAAATTAAAAAATTAAAAGTACCTTTCTGTTTATACCCTGTCTCTAAAGGAGAAATTTTTGAAATTACTACAAAACGGTTTTTCCTTTTTGATATATTATTTAAATATTTGTATTTTTAAAGTGAGAGTGTTAAGCTGACTCTTTTGCTTTTCTTTTTTTTTCTAACCTACTCTAGTTCTGCCTTTGTAAAAGACAAAATAGATGGTAATTGAAAATAGACCATTTAAGAAATTTAAGAGAGATATTCATTGCCCAGTCTATATCCCTTGAAGTATCTTCATGTCTTTTGGAGGAGATCAGTTAGTCTTGGAACTCAGTTTTATAATTCATTTACCTAAGGGATAATCTAGGACTAGAAAACCAATTTATACTAACTATATAAAGCTAAAACCCAGTAAAATGGTAAAGTGAATGGCAATTTGTAGTTTAGTAGTTTGGGATATATCATTCATCCCAGTGACCTGAATATTCTTACTCCTATTTTGGGTGGCTTCCTGTCACTCATGTGCCTCAGAACTTGGATAAGCCATTAGAAGGTGCTTAGTGAACAAGATCAGGGTGAGGGGTCCTGTATGGCCCAAGGGGGCATGTATCCCAATTAGAAAACAGAACCTAAAAATCCTTCCACCCTATGGTGAAACTTTCTGTTCTCCTGGTAGCAGCATGTTTACAAACCATGTCTTGAGCTGTGTTATTTCCACAGCTTAGCTAAGACTCATAATGCATCCCAATCATAATTAATATCAATTTCAGGAAGTACTGTTTTTACATTTTGTCATATGGTCCCAAATCACCTTTTGTGAAATCTTCCCTTTACATCTCTTTCTTTTTCCTTATTTTATTGAACCACAATGAGTTACTGCTACTAAAAATCAATAAAACTTTATGAATTTTTAGTAATTGGAGAATTGTCTGCCTGATTTAGAGAAACATTTTTAACTTTCTGTTACAGAAATTCTTCAATGCACATAAATGTAAAGTGCACTGAACCCCCATGTACCCGTAACTTCTACAGTTATTAACTAATGACCCATCTGTTTTCCTGTAAAGCTCTATTTCACCCTCTTTCCATAAGATTGTAAATAAATTCAGATATCATGGCATTTCAATCATGAGTATTTCAGTTTAGGAATCCCTGAAAGTTTTTTTTTTTTTAACCCACAGAACTACTTTCGCATGTTAAAAATTGTCATAGTTAACGTCTTAGTTATATCAAATATCTAGTTAGCATTTTTATTTCCAACTACACTACAAATATTGCTTATGTTTTTATACATTTGTCTTTTTGAGTGTCCCATAGTGTGAATTTTACTGATTGTGTCATGGTGTTGAACACATCTCCCTATAGTCTTTATAATAATTCAGTAGTTGGATCTAACGTATTTTTAATGCAAAAAGTTGTTAAAGCTAGGGCGCCTGGGTGGCTCAGTCGTTAAGCGTCTGCCTTCGGCTCAGGTCATGATCCCAGGGTTCTGGGATCGAGTCCCACATCAGGCTCCCTGCTCCGCGGGAAGCCTGCTTCTCTCTCTTCCAATCCCCCTGCTTGTGTTCCTGCTCTCGTTGTGTCTCTCTCTGTCAAATAAATAAATAATCTTTAAAAAAAAAAAAAGTTGTTAAAGCTAGATTAAGAAATTATACTATGTAAGGAAGTTTTTTTAAATGATGAAAAAAGACTGGTAACTAATGGGGTTTTATATATAAATTAAGACTCTGATTACTTGAGGGGTGCCTGGCTGGCTCAGTAAGTGGAGCATGCAGTTCTTGATGTTGGAGTTGTGAGTTCAAACCCCACATTGGGTGTAGAGATTACTTAAAAGAAAAAAATTCTGATTACTTGCGAATTCTCAGAAAGAACGAATAGTATCACTCTCTAATTTGAAACTATTTTCCTCAGGGCGCCTGGGTGGCTCAGTCAGTTAAGCGGCTGCCTTCGGCTCAGGTCATGATCCCAGGGTCCTGGGATTGAGTCCCGCATCAGGCTCCCTTCTCTGCGGGAAGCCTGCTTCTCCCTCTCCCACTCCCCCTGCTTGTGTTCCCTCTCTCACTGTGTCTCTCTCTCTTTCTCAAATAAATAAATAAAATCTTAAAAAAATATATATTTTCCTCAAAGAATTTGCTAAACAGAGAAAACTTTAAAAGACATATTGTGACATCCCATGTTAGTTTGAGTCTCAAAGATTAACTTGAAAAATAAAGAAAAGGGATACCTGGGTGACTCAGTCTGTTAAGCATCTGCCTTCAGCTCAGGTCATAATTCTGGGGTCCTGGGATGGAGTCCCATGTGGGGCTCCCTGCTCGGCGGGGAGTCTTCCTCTCCCTCTGCCTCTCCCCTCTACTGCTCTCTCTCTCTCAAATAAATAAATAAAATCTTTTTAAAAAGAAAAATACAGGAAAAACTGAATAGTTTTATACTAGCAGCCTTTAATTTTGTCAGTATTTATGTTAGAATATGTCAGAATTATGTTTTACTATTTCCTTTATTCTTAGTACATATTTTAAGCAATAAAACAGGGGCACCCGGGTGGCTCAGTTGGCTGAGCATCTGCCTTCAGCTCAGGTCATGATCTCAGGATCCTGGGATCAAGGCCCAAGTTGGGCTCCCTGCTGAGCAGGGAGTCTCCTTCTCCATCTCCCTCTGCTGCTCTCCCTGCTTGTGTGCTCTCTCTCTCTGTCAAATAAATAAATAAAAATTTTTTTTAAAAGGCAGTAAAACATTTTTCTCTGAGTCTCGTTGTCAAACTGCATATTCTCTTTTCTAAAATATAGCTTAGTGAGATCCAAATAAGTTAATTTTTCATTTTGTAAAGTTATTTTTCTTCTTTTTTAAATAATTATTTGAATAATAAAAAAGTCATATTTAGAATAAGTTGTAAAGGAGTAAGAGCAATGAAATTAGGAGTGGTGTTTCCTGATTTAAAAAAAAATCAGTATTACTGTCATAACATAGATTTTTGTCCAAAAAGTAATTGTTCATAACTCTTAGAGAATAGAGGTAGATTTTATTTTTACTCCTAACCAATTTGAAAAATAATTTCATTTAAATAAATTTGTAGGTTTGTTCTTTCAAAGAATCTTTACAGTCCTCTCCATCTCACTGTGCTGTGTTTTTGTGTTTGATTTTTCCGCCGTAGCTCATCAGTAGGTTACTTGCCACATCCGGGATCAGAACAAGTACAGTTTCCTCGAACTACTTCACCAGGCAATTCCCAGCAGCTTCAAAGCCACCAGTGTGCAGGTATGAATATAATTGGAAAATAGGTAATGGTTTGTCCATTTGAGAAATTAAGTTCCTTAGGCATTTCTCAAATGCGGTTTTCAACTTGTTGTGTGCTGAGATATAGCCAAGATATTTAGGGTGCCTTGCAAATTCAGAGCTAACAGTTCCCGTCTGCTGCTTCCTTTTCTGCTGTTATTACTCCCACACTGCTATCCTGTTTCTCGTCCTCAGACTCTCCTTCCTTCCCTGCCTCATAAACATTGATGTTCTCTGGGATCATCTCCTTACTCTTCATGCTCTTCCTAGCGGACGCATCCACCTCCAAACCTTCAACAACTGTTTTTTGCCAGCGCCTCTCAAATCTTCTTTTGGCTAAGAAGAGGCAGATAGCCAACTGCCTACTGGGCATTCCTACCTGGTTGTGCCAGAGGCACTTGAGATTTAATACTCCTTCCTCTTCCTGCATCCCTTACCTCACCCTCTCTCTAGGGACCAAAAAGTTTTCAAAGTCGTAATCACCTCTCTTCTTTCTCTCCTTTCACATTCGTGATGCCACCATTCCCTCAAATATCATGCCTTCTTTCCTTCCCCACTGCCACCATTCTTGGTCAGTCTTTGCACATCTTATTTGCATGGTTTCATGTTTCCCCCACACCCAGCGTTCCACCTCCCCAACACACACACACACACACACACACACACACACACACACACACTGTTCATTTCCTCTGAATCAGGAATGTGCATGGATTCTGTCTACACTCCCTAGCAAGTAAGCCTCCTATTTATATTTACACGTTCAGGTCCAACAGAACTGTGTTTTGAGAAAGTACCATGCTTTTTCATGCCAAAGACACTTTTGTACCTGTTCCTCCCTCTCCCTGAAATGCCCGTCCACCATTATTTGCCAAAATCCTGCTTGTGCTTATGGTTTGACGCAAAAATCACCTCTTCTACAAAGGCTTCCCTAGTACTTAAAATAGAGTTTGTTGCTTCTTTTTTTGGCTTCTGTAGTGTCTTAATCCTTTATCATGATGCCATATTTTATTATAATGATTTCTTGACATATGTAAATCTCTGAGAAATAGTAAATGATTATGAAATAAATGGCTAATAGTGTGCATCCAGCATGGCTGCTGTCGTTGAGGAGAACTTTGAGGTGTCCCTAAGCAGTCAGCCCTCTATGGTTTGCCTCGCTGGTCAGCCTGGCTCTACTTCTAGGGAACTGGAAACTACCATTTTGGTTACTACAGTGCAAACTAAGGCCCTTGAGGCATAAGAATCCTGCCTTACCTTACGCTGAAGCGGTGGGTGGCAGGAAACATACATGCCTAATACTAGTAGTGCTGCAGTCTAATACACAAGAGAAATAAATCAGATAAGGAGACAGATATAATAGACTACTTATCTCTGTTATACACTTAACAAGTGTTTATGCATGCATGTGATCAGTACAACTTTTTAAAGTTAGCCAAAGAGGGGCGCCTGGGTGGCTCAGTCATTAAGCATCTGCCTTCGGTTAAGCATCCCAGGGTCCTGGGATCGAGCCCCGCATCAGGCTCCCTGCTCAGCGGGAAGCCTGCTTCTCCCTCTCCCACTCCCCCTGCTTGTGTTCCCTCTCTCACTGTGTCTCTCTCTGTCAAATAAATAAATAAAATCTTTAAAATAAATAAATAAAGTTAGTCAAGGAAGTCTTTGCTGCTGTTTTCAGATGAGAACTCGTAATAAAAAAGGTTAAATGATTTTCCCAGAGTCCTAGAACATTTCAGAGTACTAAAATTGTGCTTTCTGATTCCCACATCCCAAACTTTTTCTTCTCTGTGTATCTAATGCCAGTTTTAAAATTAATTTATTTTTTAAATTAATCACTTTTATAGATAATGTCTCAATTATGCTACTGTCTACTAGGTTCGGTAGTAGGTAATTGGACTTCCCTGAGTAACTGTGGAACTGTTACTTTTAGAATAAGATGTTTAGGCCTACAGAGTCCCATTTTAATGCCTTTTTAAACACACACGCTTGTAGCATGGAGCTCTAGGGCTTAAATCTGGCTCGCATATATGATAGTAAAGTTTTGTTCAGAAGTGTAAAATTATTGCCATTTTCTTAGTGTTTTAAAGATACCAGCTAGTTGGTAAAGTATACTGATTGCAGTGTCCCAACTCTGATTTCCAGCTGTGCCACCTCCGCCCCCTGCTGGAGGAATGGTGATGATGCAGCTCAATGTACCAAACAATCCACAATCTCGTGCCCACTCACCCCCACAATGGAAACAAAACAAATATTACTGTGATCACCAGAGAGGGCAGAAGTGTGTGGAATTTAGCAATGTAGACAATATTGTTCAGGTAAGATGCTTCTTTTGTTTATTATAATTTATAACTTTCTACATTTTAGACACATGTGATGGACCTTATAAGGCTTGACTTTGAATTTGAAGTCCTCTCAGATTAGTAAAGAAGTTTGAACATTCTCTATATCCACACTATTTCTTTCAATATATAAATATTATTTTTCAACTTTTGCATATTCAAAATTTTTTAATTTAAAAAAATCAGATGTACTAGATCTAAAATTTGATTTAAAAAAAAATTAAGTCATCTTCCTACATTTTCCATATGAACTATTAGTGTAACCAGAAGGTTGATGTGAGAACACTCTTTATTGTAGAAGAAATACAGTTAATAAATATAAAATCAATGGTGGACTTTTTGGAATTTCACTAAAATAATGGATCAAAGAAAATCATTAGCACATGTCAGGAACATTAGGAAAAGGTTTATGGGGGAATTTAAAATGGATAGATTAGGCAGACAACACATGAAGCAACTGCTCAATTATAAGATCACTAAAAAGTGGGTCAACCAAATATTACTTGCCTCCTAATATAGTGTAGAAGGAAGTACCCAGCATCACTTATAATGTACTCTTATTAAAAACAAGGAGCCTGAATCTAACCAAGCCTCTAAATCTATCTATTAATTTACAGAAAATATAGGAAGGGGAAAAAAACAACTTATACCATGGAATATTTTACTGGACAAATTGGCCTCATTTCTTTAAAAAAAAAATAGCATTTTGAAATGAAGGGTGAGTCTTTCATAGATTAAAAGATACTCAGCTGTTATAATCAGATACAACATGCAGATCTTCCTTGGATTTTGAACACTCAAAAGACATTTTTCATCATAGAGAGGATATTTAAATACGCTAATTTTGTTAGTATGAGAATCATGTTTTGTTTTGTTTTGTTTTTAGAAAATAATAGTTCCTGGGGCGCCTGGGTGGCTCATTTGGTTGGGCATCTGACTCTTGATGTCAGCTCAGGTCTTGTTCTCAGAGTCATGAGTTCAAGCCCCACATTGGGCTCCACACTGGATGTGGAGCCTACTTAAAAAAAAATAGTTCCATTAGATAAAAATATTAAAAAATATTTATATATTAAAATATTTGCATGTGAAATGCTGTGATATCTGAGATTTGCTTAAAACTCTTTAGGGGGAACAGAGCAGGGGAGAACACAGTCAAAGCTGGGTGATGGGTCCATGGAAGTTCATTATGTTCATGTACATTGAGTGTAGAGATTACTTAAAAAAAAACTAAAATAACATCCTGAAAGAAAATATTAACAAATAAATATTTTTTAAAGATAAACTGAATAAATACTTCAGTGCACATGACAAAATCAGAATAAGAAGGGCAAAGATCAATTTATAGGCTAGCTCACAAAATAAATGGCCATTAATGAGATGAAAATATAAAAATATTTTTATCTATATTGGGGAAATTTAGGAAGACTAAAACTTGCAGTGTTGGCAGAGATGTCCAGTTACAAACTCTCTTGTACATTCTTGATGATACTACAAATTGATAGAATTCTTCTTGGAGGCAGTTTAATGACATTTTTGAAAATGTAGAAGGCACATAGTAATTCAACACCAAAACCACTAACAATCCAATTAAAAATTGGGCAGAGGACTTCAATAAACATTTTTCCAAGGAAGACATACAGATGGCCAACAGATACATGAAAAGATGTTCAATATCACTCATCAGGGAAATGCAAATCTAAACCACAATGAGATATCACCTTACACCTGTCAGAATGGCTAAAATCAAGGAGACAAGAAATAGCAAGTGTTGACAAGGATGTAGAGGAAAAGGAGCCCTCATGCACTGTTGGTGGGAATGCGAACTGGTATATAGCCACTGTGGAAAACAGTATGGACTTTCCTCAAAAAGTTAAAAATAGAAATACCATATGATGTAATAATTCTACTGGGTATTTATCCAAAGAAAATGGGAACACTAATTCAAGAAAATTTAAGCAGCCCTGCGTTTATTTCAGCATTGTTTACAGTAGCCACAAGATATGGAAGCAACCTAACCGTACAATGATAGACAAATGGATAAGGAAAATGTGGTATATATAAACAATGGAATATTACTCAACCATTAAAAAGGATAAGATCTTGCCATTTGCATCAACATGGATGGACCTAGAGGGTATTATGCTAAGTGAATTAAGTCAGTCTGAGAAAGACAAATACCATATGATTTCACTCATATGTGGTATCTAAAAAACAAAACGAATAAACAAAAAGCGGAGTCAGACCTATAAATACATAGAACAAACATGGTTGCCAGAGGGATGGGAGGATGGGGAGGTGGACATAATAGATGAAGGGGAGTGGGAGATACAGGCGATACATTCATATGGAATGCACACGTCATGGGGATGAGACATTCATCATAAGGAATATAGTCAGTGATAATTGTAATAGCATTGTGTGGTGTCAGATGGTAGCTATACTTGTGGTGAGTATAGCATAATATATAGAGAAGTTGAGTCACTGTGTTGTATACCTGAAACTAATGTAACTGTTAACTGTACTCAAATTAAAAAAAAAAATGTAGAAGGTACATAGCCTTTGATCCACAAATTTACTTCTAGAACTTTATCCAGTAAAAACTCTGGAACAAGCATATAAGAATACATGTGCACGAATATTTCTTTCTTACCTGTTGTAACCTTGAAAGACTAAAAATATCTTGATATTCAACAGTGGATAACCAATTAAATAAATTGCTATATCATTTAGGAAAATATCTTAAGTGTATATATTAAAAAGAATGGGATACACCTACTACCCAAATGGTAGTTTCTAAATACCATTCTCCAAACTAAAAGCAACGAGGGCTCCTTAGTGAAATGACTATTGCCAGGGTTCATTCAGGGAAAAGTACAAGATGATTCTGGAACATGTTGCTGTGCCAGAAGGTAATGAAGTACTTAAAGGATGATGGAGATGTGTCAAGGAACACAGGACCAGGCCTGAATACTTTAGGAATAAAATAAGAAATGAATGATCACCCATAAAATAAAATAGAACCCATGAGTCTGTACTGATATAAATGAATGAATGGGGGAAAAGTGAAGCTCTTCTTTACAGTAAAATGTGAACTATAAAAAATAGAATGATAAAATTAGAAAACCACCACCTGCAAACCACCAGGCAAGAATCATCACTGGAGGAGAGAGGATTCTAGGAAAATGGCAGAGTAGAAGCATCAGGAGTCTCTCTCTCTCCACCTAGAAATAATTGCACTGGTAGAATCTGTCTGATATAACAGTTTTGGAGCTCTAGAATCTATTTAAGGCTTGCAACTGCCAGGAAAAGCTTGGGTGATAAATTATAATTAAATTCAGTCAAATTCGGCTTTTAGCCCAGTAGCAGCTACCTTTCCTTACCTCCGCCCCCAGACAGGCAACTGTGCACGTTGTTACTAGAGCAGCTTACAGGAGTCAGGGTGGGCAAAAAGGACCCTGTCCTCCAAATACAAAGGATTTGTGTTCTCATCATGGGTCTCTACTTCTGATCACAGAGGTGTAGACAAAGGGGCAGTAATCACTGTCGGTGCACCTCCCCACATTGTTGCAAATCTCTCCCCCTGACACTTCTAGGGGACTTAAACGGACAAAGCCCTCCCTTCATTGTTCTCTTTGAGTCCATTTTGGGAGCCACACAGTAAGCCTAGGACATTCAGAAGCAACTGAATATATAGGGCACATTCCAGGGAAAGACACAGGCCAAACCCTGAGAAGACCTCAGGGTTATACCTCAGGCCGATCTTTGGCACAGAGACAGGCTGCAACAGTCAATAACCAAAAACCATAACAACAACAAAGCACAACAAACCCTGGGAAGGGGGGAGAATCTGATTTCCAGTTACCACATTATTAGATCCAAATGTCCAATTTTCAACAAAGAGTCACAAGGCATGCAAAGAAACAGGACAGTATGGCCCATGCAAGGGAAGAAAAAAAGTCAATATAAGATTGTCCTTGAAAAAGACGTGATGACACATCTCCTAGACAAAGACCTTAAAACACCTGTCTTCAGGTTGCTCGAAGAACTACAGAAAGATATGGAAAAAGACAAGAAAACAATATATGAACAAAATTGAAATATCAATAAAGAGATAGAAAACCTAAAAAGAAGCCAAAAAGGAATTCTGGAGCTGAAAATATAATAACTGAAATGAAAAGTTTGGTGAAGGAAGTCAGTGGCGGATATGAGCAGGCTGAAGAGAGAGTCAGAGAACTTGAAGACAAGACAGTGGAAATGATCAAGTCTGAGGAACAGACAGAAAAGAGAATGAATAAACGTGAACAGAGCAGAGTTTTTGTATATTATTGAAGTTAGACTGGTATAAATTCAAATTAGAGTGTTGTGACTTTAGGATGTTAGGTGTAATACCCAAGGTAAACCACACCCCCCCAAAAAAAAACCTAGGGAATATAAACAGAAGGAAATGAGTAAGGAATTTAAATGTTTTACTACAAAAAATGGAGTAAACACAAAAGAAGACAGTAATGCAAGAAATGAAGGGTGGGGAGGAAGCTGGAAGGCATATAGAAAACAAAGCAAAATAACAAAGGTAAGTCCCTCTTTATCAGTAGTTATTTTAACTATAAAGACAGAGATTGGCAGAGTGGATAAAAACACCCGATCTAACTATATGCTGTCTACGAGACTCACCTTAAGTCCAGAAACACAAATCAATTGAAAATGAAAGGATGCAAAAAGATATTTCATGAAAATAGTAACCAAAAGAGAATAGCGGTTATTATTGCTAATATTAAACAAAGTAAGTCTCTAGATCCAAAAAATTTTCAAGATACAGAAGTTCAATACAGCAAGAAGATAAAATATTTATAAACCTGATTATATGAACCTAATAATTAACTTACCTGATAACAGACCGTCACATAATAGTTGGAAACTTTAATGCCCTACTCTCAATAAGGGATACCACAACCAGGCAAGAAGTAAGTAAGGAAATGGAGAGCTTAAACACAACAAACCAACTAGATCCAATAGAGGTGTAGAGAACACTCTCCCTGACAACAGCAACATTCATACTCTTCCTGTGTACATGGGACATATTCTTGGATAGACTGTCTATATGTTAGGCCACAAGTTAAATCTCAGTAGATTTTAAAAGGTACCTATCAGCCAACATTGTACTGGCAGCCCTACCTAGAGCAATTAGTCAAGAAAAAGAAATAAAAGGCATCCAGATTGGAAAGGAAGAAGTAAAATTCTCTGTTTACAGAAAATATGATCTCCCCCTAAGACACTTATAACGAGAAAAGAAAAAATAGTAACTTCACAACAAAGAAACCTGGCAGACACCACCTTAACCAAGTGATGGAAGTAAATATCACGAGGACTATGTTGACACGTGGACCTCAAGTTCCCTCTCCTGATGCATTGAGAAGGACACACTTCTCTAGTGCTCCTTACCCAAATGTACACTGTGAATTTGGGCATGAGGGAAGCAGCAGGCAAACCCAAATTGATGGACATTCTACAAAATAACTGATCTTCAAAAACGTCAAAGTCATGAGAGAGAAAAAAGACTAAGTCTTTGTTCCCAGTTTAAAAGAAAAAGGAGGACCTGGGTGGTTCAGTCGGTTAAGCATCCAACTCTTGATTTCAGCTCAGGTCTTGATCTCAGGGTTGTGAGTTCAAGCCCCAAGCTACTTAAAAAAAAAAAAAAATGAAAGAGACGTGACAACTTAATGTACCATTTGATTCTGGACTAAAAAGGGAGACTTTTTTTTCTTTTTTTTTTTCTTTCTTTTTTTTGTTATAAAGTATGTTAGTGGGACAATTGGTGAAATTTGAATAAACTCTATAGATTACATAATATTGCTGTATTGTTAATTGCCTGATTTTGATAATTCTCTTTTTTCCAAGAACTTTTCTTAGAAACATCTTTATTTCAAGTGTTCTTAAACACTCCACTACATACAGAGTAGAATCACTTTTATATAGATTTTGATGATCCTACTCTGGTTAATTATATAGGAGAATGTCCTTGTTTTTAGGAAAAAGACACTAAGTTATTTTGGGATGAGGATATTGTAAGCAATTCATTCTCAAATAGTTTGGAAAAAAATAACAGTGTATACAAGGGAGAGATAAAGATTTAAAAATATGAAGAGAGAGATAAAAAATATAAGAAAATAACATTTGGGAAATCTGAGAATTTCTTTGTACTATTTTTGGTAATTGTTCTTTAGGTATGAATTGTTTAAAAACGAAATGTTAAACAGTTAACATGACAAAAAGAATGAGATAAATGTATATTTTTTTGTCATGGAAAAGTATCTACACTATTACTGTCCAGGTACAAAAGCAAGATTCAAAAATAGGATGTATAGTCTACTTCCGTTTTTGTAAAACATAGACATATGGATGCAAATGCATAGAAACAATCTGTTCCAGTGTTTATCTTCGGAAGTTGAAAATTATAAATTTCTGTGTTTTAATTTTTTTAACAAATACATATTTGTAATCAGAAAAAAAAATAATTGCTCCAAAAGTTAATTTGCAAAGAGCATGACTAAAATGCTAACCTGCTTTTTTGATGTGATTACAGCACAGCCCTCAACTCAGTAGTCCCATTATTTCACCAGCTCAGTCGCCAGCACCAGCTCAGCTGACCACCCTCAAAACTGTCCGTCCCCCTGGACCACCCCTTTCCATCATACCTCAGTTTTCTAGACCTTTTGTTCCAGGGCAAGGTAAGTGCACAAAACTAGTCACAGCCTCAGAGGAGTGCAGGGCATCCCCTCCCCTGGGTGGTGAGTGGAACTTTCGAATCACGGTATTGTACACCTGAATCTCTTACAACACTGTATGTTAACTACACTGAAATTAAATTTTTTAAAAAAATTAAAAATTGAAGATAAAAGACATCCCTTCCCAGTCACTTTGTGATTTCCCTTGGTACTGTTTTCAGTTCTCCACAGGACTTCATTTTCACCTCCACCCAGGCATATGTGTTTATTACCATATACTCTCCTAACCTTAATGTTTCACACTAGTTAATAATTACTATCTTAGTAACTACTTCAATTTAATAATTACTTATATGATAGAGTTAAAATGACCATAACTTACTATCCTTAGACTCCATTTCTCTATAGTAGTAATAGGCAATGCTATAAATTGTTTTTATTTCTAATTTTTATATCAGAGTAGTATATATCAAGAGGTTATTCAAAAGTATATTCAGCAGTTATTGAGTCCTCACTGTGCCCATGACATACAAAGATGAATAAGGTGAAGTCCTCACCCTCACTGACCCTCAGTCTAGTTGGAGAACAGCAAATGGATGATTCTAAAATAGTATGGAAAACATTAATTATATTTTCTGGAATTTATCCTAAGGATAATGCACACAATGATATGTCCATCAGTAAGGATTAGATTTGGTGTCTCTATATAAGGAATACTACGCAGTTATCCACAAATCATTTTTAAAGACTCTTTAGAAGAAATATTCATAGTACAGTGAGTGATTTAAAAAAAAAAAAAAAAGTCACATAAAGAGGAGATACAAACTTCGAGTTATGGAATGAATAAGTCCCAGGGATGGGGAGTGCAGCATAGGGGAATGTACTCGGTTGTATTATAATGGTGACCGGTGGTAGCTGCACTCGTGGTGAGCGTAGCATAACATACAAGTTGTGGAGTCACT
Organism: Eumetopias jubatus; assembly: GCF_037043125.1. Taxonomy (NCBI): domain Eukaryota; kingdom Metazoa; phylum Chordata; class Mammalia; order Carnivora; family Otariidae; genus Eumetopias; species Eumetopias jubatus. Next base: position 93,380,161 of record NW_028274809.1, on the reverse strand, counting down.
GTGTTGTGCACCTGAAACTAATGTGATGTTGTGTGTCAACTATACTTCAATTTAAAAAGGCAGCACTTGGCTGGCTCAGTCTGTAGAGCATGTGACTCTTGACTTGATCTTGGGATCATGAGTTTGAGCCCACATCGGGCATAGAGATTATTTAATTAAAAATAAAAGTTACGTGGGCATTTCAAAAAAGAAGATATACAAATGTCCAGCAAGCCTTTGAACAGGTGCTCAACATCATTCATTATTCGTTAGGGAAAGGAATATTATAATCCAAATGAAATATCACTTCACCCCCACTAGAATGGCTATAATCAAAAAGATTAACACAACTGAATGTAGGTGAAGTTACAGAGCAACTAAAATTCTTGCACGTTGGTGTAGAGGTGTAAAATTCTAAAACCACTTTAGAAAAAGATTTGAGTTTCTTACAAAGTTACTTACTTACCTTGCAATGCAGCAGTTCCACTCCTAGGTATTTACCCAAGAAATATGAAAACATGTTTCTGCAGGCTTGTACCACAGCATATGTAACAACCTTATTTTATTATAATTGCCCAAACTGGACACGACCTACTGTCCACCAAACGAAGACTATTAGATAAACAAATTGTAATATATCCTTAAAATGGAATACTGCTCAACAATTTGAATGAACAAAGCAAACTGACTGCAGTGACATCAATGAATCTCCCAGAGTCAGGTTAAGCAAAAAACAAGTCAGACACAAAAAGAAGACCTACTAGACCTACTATATGATTCTAATTAATTGAAATCCAGTTATAGGCAAACTAAGCTATGATGTTAGAAATCAGGTAGTGATGTGAATGGGATATGGAATTGACTGTTAAGGTGCTTGAGGGAACTTCTCAGGGGATGGAAATGTTGTCTTTTTTGGGTTGTGATTACATGGACTTTTACAGTTGTTAGAATTCATCAAACCCAACACTAAAGATATGCATTTTATTTTGCGTAAATTATATCTCAATTTTTTAAAGACTTATAGGGGTGCCTGGGTGGCTCAGTTGGTTAAGCATCTGCCTTCGGCTCAGGTCCCTCTGTCCCTCCCCCACCCCACTCATGCTCTCTCTCTCAAATAAATAAATAAAAGCTTAAATAAAAAGACTTATAAAATGCACACATGTACATATGTGCAAGCACACATATGTAGAACAAAGACTGAAAAGATACATACCAAAATGTTAGAAGTGATAGAATTACCAAACAGGTTTGTATTTTCTCCTTTGTAATTCTGTTTCCAAATTTTCTACAAAGCCACATAACTTAAATTTAAACAGCATATGGCAATATAGTAATATTGGGATGCATGGTCTAGTATGAATGCGCCAAGAGGAGCACATAGCATGGCTTATAAGGAGGGGTCTTTGATTACTGCTGTCTACAGCTCATCTCCATATTTCAAAAGAATACTGCTCCATGATATAAACTTACCTGACTTTCTTGAAACTGTTCTTTATGCATCTTCATGCTTCTCTGATCTCAACGTTAAGCCACCGTGGCATATGTGCCCTTCAAATAGTGCTTGGGAAGGAGCAAGTGTGTCACAGGTGTGACCTACCAGGGAGCTGCCCTAGCACCTTCACACTGTTCATCTGAAAAGAGCTCCATGCAGTAGAGAGAAGTCTGTACCTTGCTTTTTCTCTGTTAGGAAGCTTTCAGGAGAAGGGACGTATAATTCCCTGAAGTGCTTTTCTAGCACCTATACATAATCCCCCTCCAAATACAGAATGTACTGAATTGGGGAACTTATGGTTAAAAATAAAATGAGAAATTTTTTTTAAGATTGATTTATTTTAGAGAGTACACATGTGTGAGCGGGGGAGGGAGGGCAGGGAGAGAGAATCCTCAAGCAGACTCCCTGCTGAGCATGGAGCCCGATGTAGGGCTCAGTCCCTGGACCCTGAGATCATGACCTGATCCCAAATCAAGAGTCCAAAACTTAAGCAATCGAGCCACCCAGGCGTCCCTAAAATGAGAATATTAACAAATGAAAACATTATTCTCCAGGACAAGGTTTTTGCCATCAGCATTTATTAATCCCTTTAAAGAGTGTTTAAGAGCAGACCCAAGACCTAAAGTGTAAATATACCTATTGGTTAAGACTATAAAAATCTTTGTAATCGGCACTTGGCTGGCGTAGTTGAAAGAGCTTAACTCTTGACCTCAGGGTCATGAGTCCAAGCCCCACAATGGGTGTAGAGATTATTAAAAATAAATAAATAAATGAATTTTTTTCTTTTTTTTTTTTTGAGAGGGAGACAGAAGTGGTGGGGAGTGACAGAGGGAGAGGGAGAGAGAATTTTTTCCCCCAATGTCATTATCTTTTTTTAACTTTTTTTATTTAAATTTAATTAATTAACATATAATGTATTATTGGTTTCAGAGGTACAGGCCTGTGATTCATCAGTCTTATATAATATGCAGTGCTCATCACATCATGTGCCCTCCTTAATGTCCATCACCCAGTTACCCTATCCCACCGCCCCCCTCCCCTCCAGCAACCCTCAGTTTGTTTCCTATGATTAAGATTCTCTTATGGTTTGTCTCCCTCTCTGGTTTTGTCTTGTTTTATTTTTTCCTCTCTTGAGAGAGAGAATCTTTTTTTTTTTAAAGATTTTATTTATTTATTTGAGAGAGAGAGAATGAGAGATAGCACAAGAGGGAAGAGGGTCAGAGGGAGAAGCAGACTCCCTGCTGAGCAGAGAGCCCAATGTGGGACTCGATCCCAGGACTCCAGGATCATGACCTGAGCTGAAGGCAGTCGCTTAACCAACTGAGCCACCCAGTCGCCCTTGAGAGAGAGAGAATCTTAAGCATGCGTGTGGAGCCCAATGCCGGGCTTGATCTCACAACCCTGAGATCATGACGTGAGCTGAAATCAAGAGTCGGATGTTTAGGGGCACCTGGGTGGCTCAGTCGTTAACCGTCTGTGTTCAGCTCAGGTCATGATCCCAGGGTACTGGGATCGAGCCCCGCATCGGGCTCCCTGCTCAGCAGGAAGCCTGCCTCCCCCTTTCCCACTCCCCCTGCTTGTGTTCCCTCTCTCGCTGTCTCTCTCTCTGTCAAATAAATAATCTTAAAAGAAAAAAAAAGTCGGATGTTTAACCAGCTGAGCCACCCAGGCTCCCCAAAATAAATGAACCTTAAAAAAATGTTTGTAATGAGTGTCTACAAATGTATACATGCATATATTTTTAGTAATTAATAGTGACTTTGCAGAGGGGGACCTGGCTGGCTCAGTCAGAACATGCAACTCCTGATGTCGGGGTTGTGGGTTTGAGCCCCACATTGGGTGTAGAGATTACTGAAAAAAAAATTTTAAATACTTTTTTTAAAAAAGCAGTAACTTTGGGGAGATAGCTTAATGTTTTTCCAGGGTTTTTTCCTTCTCCTGAAATGTAAGTTATATCGATTTTTAATCATCATAGAAAATGTGGGTTTTAGCATCTCAAGAGGGTGGAATGGGTATTACAGTTATTTTGGAGGATTTCATATCGAATGTTCAGGTAAATTAGGGAAGTTTCTCTCCATCCTACCCCCTTTCCACCCAATTCCCACCACTTACCTTCCTTCATAGCCACTGTTATTAGTCTTTATTCCTCTCATAAATTTACCCCAGCTCTTTAAAGGGAAAATGGAAATTTTTAATCCTTTTTTTTTTTTTTAAAGATTTTATTTATTTATTTGACAGAGAGAGAAACACAGCGAGAGAGGGAACACAAGCAGGGGCAGAGGGAGAGGGAGAAGCAGGCTTCCCGCAGAGCAGGGAGCCCGATGCAGGGCTTGATCCCAGGACACCAGGATCATGACCCAAGCCGAAGGCAGACGCCCAACAACTGAGCCACCCAGGCGCCACTTTTAATCCTTTTTAAAAATATGTCAGTACCTACTTTTTTTTTATTCTACCAAATGTGTTTCCCCTAGGCATCTTAACTATTTTGGACAATTTAGAAAACTTTGGAAAGAAAGAGAAAAGAAAACTTTGGAAAGTACTTTGATAAATGAGCAGAGAACAATGTAAAAATGTTTTCTTACTGACTTTCAGGAGATGCCAGATATCCATTACTTGGACAGCCTTTGCAGTACAACCCTCCTGCTGTTCTGCACGGACACATTCCAACCCAACAGGTGTGAAAGCTAGCTGTCTGACGACCTAGGCTTTGTTGGCAGAACATCATACTTGGGTTGCAGAGAGTGTAGGGGGCCCTGGGCCCACTCGTTGACACTGCACAAGGGAGACCTGTGTGCCTCAGCCAGCTGATTTATCAGTGTCATCTGGCTGCATTGGGCCCCACTGAGAACAGACAAAGGAGAAGGTGGTGTGCTGTTTGCCTGAGCAGTCATGCACTAGCGCTCTCCAAAAAGGGGGGCAGAGGGTGGCTGGGGCATCAGGGCACCCTTGCTTAAGAAAGACAAGTAGAACTGGTCATAGTGAGGGACAGAAATGCCATTGCCACAGGAGCCTGGGATTGGATTTTTTCTGCTGAAGTACAAAACCCAGACTGAGTATGTTTAGGTGTTAAGTGTCTAAACATTACAGTCACATTTTCAATCTGTTTGTGGGGTTTCAGGGTCAATCTGGCAACAGGCATGGAAACCGAGGAAGGAAACAAGCTAAAAAAGCTGCATCCACTGACCTTGGTGCGGGAGAAGCAGGTATGTCCCTGAGAGGCAATTGGATGTGGTTCTACAAACTGTTGACCGGTTCAATAGTCTTTAAACATAAATGAGCTTTCCGCTTCATGAAGTCTTGCACAACCTTACAAGAAATTATGCCATCTGTAATGTAGGGCTCTTAAAATAGATTCTTTTAATTGTCTCATTTCAGATTTGAGAGTACAGTAAGGTCAGGTGGATTTAGGAAGGATGAAGGACCAAAGGAAAAAGTTATGTGTGAAAGGAACAGGTAGAATGACACTCTTTGCCTCTCTGATTTTGGAGAAAGGAAGTAGTCCTTACACCCATGCAGAAATAGTCTGATGAACAAATAACTGCTTTTATTTGGCAGTTGGGCATTCAGGTATGCACTCAACAGCCTTGGGTGGTTACAGCAAGTGCTCTTACGTTTGTTTTACAATGGGAACAGGAAATTCAGGAAACAGCCCAAGATCACACACCTAACTTAGAGAATCCACTATACAATGCTGTGTTTTCTATGTACAACTGTCAGTCAAGAGTGAGACGGGTAATTTAGTACCATTAGCTCTACACCCCCTGCCTTAGGGGTAGGTAGAAATGATTTAAAAGATGGCCATAATTATAGTTTTGTGGGTTTGAATGGTTTCACAAAAATCCCATTCATTTATTATGTCGTATTTGGGTCTTCAGTACTTTTTGCCCACCATCTTGGTAACAGGGATTATTAATTCTACACCTTTTCCATTCTAGTTGTTGGGAAGGTCTTGGAAATTACTGAACTACCAGATGGAATAACTCGCATGGAAGCCGAGAAGCTTTTTGGGGAACTCTTTAAAATTGGTGCCAAGATCCGGTGGCTCCGGGACCCTCAATCCCAGCCCCAGCTGCGTCGTCACCCCCTCTGCTGTGGCAGCGGGGACAACACTGTCAGCCCTGAACGCTCTAAACCCAGTGACTTGGCCTCCACATATACAGTCTTAGCCACATTCCCCTCCATTTCAGCTGCACAGAATGCATTGAAGAAACAAATTAACTCGGTTAACAAGTTTAAGCTGAGAACGAGCAAGAAGCACTATGACTTTCACATTCTGGAAAGGGCAAGTTCTCAGTAACAGAGCCACCTTGGACCCTTGGCCTTTATGATTCCCCTGTCCTCACCCATCTTTAATTGGCTTGGTATTTGGAGCTTCTGTTAACATGATAGAGACTCCTAGGACGTGTGGTCATGGCGTTATAGCTTTTGAAGACAGGCCAGTGATCCAGCAAAGGGGGAGAATTACACATTTCACCCCATATGACTATAGGAATCCACATCGGAATGATACAGAGTTAGCAGCTTTTTCTGAGGAAATGCTGTTCAAATGCCTCCTAACTTTTATAGTTATTTTGTTTTATATTTCTGAATTCTTGTATCAGATCCAAAGCTCTATTGTACAGCAAATTATTCTTCAAAATGATTACAACCAGTTGCAACCTGTATTTCTTTTTTGCAGCCAGCACAATGTGAACCAACATAGAACTTGGGGGGAAAAGAATGCAGGAGTGGAATAACCAAGTCAGAACCATGTACTATCTTTTTGGGGGGCTGGAGGGTACCTAAGGAGAGCAAACACAGAAACAATTTTCAGAAAATGCAGAGCTCCCTCACAGGGTCCTTTCCTTATTCATTTAGGTAGTATGAACATTAAGTGTGAAGTAAATTATGTTCTTAACACTTCTTAATCAAACCACTTAGATTCAAAGGGGACTAGGAATCATTTTAGGCAAGAAAATACTTCCACTTTTTTTTTTTTTAAGTGTCCCTCTGATAACTAAATGCCACTTATTTGCATTCCCCTCTTTGTGGATTTTTTTGTCACCTAAGGAAATGCATTTGATGAGTGCTGGAAACTTCTTAAGTGGTTTAAAATTTGTTTTCATTGTTTGCAGCGGATCACTGGACATCAAAGATTCATTGCACTTATGAACAAGGAACTTTTTTTCAATTTCTGTGTAATTTGCAAGGCTGTACAATGTGTGCTGATGCAAGCCTTTTTCAGTTCAAGAGAATAAATGTTTACAAATATAGACCCATTTTGTCTTCTGTAAATTAAAAACACCTTTTTAAGTGAGTATCAGTATTGAAAATTTAACCCATCTTGAAGATTTCAATTTTAAATTTACAGAAGATGGTAGACAGTAAAACCACTCGTTTTACGAAAGTCCTACAAAGCATCGCTTTTTTGGCGGGAGTGATTGCTGTGGGTATGATTCATGTCATTTTGTTCCATCATAAAGTTAATACCAATCAATTAAAGATGGTTTTGAGTATGAATATACTTACAGTCAGACAACTGAAAATAGAACATTATGTTTGTTTGGATAAAGAATCTGAGGTTTTAGCTAATATATTGAGTACCCCATTGTCCAGTTTAGCTCAAATGCTTTATAGAAAGCTTTTTCCATTTGTTAGCCAAGCACAAACTGCTTGTGAAACCCAAAAGGTGGGAGTGTCTGCCATCTGCAACTTGCCTGGAGTCTGGTTTGCTTCCAGCCCAGACTACAGGTTTACTTTGCAACTCAAGATCAACAGGTGTTACCAGACTGGCACAGATGCTCACTTACTCTAAAGCTTTTGCAAAGTCCCACTTGGTCTCAGGGAATCCCAGGCCTCCCCGCAAACTGGTACCTCCTGATGTTGAATATTTTACTCCTGGGAGAAGTTGAGGTATGCCTCAGATTAAGGAGCCATGCACAGAGGAAGAAGTAAGAATGAGCACTGTGAAAGTGCCTCACTTCCAAGGCCAGCTGAATTTTTATTAGTTTTGACTGGAGAAAGTCAAAGGAGAGGATACACGGTTAGGGCCAGTCCTGCAGCAAGAACTATTAGTCATATATGGGGGATGGAGACCAAAAACCACAACCTTTTGGTTTATTTCAATTCTCTGAACATTTGACTCCTGCAATAGGATTCCTAGTAAACCTAAGTGGTTTTTTTTTTTTTCATTGAGATATAATTGACACACAACATTATATTAGTTTCAGGTATACAACATAATGATTTGATATTTGTATGTGTTGCAAAATGATCACCACAATGTCTAACTAACATCCATCACCTCATATAGTTACCAATTTTTTGTGTGATGAGAACTTTTTTTGAGAGAGAGAGCCCACGCATGTGGTTGGGGGGTGGTGGGGGCGGCGAAGAGGGAGAAAGAGAATCTTAAGCAGGCCACACCCAGAGCAGAACCCATCACAAGACTCAGTCTCACAACCCTGAGATCATGACCGGAGCCCAAAGCAAGAGCCACTTGACTGACCGAGCCACCCAGGTGCCCCTTATGTATGATGAGAACTTTTAAAACATATTCTCTTTAGCAACTTTCAAATATACAATACAGTATTATTAACTATAGTCACCATGCTATACATTAAAACCTGTTTTTTCTTTAAACAACAGGTCAGAAACCAGAGCAAAGCTATTGTGAAGTCAGGTCTTAGCCACCCCACCACCACTGCTGCAGTTCCCTGACAATCACATGGGAATATTGCCAACCCCCCACATTACAAAAATATGCATGCATTCCCTAGACTGTATTCCCCTGTTCTTTTTGATCTTCTAAAATCTGATTTCACCTACAGAAAAATGGTGGGAGGAAGAAGCACACACAGGAAGCTTTTAAGATGCTATTTGGCCCAGACTTTAAACCTTCTAAAGACAACTTCAAATGTCCCACAGCGTTGGCTGTGGATTCTCCCAGAGCACTGCCTGTATTTAGGGACAGATAGTACTTTTGCCAATAAAACAGGCCATTCTTACCTATGCCAATAGTAGCAGCTCCGGCAGCCCCTTCTTTAGGAATGGTAGAGGGCACTTTATAAATTTTGGTCCACTTCTACTTTATGTATTAGAAAGCTGAGGATACAGCTTAATGTTTTTGAGCCCTTGGTCCATGAAGAACACGAATATATTGGGGATGTGTTTGTGAATCTAGAGCACAAAGTATTTGCCATGGTGCCAGCAGTAATCAATAATTAGCTTGTCATCTGAACTGACAAAATAGGTGTCTAAACCCTCACCCAGGCTAGCCAGTGTTCTGATCCCACCAGGAGGGACCTGCAGCCTGGGAATAGTATGGAAACACAGGTCTCAGTAGAACCCACGTTGCCTGAGTGGCTTGAGAAGAGTCAAAGCCAGCCTCAGGCAGCAGCAAAAGTTGGGTTCTCCACATGGCATCAGCAACAGAAAAAATGCAAGTTTAAGGGCGCCTGGGTGGCTCAGTCGTTAAGCGGCTGCCTTCGGCTCAGGTCATGATCCCAGAGTCCTGGGATCGAGCCCCACATCGGGCTCCCTGCTCGGCGGGAAGCCTGCCTCTCCCTCTCCCACTCCTCCTGCTTGTGTTCCTGCTCTCGCTGTCTCTGTCAAATAAATAAATAAAATCTTTAAAAAAAAAAAAATGCAAGTTTAAGTCTTCAGCAGAGGCCAGCCACAGGGCCTTTGTGAAGGTGGCCAGATCCCCTCTCCCAGTATACTACCTGCCCACATAATGAAATACGGTATGTCTAGTCCTCAAAAACAGAGAGCACAGACTCCCATCTCCTGCTAGGGTCCAGTATGGCAGTAGCATCAAGGGGCTCTATGCATACTGGTATGATTCAAATCTAGCCCCATGTTGCTTGGAATTCTAAAAGCGTTATGAGTTGATGCTAAAAACCAGAGTTCACGTGAACACATGCAGCCTATATGTAGCCCTTCACCAGTCTAGAAACAGGCAGGTATGGTTGCCCTTTAATCTAGCCCATGCCTACATATGCTCAGGCTGCATATTGCATATCAGTTCTTTTCCCCTTTAGTGTCTATACTTGGAATCATTTTGGTTTGATTTCACCAGCATAAGAATATTGGAAATGTGTAATGAAAAGACGGTAGGAACTTCTGAATCAGAAAACAGAAGTTGGTTCTTTACAAAGGGAGGGGGAAGCACTGAAATAAATAAATAATTAGCTACATAATTTCCCCAATACCCCTCAAAAAATCCCAGACTGTTTAAGTTAAATCTCCTTGCTGTTTAACAAACCACCCAGAATTGAGTGCTTTAAAGCAACAATCCTATGGGTCAGGAATTGGGGGAGCCTCTAAAAGGGTGGCTTCGCTCCTCTCTACCTGAAATTAGCTGCCCTCAGCTCAGGATGGGCTGGGCTGGAAGTTCCAAAATGGTCTCATTCACATCTGAGGTCCAGGGGCTGACTCCCCACTATGATGCCTCAGTTTTCTACGTGGACACTCTCTTCTTGAGGTATTTCATCCCCCAAGGAAGCTCTGTCCACGTGGCTTCTCCAACAGCAGAGCCTGGACTTACTTATAGTCACCATGCTGTACATTAGATCCAGAACTTACTCATCTTATGACTGAAAGTTTGTATTTGACCACCTTCACCCACTGCCCCCCACCCCAGGATGCCAGGTTTCTATAAGTACAGGGTTTTTTAGACTCTACAGATCAGTGAGATCATAGAGTATTTGTCTTTCTCTGACTTATTTTATCTTATTTTTTTAAGATTTTATTTATTTGACAGAGAGACACAGCAAGAGAGGGAACACAAGCAGGGGGAGTGGGAGAGGGAGAAGCAGGCTTTCCGTGGAGCAGGGAGCCCGATGCAGGACTCGATCCCAAGACCCTGGGATCATGACCTGAGCCGAAGGCAGACACTTAACGACTGAGCCACCCAGGCGCCCCTCTCTGACTTATTTTATTTAGCATAAGTGCCCTCAAGTTTCATCCATCTTGTTGCAAATGGCAGGATTTCCTTCCTTTTTTTTTTTAATGGCTGAATAATTAAAGGCCTCTTAAGACCTGGTCTTGGAGTCCTAGAATGTCATTTCTTTTGCATTCTACTAGTAAAACAAAGTCTTGGAGCCAGCCCACAGCAGGGGAAATAAAATCCACCTCTTGTTGAGAGAGGGGGCCAAAAGGCGTGTAGGATGAAAGATGTGGCAGCAACCAATTTTGGAAACAATTTACCACAAACACAAATAGACAAAAAAAAAAAAGTCCCATTGACTCCGCCTCCCAACCAATTCCTGAAGCTGACCACTTCATTTCCATTACCCCCACCCAATCCAAGCTATCAACATCTGGTGTTTGAACTACTGAAACGACCTTCCTAACCAGTCTCCCAGCTTGCACTCTTGCTCCCATGTCCTCACATCCCCAGAATGACCTAAAATATAATTCCCCTGCCAAAATCCCTCAATGGCTTTCTATTATTAAATAGCAAATGTTTATCTTGGCTTACAGAACTCTACTACATGAGCTAGCCCTGCCTAGTCACTGATCTTACCTCATACCACCCAGGGTATCTGTACTTGCTGTTCCCTCTACCTGGAATGCTCTTCCTGTGAACTCTGCCGAGCCAACTCCTTTATCTCTCATATAAGTGTCCCCAGCAGAGAGATCTTTATTAGCCAATCAATCACAACCTTCTATATCATTTTATCTCAATTTTCTGCATATTATTTACCACTATTAGGTCTTTTCTTTGTTTTCTGTCTACCACTAGAATATAAATTCCATGAGATCAGAGATCTTGCCTGTCTTGCTTGTGGCTTTATTCCCAAGCACCTGTTAGTTGTTCAACAAATGTTTGTTGACTGTTTCATGACAAAGAGAGGACCAGAAGAATCCTAGCTTCCAGCCATGGTCATTTTGCTGGTCTTGAGCTCTCCTACTAAGTGATGGCAGGAGATGGCAGGGAGCTGGAGTAGAAGGATGATTCACATACGGTGCTCTGGGTCTCTTGGCACTTAGTTCAGTTCCTTAATGACTGGAGCCACGGCAGTGCTGCTTGGTCACAAGAGAAAATGGAATAAAATATGCATATAAATCCCCTGGGTAATCTTTTAAAATGCAGATCCTCATTCAGTAGGTCCTGGATAGGGCTTAAGAGTCCCACATTTCTACCAAACTTCAAGTCAATGATGCAGCTGGTACTCAGACCACACCTGGAGTGGCACTAAGGCATCCCTATTTTCGGAGAAATAACTCCAAGCACATAGCTAGAACTGCGACTTGCCTGGACGTCCTGAGAGGAAGAGGCTATTATTATTCCAGGTGAGGAGAAAATTCCTATGAGTAGTTGAAAATCATGCAGTTCTGACACATCATTAGCGTCATTAACCTCACATGTAAACAAGAAACAAGCATCTTCAACTAACATGCATGAAAGCCAATAAAGTATTCATTTTATACTTTGGCCCCCACAGTATCACATCAGTACAAATATCTATGAGTTATTCCTCTTTAATTGTGGTCTACATTATCCTATATTCCACTGTCACCAAAACATCACTCTTGGTGGAGGACATCTGTCAAATTTGGACACCTTTTGAATAATACCCTTTCTATTTCTATATTTGGGGAAATTCCCCATTACAAGTCCTTCTTCCCCAAAAGAGTGGCCAGGATGACTCAATTCCTAGCTTCCCTTTTGCTCAGAAGACCAAGGCTGTGTTAGGGCTTGTGATCTGAGTCTCCACCAGCCACGTTCACATCCAGGAGAATGGGATTAGGAAGAGAAGAAGGAGAGGAAGCAGGCACTGCACAGAATTCCTTGTAGTTGTATTGTTTCTGTGTGTCTATACTATGTACATGATCTCACTTCATTCTTAAAATAATCCATGGAGGTCAGTATGACTAGCTACATTTTATTGAAGCTTGGAGAAATTAAACAAGCTAGTAAGTCTTTTTCATCAGTTTTAAGATTTTATTTATTTGAGAGAGAATGAGAGACAGAGAGCTCCAGAGACTGTGCCCTAAACTCTGTATCCCTTTCTTAATTGTATGTAACACAGTTTATTCTTTTTTTTTAAGATTTTATTTATTTATTAGCAAAAGAGCACGAACAGGGGGATGGGCAGAAGGAGAGAGAGAAGCAGACTCCCCTGCTGAGCAGGGTGCCTGATATAGGGCTCGATCCCAGGACCCTGGGATCATGAACTGAGCCAAAGGCAGACGCTTAACGACTGAGCCACCCAGGCACCCCATGCATACTTTAAAAAAAAATAAACTCTAGGGCGCCTGAGTGGCTCAGTCATTAAGCGTCTGCCTTCGGCTCAGGTCATGATCCCAGGGTCCTGGAATCGAGCCCCGCATCCGGCTCACTGTTCAGCGGGAAACCTGCTTCTCCCTCTCCCATTCCCCCTGCTTGTGTTCCCTCTCTCGCTGCCTCTGTCAAATAAATAAAATCTTAAAAAAAAAAAGTATGGATTGTATGATTTGAGAATATAAGCTCAAAAACATGCAAACATGTGGGTTAGAACAGTCAATGTGTCTTCTATCTTTGGTAGCATAGGAGAGCAGTGTAGTGTCTGAAAACCCCTGCCATTTCATACCTGCACAACTGCAATAGGTTCTGAGTGCTCTCTCCTCATTCCCTTCACCATCTACTCTCCACTCTGCAGTCAGGGTGAACTTTTCTTTTTTTTATTATTATTTTGTTAAAAGATTTATTTGTTTATTTGAGAGAGAGCATGAGCAGGAGAAAGGGAGAGGGAGAGAGAATCTCAAGCAGACTCCCTGCTCAGCGCAGAGCCCAACATGGGGCTGAATCCCACAACTCTGAGATCATGATCTGAGCTGAAGCCAGGAGTTGGATGCTTAACTAAATGAGCCACCCAGGTGCCCCAGGGTGAACTTTTTAAAACACAGATCATATCATGTCACTTTCCTGTTTAATACCGTCCAGTGAGTTTCCACTGTCCAAAATCCTTAAGATTACCTCCCAGGTCTTGCATGCTATGACCCTTGCCTACCTACCTCTCTAGGCTTACCTGGCACTTGCCCTCTCCCTTCCTAGGTTCTGGTCACACTGGACCTCCCTAAGCTTCACAAACATGCCAAATTGTCTTGTCTCCAGAGTTCTGTACGATAGTAATCTTCTGCCAGAAGCTGGGGTTCTTCCCCATCTATGGCAGAGATTAGTCAGTTTTTCAACAAATTATGAGGAGGTGGATGTGTCTCTCTCTTCTCTGGCACATTGCCAGATTAGGATTTCCTGCCCTCTGCACTTAGATGGCCATGTGTCTGAGTTTTAGCCTACAATGTAAGCAGAAGTACATGCCTGGTCCCTAAACCTTCTGAGACATTTCTTTTGTCTTTGTTAATCAGAGTGGGGGCTAGAAGCTAGCTGATACCGGTATAATCAGAAGGCTTGAGAGAAGTGCAAAATCTCCAGTCCAACCCCACACCTACTTGAATCAGAATCTGCATTTTTAACAGAGATTTCCAGGTGATCTGTAGACATTGAAATTTGCTTGTTGGCTGCATGTGGAGGATCTAACGGAGATCTCCAGGGTGTCAAGAAAAGGAGCAGCCACTGGATGGGAAGATTCAAGAGTTCTTGACTATACGGAGCAGAGCCCCATGTACCAACTCCCCTTTACACCTCTGATTGGCATAGTCTGTGAAGTAAATGAGAAATAAGCCTTTCTTGTGTGAAGCCACTGAAATTTGAGGATTTTTCCCCATGTAACTTTACCCTCTGCCTGGAACATTTATTCTTACCACCTTACCACTAACTTCTGGTTAATCTGTGCTCACACTGCAGATCTTACCTCAAATATCACTTCCTTCAGGTAGCCTGCTCTTCCTTTAGAGCTCCCTATTTCAGTCCTCCAGACTAAGTCATTTCTGCCAGTATTAACCCTAATAAAATCCTGTCCTTTCTCTTTGAAGCATTAATCACAATGGTAATTATATGAGTAATTGGCCAATTGGTTGCTTAATGTTTTTCTATCCATCAGCATGTAATTTTCAGAGCAGGAAAAATGACTACTGCTTTTGTTTACTAATACATTCTCAGATCCTACCAGGGCCTTTCTCAACAAATATTTGTCCAGTAATTAAATGAAGAAATGATATAGCTGAGTCAAATGCTTTGAATCCTGAAAGGCACACATTTATTTTTCTTAAGCATGGTTTTGGCAGGCAGGCAGAAATAATAGCTAGCATGTATAAAGCAGTTAATTACTATGTGTCTAGCACTTGCGCAACACTTATAAAGGTCCCTATTTTATGACAATAGCCCTAAAAGGAGAGTTTCTATTTTTATCCCAGTTTACTAGTGAGGGAACTGAAGTGTGAGAAGCCATTTATATAAATGGCTTTGCGATATGTAAGTCATACAGCCTCCTCTGGTGGTAAACAGGTGCAAGCTTCTATAAAATAAAAAAAGGCAGGGCTGGGGGAGAGGTTAAAAAAGCAGGTGTAGGAATTTATATTTCAAGGTGCTATTACCAATCCAGCTTTGTCTTCTTTTTCAAGCAATGATAAAGGGCTGGCACTGAATCATCCACCTTCTTGTGAATATTGGGTATCTTGAAACTTACAAATGGATTTATGTCTAAAGTTATTTTTTTCCTCCTCTTCCTGTTAAAATGGAAGGGGTATCTCCTCTGCCTGTGCTCTGGGTCCCACTGCAGCTTGTTTAGAATGGTGGTGTGTACAATAAGCAACATTTGACTTACAGTAACTGTCCTAATTATTATCTCACAAGACTTGTGTCATTATAGATACCAGTGCTTTCCATATTCCATTTTATCATTCTCAGAGTGTTGGCAATGTCGTTCCTCGCGGCCACAAGATAGCTGCAGCAGTACCAGGCATCATATGCACACAACCACATACAGCAAAGAAAGGCTGTGCTTTCTTCCATGTGTCTCTTTTTATTAGGAAAACACCTCCTAGAAGTGCCCCCCTCCCTTCCCAAGAGGCCCTGCAAAGAAGGGGAAGTTGAAAAAATAAGTGTCTGGCAGTTTCCCCTCTCAATGGGGAAACTCTGGCAGCAAGGGATAATGGGGGCGTGGAAAAAGAATGATTTGGTCAGGTGGGCTCTTAGCAGAATTTGCCATATACCTCATATTCCTTCCGATCTTCATAGAGCCCTCCCTCTTTCCTGTGTTTCCATAGCTCTTTTCTATCAGTATTGAATTGTGTACACGTTTCTTCAATCATTTAAACAGGCTGTTCTTTTCCATTCCAAATCCCTGTACCCCTTTCTTCCTTCCCTTCACACTTACTGACACCTCTTCCTTACTTCCCCCTTCTCTCTTCAACCCATTTTCATCTAACTTACACAGAGAATCCAAAGCACTTCTTGCTAAGTTGATAATCACCTCTATGTTGCTAAAAACTATGGACATTTAAAAATCTTATCTAGGGGCGCCTGGGTGGCTCAGTTGGTTAGGCGACTGCCTTCGGCTTAGGTCATGATCCTGGAGTCCCGGGATCAAGTCCCGCATCGGGCTTCCTGCTCAGCAGGGAGTCTGCTTCTCCCTCTGACCCAACCCCCCTCATGCTCTCTCTCTCTTTCTCTCAAATAAATAAATAAAATTTTAAAAAAAGATTAAAAATCTTATCTAGGGGCACCTGGCTGGCTCAGTCATTAAGCGTCTGCCTTTGGCTCAGGTCATGATCCCAGGGTCCTGGGATCGAGTCCCACATCGGGCTCCCTGCTCAGCGGGAAGCCTGCTTCTCCCTCTCCCGCTCCCCCTGCTTGTGTTCCTTCTCTCACTGTGTCTCTTCCTGTCAAATAAATAAATAAAATCTTTAAAAAAATAAAAATAAAAATCTTATCTAAATTGACCCAACAGCAGGATTCAACATAGCTGCTTCTCACTCCCTTCTCAAAACTCTCTCTACCCTTGGTTTCTTTGGTATCACATTCTCCCATTTTCCTCCACACAGTCCCTCCCTCCAACCCCACCATTTTTCCTGGGTTTCCTTTATTGGTTTATATTTTTCTATACAACCCTGTAGATGTTAACAGAGGTTGAGACTTCAGTCATATACCCTTGTCTTCACCTGACTTTGCATACCCCATAAGTGATAGCATCCTCCAGAGCCTCAATTGTCCCCTGTATGTATAAAATTCCTACCTCTAGGTTTAAGAACTGTTTTCCGAGCTCCAAACCTAGTATCTGCCTACTTAACATCTCCACTTTGTGTCTCCAGCACTCCAAAAACATGTCTAATTTTGAACTCACATCTTCATACACTCCTCCCCCTCAACCCGCTCTTCCTTCAATGTTTTCCCTCTCAGTAGCACCTTCTATACAATTTCTCAAGACAGGAACCCAAGATTTTTTCTTGACTCCTCCTTCCTCAAATTCTGTATCTAATAAATCAACAAAACTGTTGGATCTGCTTCCAAAACATCCAAAGTATCCACTTCTCCGTTTCCCTTACACATGGACAGTAGCCTCTTAAACCAGTCTCTTCACATTCACCCATCCCACTTCCAGTCCAGTCCATTTAAACTGTAGCATGGTTAAATGTTAAAAACATAAGTCTTATATGTAACTCCTCTGTTTAAACTTTTTTTTAAAGATTTTATTTATTTATTTGAGAGAGAGAGAGAATGAGAGATAGAAAGCATGAGAGGGAAGAGGGTCAGAGGGAGAAGCAGACTCCCTGCTGAGCAGGGAGCCTGACGCGGGACTCGATCCTGCGACTCCAGGATCATGACCTGAGCCAAAGGCAGTCGCTTAACCAACTGAGCCACCCAGGCGCCCATCTCTGTTTAAACTTCTTCAGTGGCTTTCTGCAACTTTTAGAAAAATGTCTGTAATCTTTAACAGGACTTCCAAGGCCTTGTATGATCTAATTCTTGCCTTTCTTTCCAGGCTTATCTGCACCACACTCCCCTTTCTATGTTTTAGCCACACTGGACATTTCAGTTCAAGTGTACTGTTCTCACTGGCTTCAGAGCATTCGCATTACTGCTTCCTCTACTTTGATTAGTTTTTTCCTTCACCTGGTTAGATTTTCCCTGACATGTCATTTCCTCAGGAAGGGCTTTTCTTACCCCTGCTATCCATGTTTGGTCACCATTACACATTTCTGAAGCACTTAGAATTTCCCCTTTTGTGACATTCATCCTCACTTACAATCACTTGTTCAGTGTCTGCCTTCCTCTTCAGATTGTGCAGTCACAAAGGCAGGGCCCTTGTCTGATTGCCTCACTGTATCCATGCCTGGTACGTATGTCTAGCTCATAGTAGATGAGCAATAAACATTTGATAAATGAATTAAAGGCTATGAATGATTCTTACATTAGAAATAAAGACATCACTCTACTGAAAGAATTTATAGGTTAATTGAATTTTTTTTAAAGACTTTATATATTTGACAGAGACACAGCGAGAGAGGGAATACAAGCGGGGGGGGGGGGAGTGGGAGAGGGAGAAGCAGGCCTCCTGCGGAGCAGGGAGCCCAAAGTGGGGCTCCATCCCAGGACCCTGGGATCATGACCAGAATCGAAGGCAGCGCTTAACGACTGAGCACCCAGGCGCCCCTAGGTTAACTGAATTTTAAGAAATCCATTTAAAGTTGATATTGAAGAACAACTCTTAATTCTTCTTGAGAAATGATGTCCTATAGAAGCAGCATTATGTTTCAGTGTATAACACTATATAAGAGGCCTGATTGGGAAAAAGTGAATACAAATCAGAGTGCAACTTGTTAACTATTTTTAGGTAAAATATTTATAGGAAAGAGGTGTTTTCTGATGTAGCACCTTAATCCTGCAAAGATTGTCTAATGGTTGTACTGCTGAGGGGGCAATTCAATTGATGTAGAATGTATAATAACATATGCAACTTTTAAAAAGCCACATAAGCCTTAGCTAATAGTTATCAGAGACTGTGTAATTCTAGAAAGTATTAAGTATAGACCAGTTTTCATTTTATTTAAAAAAAGTTTTTTGAAAGATTTCATTTTTGAAATGAAATCTACACACAAGGTGGGGCTGGAACTCAGGACCCTAATATCAAGAGTCACATGCTCCACCCACTGAGCCGGCCAGGAGCCCCGGGATGACAACCAAGCACAAAAGGCCGTAGCTTGATTATAGAACATTCTCATATAAAATTGTAAACATAAGCGTTATCTGTCCTCCTCTTTTGGATTACCATGGAGAATGAATGACTATTCTCTGCTTTTAAGTCACTTTAGAAAGCAGCTGTGGCACTAGCATAGCCAGTGTTTTGGGGTTTTGGAAGGATCTCTAGCCAACGCCTAGGAAACTGCTGGAGGCTTACTTTCTACCAACACCTCCCCTCAGGTACATAGGCTGTATGGTATTACAGAGGTTGACGTTGCGGTTTTTACCCTTTCTCTTCAGGGTTGGGCTGCTAAGTTCAGCAGAAGTCGAAGCCCACTTAGTTCCATACAGAGAAACACCTACCCTATCACACAATGGCCTCTAATCATAACAAAGAATTACATCGTCCACAATTAGGGTTTCATCCGGGGCGGGGACGACTTCGTCTATACTTAATGTCTCAGTGAGGCGGCGCAGAGCACCCCCTCGGCAGTGAGCCCCGCGTCCTCTCCTCCCCTTTACAGATTGGAAAAAGGCTTTCTCGTTGCTGCCCCCTTAGGCTGTGCCGCGGAAACCACAGTTAACGTTTTCCACATAGGAGGAAAAGAAGCCTAAGAAGACTACAATTCCCGTCATGCCTCATGAAGGCGTCGCCGACGCGCCGTAGCGGCTAGTCAGCTTTCCCACCGGCTCTTTCCACTTCCGGAACTGCAGGGTCTGAGGCCTAGCGGCCGCGCGCACGCACCAACTTGCCAACGAGACAAGTCACTGGGGCGCGGTGTCGACGGCGACGTGTGGCGTCACGGGACGCAGGGCGCGCCTGGTTCGCGCGCTTGCGCGCGTCCTAGGGGACTGCTGACGGGATTGCGTGCTTGCGCCGAGGCGGGGGGCCGACCAGCTGGGGCTGCGGGGGCCGCGGGGCCAGACGAAGGAGAGGGCGGGGCCAGCTTCGGGACCGCGGCGACATCACTCCGAGCGAGCGCCTGGGCCCGAGGAGAGCGATGTTGTGGTTCCAGGGCGCCATTCCGGCCGCCATCGCGTCGGCCAAGAGGAGCGGCGCGGTCTTCGTGGTATTCGTGGCAGGTGAAGGGGGCGGGGGCCCGAGTTGTGCCCGCACACCCCTCCGGCCTACCTCCAATCCTAGGGTCCGCCAGCCTTTCCTCCGTGCTCCGACAGGCCCAGGCTGCCGTCCCCGGTTTCTCAGCGCTTCCCCCTTCCGTTTGGGGCACGTCGAGCCTGGCTAGGCCCCTAGCTCCGGCTTCTCCCAACACCCCGGCGGGAGGCACAGTCCCCGCCTCGCCCCCAAAGCTCGCTGAGCCCCGCCTACGGCTCTGGCGGGGCACGGGGCCGCGTCCAGCAGGCCCTCGCCGCCCACCCCCGCTGAGCCCCCTAAGGAGTTGGCGCACATAGACCCCAACAGCCCCCTCTTGGGCATCCCGGTAGATCTCACTGTCCCCTAGGACCCACCTCGGGATGCTTAACGTTCGTGTAGTGTAAGTGTTTAGGTGGGGATAGAGACAGGCCATTCGACAGGCAGTTGGGTTCGTAATTAGTTGTGGACGGTCAGGAAGAAAGCTGTGTCATCGGTAAGCAACAAAGAGAAGCCACCTGATGTTCACGGCTACTAGCGGTCGTTACGGTCCTGAAACGCAAACTTTTGAGCTTTATATAGGTTGGATTTTTGTTTTTCAATTATAATAGGGAGAGAGACTCTAATGTGGAATATTTGCTTTGTTGCAAGTTGCTTTTTGTACCGTTTGTTTAGAAGAAGTAGACGTTCAGTCCTTGGTTCGTTTTGCTGTCTACCTAGTCTAATATCTACAGTTTCGAGAACGTGAGCTAACTCATTTATCCGTGTTATTCTGGTTTATTTTGCTCCGTCTTTTATTACCACCCTATTTTATCACAGAAATCATCTAGATTTATAGTAGACCTAAGCCTCTATCGTTTTGCTGTTCTCATTACATGAGCCAAATTAGTGTTTGTGACTTCTGTTAATTTGAGGTGTGTTATTTCAGCACTTTGTGCTTAATAACGGTTTACTCATTAACTTATGACTCTTGGGAGAGTAGATAACAGCTCTATAACTTTATGCACTGCAGTGAAGAAATGCTGAAATACGAGTTTCACTTAACATGAAATTTGAAAGTTATAATTGTTTTAAGTTATGCCAAATTTTTAGTTCAGTGTTGTTAATTAGAAAAGGAGTTTGAGCCTCTTATGCTGCTTTAGAGTTATATTTTACATACATAACTGCCATAATCCTGTAAGGAAAAAAATGGGATAAAAAAGGGATTACAAAGGAAAGGAGAATTAAATGATACTTAACTATGCTTATTAAGAGTATATTAATAGTTTTATGACATTTTAAGTTGTTTTTCACATAAAATCTCGGTTGATTCTTTGATAAGTAGAACAGGTATTATTATACCCATTTATACATGAGGAAATTTATGTCCACAGTGGTTAAGTGACCTGCACCAGGATCACAAAAAGTATTTCCATCTTGTCTTGACAAATTTTTTTTTAAAGATTTTATTTATTTTGAGAGAGAGAATGAGAGAGAGAGAGCATGAGAGGGGGAAGGGTCAGAGGGAGAAGCAGACTCCCCGCCGAGCAGGGAGCCTGATGTGGGACTCTATCCCGGGACTTCAGGATCATGACCTGAGCCGAAGGCAGTCGCTTAACCAACTGAGCCACCCAGGTGCCCTTGACAATTTTTTTTTTTAGCAGCTTCAGGTGTGTTTTTTTGTTTGTTTTGGTTTTGTTTTGTTTGTTTCTTGGGAAAAACCAAGAACTGTAGACTTCATGTATTAATGAAATTGGTGTAGAAGTCAGGAAACCTAGGATTATGGTAGTCATTTTTTTTTTAATATTTATTTATTTTAGGGGGCAGAGGGAGAGGGAGAGAATCCTCAGGTACCCAGCTGAGTGGGGAGCCCAATACTGGGCTTGATCCCAGGACCCTGAGATCCTGACCTAAGCCAAAATCAAGAGAGTCAGACACTTAACCGATTGAACCATCCAGGCTCCCCAATGGTAGTCATTTTTTAAACAAAAAACACAACTGATGGTGTCTAAATGGTCCTAGAAGATCTTTTTGGGCTAAATGGTTAATTTGAAATAAATTCTAGATATAATTAACTAACATTAGGAAACAAAATAAAGTTAGAGGTCTTTGGGACTCTGTGTGTGTGTGTGTGTGTGTGTGTGTGTGTGTGTGTGTGTATGTGTATACATTCTTCAGTTAACTTTTTACTGATGAGCACATATGTGTGTGTGTGTGTGTACATTCTTCACTTTTTACTGATGAGCACATATTTATGTTTGTAGAATATCAATGAATGTTTGTTGAATGTAGGAACACTGTTAGCAATCTGTCAAAGGAGTTTGTCCCTTCACCTGTTCAAAATACTGTTGGCTTTTCTAGAGTTTTTAGGAAGTTAATCTCCAACACTAGGTAGGATTAGTTTCACTCCAGGAATATGTAGACATTGGGGTCTTGAAACTCCAACACTTACATACTGCCTAGACCTTTGTTCATAGCCAGAACTCATGATTTTCTTAGATGGGATACCTTTACAATAATAAACCAACTCAGTAGAAAATTAAAAAGATATCTTAAAGGCTGGAAGAAGTGGTCTTAAGGGTATACTTTGTTTCATATAACCCCTCATTTGGGAAGCACTTCAGGCAAATTGATTTCATGGATGAATTAAAATTGTAGGATTAAAACTGGAGAGATTACTACTAAGTCAGAGAAGAACTTAGCAGGTGTTTTCAAGGTCGTATGTCTTTGTAAATTGAAAGAAAGAAAACTGAAGATTTTGATTCTGTTCTTGGGAAGGTAGAATATTCTGACAAGGATCCTGAAGCAAAGGTGTCAGTTCACAGACTAGTGTTGCTAGTGGGCTAAACTTTTCACGACAGACACTATTTACTGCCTTTTTAGGTTCAAAAAGACCACAAAAGCTTTTAGATTTTGACTAGTTGACGTTTTCTGGGTTGGAATTCCTGGCTGTACTAAGATCTGCAACTCTTTGCTTCTGAGTTTGTATTGTTCTTTTGTTTGTTTGTTTTTAAGATTTTATTTTTTAAAAATCTCTAAGCCCCATGTGAGGCTCGAACTCACAACCCTGAGATCAAGAGTCACATGCTCTACCTACTGAGCTAGCCAGATGTCCTTGTATTGTTCTTTTTAAGTGTCTTTACTTTGGGTACTGCTGATACTACCAAAGATACAACATTTTCTACTAAAATTTTAGGCTGACCTAACTCCATAGCATAGTTCATATACCAATTAATAAGAAACTAAAGATACTGAAGTTGGCAGTTAATAATCTTACTCCATAGAGTTAAGGTAGGTTTGCAGTGAGTTAAGTAATTCCATTCAACCTTATGTCTCTGTTAGTCAAGCAGCTGTTGCTGCCACTAGGCTGAGCTATGGACAGACACTGCTAACGGGGATGTGATATTTGGGACCCTCCCCACCTGGTACGACATAGTAAGAAGTACCAACCTCAGAAATAGGAGATCCATACTTCTAGCCACCCACTCATCATCCCCACTTAGATGCCTCATAGGATTCTCAAGTATAAAAGTATGTTTACTGCCTGAACTTGTGTTTCTCCCCATCAGTGTTGTACATTTAGTAAATGGCATGACTTTTACATTCAGGTGGATAAACCGTAGTGTGGGAGTCATCTTTGAATCTCAACTCTTAAGTCTCCTCTTGTCTCGTGTTCCCTGTTGTTTATGACATTCCCAGTCACACAGGCCTTTTCCTACACATAAAATCCTGCTTAGTGAACTGTTCAGACTCTTGGCCCAGCTCAGCCTTTTCATCCTTTATGTCTTCCCTTAAATGCCACCCCAGAGAAGCTTCCCTGACTGATCTAAAAAGGTCTCGTTATTTTCTTAGATCTGTTCTTTTTTTTCACTGTATTTATTACTATAATTATTTATAACTGTTTACTAAACAAGTACATTTTTTGTACCATTAGATTTTTAAACTCCACAGAGGGCAGGCGATGTCTCATTTGTTTCACATTTAGCTTATAGTTTTCCTCATTTGCTTCCTCAACATCTGGGAGTCTGCTAATGGGCAGACTGTGGATGCGTTGTACTCCCTATTTACTTTTCCATGGCCAGATTTGTCAAACTCCTATTCCTGGATCATCTCACATAGAATATACTCAAATATGCAGCATTGGGGCGCCTGGGTGGCGCCAGTTGTTAAGTGTCTGCCTTCGGCTCGCAGGTCATGGTCCCAGGATCCTGGGATTGAGCCCTGCATCGGGCTCCTTGCTCCGTGGGAAGCCTGCTTCTCCCTCTTCCCCGCTTGTGTTCCCTCTCTCGCTGTGTCTCTCTGTCAAATAAATAAATAAAATCTTTAAAAAATATGTATATATATGCAGTATTAGTCAATTATTGTAGGTATGCCAAGATACTTACTATACCAGAAATTTAGCTGTTCATTCCACAAAATACTTACTGAGGGCTTGCTATATGCCAGGTACTTACCATATGCCAGGTTGTATTGTAGGCATTTGAGTTATATTAGTAAATAAAAAAGAAAACAGTCCTTGCTTTCATGGAGCCTGCTTTCTAGTTGAGGGAGACAGTAAATATAGTAAGTAAAACACATGGTTTATTAGAAGATCCTAAGTATTACAGGGGGGAAAAAAGACCAGGAGATTAGGGAACTTTGGGAATGTCTGAAGGCTGTCATTTTATTTTTTATTTGTATATATTTGTATATATGGGACTTGTGGGACTTGAGCTCATGACCCTGAGATCAAGAGTCGCATGCTCTACTGACTGGGAGACAGCCAGCTGCCCCTAAAGGGTGTCATTTTAAAGTAGTGTGTAGTAGGGAAGCCTTTATTGAGAAGGTAATATTTGACCAAGAACTTAAAGGAGTTGAGTGTTAACCGTCTAAATATCTGAGGGAAGAACATTCCAGGCAGAGGAAACACCTAGTACAAAGACCTTAAAGTAAGAGTGTTTTTGTATTAGCTGAATAGGAAAAAGGTAAAGAGAAATGAGGTCAGAGGTAACTGGAGGCATGAGACCATTTGTAGGGAGTTTGACTTTTAATGTGAGGGAAATTGGGAGCCATTGTAGGATTTTGAGCAGAGGATTGATGTGGTAAGACTCTTTAATGAAAGTTGGCATGTTAAGAACAGACTGAGAAGCTTTGCCACATCTACTGCAGCCAGCAGTCAGACTGTTGGCATTCCAGAAAATGTCGACATCACTGTGAAGGGATGCATAGTTATTGTGAAAGGCCCCAGAGGAACCCTGTGAAGGGACTTCAATCACATCGGTGTAGAACTCCATCTCCTTGGAAGGAGAAAGAAGAGGCTCCGAGTTGACAAATGGTGGGGAAATAGAAAAGAACTGGCTACTATTCCCATTACCTGTAGTCATGTAAAGTATATGATCTGGGGGAGGGGGTTCTCCTGACTGGCTCAGTCGGTAGAGATGTGATTCTTGATGTGGGGTCGTGAGTTTGAGCCCCACGATGGATGTAGGGATTACTTTTTTTTTAAAGATTTTATTTATTTATATGACAGAGAGAGACACAGCAAGAGAAGGAACACAAGCAGGAGGAGTGGGAGAGGGAGAAGCAGGCTTCCTGCGGAGCAGGGAGCCTGATGTGGGGCTCGATCCCAGGACCCCGGGATCAGGACCTGAGCCGAAGGCAGATGCTTAATGACTGAGCCACCCAGGCGCCCCAGGTGTATAGATTACTTTAAAAAAAAAAAAGGGCGCCTGGGTGGCTCAGTTGGTTAAGCGACTGCCTTCGGCTCAGGTCCTGATCCCAGGGTCCTGGGATCGAGTCCCACATCGGGCTCCCTGCTCAGCAGGGAGTCTGCTTCTCCCTCTGTCCCTCTTCCCTCTCGCGCTCTCTATCTCTCATTCTCTCTCTCTCAAATAAATAAATAAAATCTTAAAAAAAAAATAAAAAAACAAAAAAAATCAAGGGGGCTACACTGGGCTTTCCTTACAAGATGAGGTCTTTGTATGGTCACTTCCTCATAAATATTGTTATTCAGTAGAATGGTTGTCTTGTTGAAATCTGGAATTTCTTGGTTGAAAAACACATCTGTGGGGTTTGGATGAGGCCAAGTATTGTTTGTTCAGTGTCTCAAGTCCAGAAGGATGAGTTAATTTTGAAGGAAATGACATTGGACTTGTATCAAACTCAGCTGCTTTGATTTAGCAAGCCACAACAGTTAAAAACAAGGATATCAGAAAGTTTTTGGACGGTATCTGTGTTTCTGAAAAAAGCAGAATTCAGCAGGCTGATGAATAAGATCTAAATTGTCCAGCTACAGCAACAGCAAGATGCTAGATGATTTTTCAGACTAACCTGTGGTATTTTAAAAGATGCAATAAAAGCTATATTGATTGGCATGGGGGGGCTAGATTGGGAAGGGAGACCAGTTAGGAGGCTATTGTAATCATCTAGGGTAGATGTGGTAGTAGAAATCAGGATGGTAGCAGTGAAAGTGGTAAGAAATAGTTACATTCTGGATATGTTTTGGAGACAGAGTCAGCTGAAGTCAAGGATAATTAGTTTTTAGCCTAAAAACTGAAAGGATGTAGTTACCTTAAATAGGTAACTGAGATGAGGAAGGCTGAGGGTGGATTAAATAGGGGAAAGGGGCTACACATGAGAAGAAAACAGCTTATGGAAGAGTAGATATAGAATTATCTCATTTTTGGTAAACAAAAATGTGACCTAAGAAATTTTTTAATATTTAAATTGGCAGAGGTTGTTCACTTTTGAGAAAGCACTTAGCTCTGCTAAACGTCAGAAGTATTTTTCATTGACTTACTTGGGTGAGTTTCCTTCTGCCCACCAGTAAGTGGTTATGTCAAAGTCTAGACATTACGTCTAAAAAGGAAGTAATATCTGATAGATATAACTTTTAAAACATTTTGTCATTGAAGTATGACATACAGTATATTAAGTGAAATATATTAAGTGAGCAGCTCAGTGAATTTTTATATATTAACACACTTGTGTAACTCTCCTCCAGATAAGATAAAAATATTTCCAGCACCCCCAGAAGGCTCCTTCATGCTCTTTCCCAATCAGTAGCACCACCACCCAGGTAACTGCTATGCTGAATTCTATCACCATAGATAACTTTTGGATCAGCATAACTTTTTTGTTTTTAATAAAGATTTTATTTATTTATTTGACAGAGAGAGCACACAGCAGGCAGAGAGGCAGGCAGAGGGAGAGGGAGAAGCAGGCTTTCCGCTGAGCAGGGAGCCTGATGCAGGGCTCGAACCCAGGACCCTGGGATCACAACCTGAGCCGAAGGCAGCCGCTTAACCAACTGAGCCATCCAGGCGCTCCAACATAACTTTTTTTTTTTTTAAGATTTATTTATTTTAGAGAGCACGTGTGCATCCATGTGAGCAGGGGGAGGGACAGAGGGAAAGGAAGAGAGAAGCAGACTCCTGCTGAGTGTGGAGCCCATCTCAGGTCTTGATCTCAAGACCCTGAGATCATGACCCGAGCCGAAATCAAGAGTGGACATTTAACCAACTGAGCCACCCAGGTGCCCCTGGATCAGCATATCTTTTAAAATTAGCATACCTATAATAAAAGGGAAGTCCAAAACTGCAATCAGAATTGTACCTGCTTCTGTCTACTTTGGAGGAATTCTGGGGAGTGATGCTGTGGTGTGGGAACATTGAGCTCGACAGAAAAGTGCTACATAAAGGAAGAGTATTGTGCACTTATTTTCTAAAATCACATGTATAAAAGCCAAAATAGCTGCTGTACATTTCTACTATGACTTCCAATTATTGTGATACCATTTGCTTCATAATTTCGATGTCTTTTTTTAGAAAATACTTTGTAAAATCGAGATACCTTCATTTTTCATTACATCGTCATTACTTTTTTTTTTTTTAGCTGTCTAAGCTGTTTTTCATTACTTTTTATAATGTTAATAGTGCATATAATCATGCTTTTCATTTTATGGGAAAATTTTAGTTTTCAAACTTGGTAGAAAATACCAATTTATTTGTAGTATTTATGGAATTATATTTTATTTGAAATTCCATATTCTAAGGGAAAAGAATCAGCAGATATTAGCCTTAATAACTATCCTTGAAATGTTTTACAGGTGATGATGAGCAGTCTACACAGATGGCTGCAAGTTGGGAAGACGAGAAAGTGACAGAAGCATCTTCAGACAGTTTTGTTGCTATTAAAATCGATACCAAAAGGTTTGCTTATATATGTTAATTTTTTAAACATTATAACCATTGTCTTTTGTTGTGATTTATGGTGATATTCTTAGATTATAAGAATGTTGATTTTTCTCTAGGGCCTGTTGGGGACTTAAATTCTGATTGCCATTTTCCAAATACATCATGAGATCTTGCTGAAAAACTTTTAAGTTCTATTGGTCCACCAAGCAGCAATGTGACATGTACCAGGAATGCAAAAGAACTGTGATCCTTAGCTTCTAAGAACTTGGAAGTAAATGTAAATTATATATCGATTATCTCTGGGAGGTTGACCACTCTCTGGATCCTATTTTGGGAATGAAGCTGTTTAATTCAGTAGGAGTAAGGACTTTTTTAGGTCCCTCACAGTACTTGATATCCACAAGTCTCTTTTATTTGTTAATCCATTCCTTCTTCTCCCCCCTTAAAAATGTTTTTTGATTGTAGAAAATTTCAAACATAATACACAAGTAAATGAAAGTGTAATGAACTCCCATGTACTTGTCAACTACTTTAGTAATTATCAACTTATAGTCAGTCTTGTTTGAACTATACCCCGACCCATTTCCACTCATCCCGTATAATTTTGAGGCAAATCTCAGTCATCATGTCACTTCATCAATGAATATTTTAGTATGTCTCTAAAAAATATTTTTTAACATTAATTAACCTAAATTTAATATGTGAAGAACTAAATTTTTAACATAACTGTAATACTTCAAAAACAAATTAATAAAACTTTCTTTAATAGCAAATATCCAGCTACTGTCCATATTTTCAGTTGTCTTATCTATGTCATATTGTATTCTTAATTTATTATAATTTGGTTCAGGATCCATCATGGTCCACACACTGTGATGTGTTGATCTCTCTCAAGTCTCCTTTAGTCTGTAGACTCCTCCCACCTTTTTTCTTTGCAATTAATATTTTGGAGAAACTAGGTCATTCATTCTTTAGTTTCCTACAGTATGGATTTTGTTGACTGCATCCCTGTTAGTGTTATCTAGTATGTTCCTCTGTCCTCTATTTCTTGTAAATTGACAGTTGGATTCAGGTTAGATTTTTTTTTTCCATCAAGACTACTAC
The DNA here is from genome assembly GCF_037043125.1 of Eumetopias jubatus. Classification (NCBI taxonomy): domain Eukaryota; kingdom Metazoa; phylum Chordata; class Mammalia; order Carnivora; family Otariidae; genus Eumetopias; species Eumetopias jubatus. The sequence goes on along the minus strand of NW_028274809.1, from coordinate 93,351,296 downwards.
ATAAATAGTGATAATGTCTTCCATTCTTCCATTAGAAGGCACATAATGACCTATTGTCTTACTTTATGATGTTAGCAGCAGGCATCAATGATCAGTCCTAGAAGCATTAATTCATTAGCAGCTATAAAATGGTATTTTTGTCCTTTTGATACTGATAATATCAGAATGAGTGGTGGTTGAAAATTACTGTCAAGATTAAAATATTTAGCAACTTACCTGTAAGTTTGTAGGTTTTTTTTTTTAATTTTATTTGTTTAAGTAATCTCTACACACAACGTGGGGCTCAAACTCATGACCCTGAGATCAAGAGTCCCATGCTCTTCTGACTGAGCCATCCAGGTGCCCCAGTTTGTAAATTTTTTACTAAAAATTTTTCAATATTAAAAATGTCATAGAACAAATCATAGTGGTTTGCTTCATAGGAGTTACTGAACTATGTATTTATTGAGCTATAATCCTTAAAAAAATGAATCTTACCATTTTAATGTATATTCTGTCATTTATAGTGTCCATTATTTCCAGAAGTACCAGTAATGGCAGGAGGAGTGTAGGGGTATTTTGGAAATGTGGAAGAGATGAGAATATCAGAATTCTTGAGGTTATATACAGCTGATGTATCTAGCAATTTTTTTTTTATTAAGAAAGAGAGAGGGGGAGGGGCAAAGGGAGAGGGAGAGAGAGCATGTTAAGTAGGCTTCACGCCCAGTGAGGAGCCCACTGCAAGGGCTTGGTCTCACATCCCTGAGATCACCGAACTGAGCCAAAATCAAGAGTCAGACACTTAACCAACTGAGTCACCCAGGAGCCCTGTATCTAGCGTTTTAAAAACAAATTTCTTTATTTTTTTCTTTTTTAAAAACAAATTTCTAAAAGCGGTTGCAGGGATACCTGCAGGGATACCTGTGTCCCATAGGATGGTTGCTGTTTGTTTCCTTATGGACTGCTTGGTAATAGAATCTAATGTGTCTTTTAAATGATGAAAGTAAATTTTATATATTATATAATAATTATGAAATTATCTAATGTTTTAGTAACATTCTAGTGTGTATTTATTTATAGAGATAGCCTCTGTTGAAAATAGACTGGTAGGAGATATATCAGAAGTTTACATTGGTGGGGCGCCTGCCTCGGTGGCTCAGTGGGTTAAGGGTCCCACTCTTGATTTCAGCTCAGGTCGTGATCTCAGGGTCCTGGGATAGAGCCCTGCGTTGGCCTCTGTGCTCAGCAGGGAGTGTACTTGAAGATTCTCTCTCTCCTCTTCTGTTGCCCCTCTCCCCCAAAATAATCTTTAAAAAAAGTTTACTTTGGTTAGTTTTGGGAAGGTAGGACTCTTGGCAATTTTTTTCTTTATACTTTCCCATTCTATTTTCAGATGTTTTTATGATAATCATGGTTTATATTCAGAAAATGAAATTTCTAATTGTTGGAAATATTAATTTGATTCTTGGTATTATTGACCCACAGTAATAGAGATACAGTAAAAGAGATACTAATGTATCTCTTACTTGTATCATAATGTAAAGTCCCACCTATCCCTGTCCCTAACCACCCAGTTCCCTTCTCTGGAGTAACCAAATCTATTTTCCTCCCCTTTCTTACATTCTTGTTTATTTTCCTCCCCTTTTGTACGAAAGTGGTAGCATTTTGATACACTTTTTTGTATCTTTTTAATGATTGCTTAGTTTTTACTGGTGGATATTTAGGTTGTTTTGAATCATTTCTTATTACAAAGTACTGTATCATTTGCACAAGTAAGTTATAAGCATTAATAGCTTCTTGTTACAAGTTAAGATACTGTATTCAGGTATACTTGGCTGCTGAGGAAACAACATGGCAGATACCTGCTTGATTTTTTAGTCCCCAGATCCAGCCACCAGTTTGTGGGTTGCAAGAGCAAGTAGCTCTTTAATCCGAAAATGATAAAACAAAGCAAAAAAGGTCTGTAAAATAAGAATTGCACTTTTCTCCTCCCACTTGATGACTGTGAAAGGAACTAGTACTTTCAGAAAAATCATTTTAATTGGTTCAGTAAATTTTTATAAAAACAACTATTTGGAAAACGCATGCATCTAGTGATTTTCTGTTTGATTTTGTTTTACAGTGAAGCCTGCCTACAATTTTCACAAATCTGTATCCTTTCAATAAACAATTGGTTTGATACATATTTTGCTTGAGGATTTGCCTTTCTTTTGGTTAATTCATGACATCTTGAAATTACTCATTTTTATTTAAGAACTCTTGCATTCTTGTTTATTGAAAATTTATGTTACTAAGTGTCCTTTGAGATAATACATTGTAACAAAGGGGATCATAGAGAGTTTTTTTATTGTCAATATCTGGAAAGCAGTGTGGAGCAGTTTGGTTGGAATGTTAGAAGAAGCTGTTAAGGGGCGAGATAGATGTAAAAGTGACAATAGAGGGGAATGTAGTGGATGTTCTCCACTCAGTTATACAATACAGATAAAACATAAATCAGTTTATCACATGCATGACAAGCATAATGATAAGGTAGTTGAAATTATTTGGTAAACGTGTTGGCTGATGACATTGTGAAATTCACAAAGATTTGTTTTGCTTTTTTATCAATAATATTTCATAAAATTATCCCCTTGTTTTTCATGAATTGTTAGACTTAATTAAATTGTACAGATCCCGTAGTGTGTGTTCCATCCAGTTTCTTTATTGGAGACAGTGGAATTCCCTTGGAAGTAATAGCAGGAAGTGTTTCTGCAGATGAACTTGTTACCAGAATTCACAAAGTCCGGCAGGTGAGAAGGAACAGAATTTTTTTGTTATAACCATGGGAAAATGGTATGTCAGAAACTTGACATTGGGATATTTTTGGAGCTGCTCTGTATAATCAGGAACCTGCCATGCCATTAAAGTTTTAAAAGGTAGTAAATATTATTTTCCTGGATTGGTTTTGAAAAGTAGCATTGTGAAGTTGTAAGTACCTGAACCTAATGAGTGACTTCTTACTCTCCCTTCTTTCCTCCCTCACTCAACTACTAATACACATCACTATTCCTTTGTTGCAAGAGAGAGGTTGCACATTAAGTTCCCAAACTGTATTGCTTGACACATTTTAAGGAATTTAGTCAATTTCTCATTAGTGTCCTCTTTGGGCAAATAGCTAAGATAGCTTCAAACTTTTTTCCTTGAATTCTAATTTGAAGGAATATCATTGTGCTTTGAAAATCTTTTTATGTTCTTGTCACATTGTAGTTGAATTCCATAGTGTGATTATATGATGTTTAGGATTACCCAGTTAGATTCATGTACTTAGGAGGTTTAGTACTTTTCCCTCCTATAGAGACAGTTGACTTATATTTTGGCCTCATCTGCCAGGTAGGTTTAGATTCTTACCTGTTCATTAAATTCCAATGTGTTTTCTCCCTAGATGCACTCATTAAAAGGTGAAACATCGGTGGCAAATGGCAGCCCGTCAGAAAGTTCAGTCTCTACTCCACCCACCTCATGTGAACCTAACAACACTTCTGAAAACTCTCAGTCCAGAAATGTGGAGCTTTGTGAGACACCACCCACTTCTGATAGAAAGTCAGATTCTGCAACAGGTAATTTTTAGTGTACCCTTTTGGGTATAGGTAAAAATACTCCATCACTTTGTTTTAAAGGCCGGGGATTAATACCCTTAAAAATAGCCTGTTTCTCAAACTCTGTGACATTCATTTAACTTAAAATTTAAAGGTTGTCTTAAATACAGGTGTTGGTCATATAGTGGCAGAAGAGAATAAAGTCAGTGAATATGCCTTTCAAATCCAAATAGGCAACAGTCCAGAATAGTTGATTTGTAATTTCTTTTACTGTGCTGTAGTTCAGGGACTGTCATTATGACACTTAACAATTTTATAAATTTCCAGCCAGAGGATCTTGAAAGGTCCAAATGAGCTAATGTATTTGGAATTGTTTTTATAACCTATAAGATACCGTACACATTTAAAAAATAGTATTTGCATTTTTAGAAAATAGAATTAAAAGATAAAATTGTGGAAATAAAAGATGTTACTGCAGAGGGGTTGATAGAAAAGGCAAAAGAGAAAATTTATACTATATATTAGGGATTGTGTTCAGAGTTGCTTGGTGTAATATATCTTTGTATTGGGCAACATAGAGTTAGATAAATCAAGAAGTTAGTAGATTAGTATCCTAAAAGATAATCCTACTCTAGCATCCCAGATAGATAATTATCAAACCTCTATTAACTAACAGGAAGCTCATTACCTTGCAAGAAAGCCTACTGTCAAAGTCCTAGTTTTTAGAAAAATTCTTCTTTAATTGAGATGAAATTTGATGCCCTGTAATTTCTCATTAACTTTAGTGCTACTTAAGAAGTTACACATAACAGGTTTTGAATATTTGAAGAATAGCTGCCAGGTCCCCTCTCAGTAGTCTCATTTTGAGGTTTACATCTGCAGATACTCAAATTCTGGATGCATACAGAACGAGGGGATGCTATAGTGAATGTAGCCCATTTAACTGTACAGCAGGATACTTATCTTTTACGCTTACCTGGATATTTATCATTGCCAAATTCTTCATTCCTTTTTGAATATGTTTTTCTCTGGTATCATTTTCTTTCAGCCTGAAAATTTTCCCTTAGCATTTCTTTCTTTTTTTTTTTAAGATTGATTGATTTATTTGAGAGAGGGCATGTGCAAGGGGAGGGAGGGGCGGTGGGGGGAGAATTTTCAAGCAGACTCCCTGCTGAGCATGGAGCCCAGTGCAGGGCTCTATCTCATGACCCATGAGAATATGACCTGAGCTGAAACCAAGAGTCGGACATATAACTGACTTAGCCACCCAGGTGCCCTTTGCTTAGCATTTCTGATTATGCAGGTCTTTTGGTAAAATACTTCTCTTTGTCTCTGAAAAATGATTCTTCATTTAGATCTTCATTCTAGAGGGATATTTTTACCGGATACAAAATTTGGGGTTTACAGTTATTTTTTTTCAACTCTTTAAGGATCTTCTGGTCTCCATAGTTTTCTGATGAGAACTTTCTGTTGGTAGCAGTGTTTCTCCGTATATGGAATATATTACTTTTCTCTCTACTTTCAGGATTTTCTCTTTCTTTGGTTTTCAGCAGTTTGACCATATTAATGTGTAGATGGGCTTTTCTTTGTGTTTATTCTGCTTGGGGTTTGCTGAGCTTCTTAAATCTGAAAATGTATGACTTTTACTAAATTTGGGGAATTTGGAGCCATTATTTATTGAACTGTTTTTCTCTTAGCTTGCTAGAAATAATTACATATATGCTAGGCTTCTTTGATATTATCCCACAGGTTCACTTTTTTCTTTTTTTTCTCCTCTTTAGATTGGATAATCTTGTTGATCTATAAGTTCACTGACGTTTCTTTATCATCTCTTTCTGTTCTGCTCTTAAGCCCATCTAGTGAATTGTTATTTTATTTTTATTCTAAGATTTTTTTTTTTTTTAAGATTTTATTTATTTGTTTGACAGAGAGAGACACAGCGAAAGAGGGAACGCAAGCTGGGGGAGCGGGAGAGGGAGAAGCAGGCTTTCCTCTGAGCAGGGAGCCCGATGCAGGGCTTGATCCCGGGAGCCTGGGATCATGACCTAAGCTGAAGGCAGATGCTTAACGACTGAGCCACCCAGGCACCCCTAAGATTTTTATTTTTAAGTAATGTCTTTGTCCAGTGTGGGACTCAGACTTAAAACCCTGAGATCAAGAGTCATATTCTCTACTAACTGAGTTAGCCAGGTGCCCCTAGTGGATTTTTATTTTAGATAAAACTTGGTAATATATTTATACTTTTTTTAAGTTAACCTTTTCTTTATAGACTTTTTTTTTTTTTTACTTTTAAGTTCTGAGAAGTATTTATTAAGTGCCACATTGTCTTTATAAGCTTATTGACAGTTTTTAAAGTTTTTCCATTATATATTTTTGCAACAAAAGTAAAATGTTTGTCTTGACAAATGAGAAGTTCCAATGAAGCAAAAATGGAAAACAAACCAGAACACCTATTACCTTAGTTAGCCACTGTTAAGCCATTTAAAGTATATACTTTCAGTTTTTTCTTTGCATATTAATATAAAATATACATTTTTTACAAAAATGGGATACAACATACACTTTTCGGAAAATTGTTTTTCACTTCACAATAGATAATGTACATCTTTTCATGCAAATGGGTGAGACTCATGATTGAAAAAGGGAAACTTCCAGCTTGTGGGTGGGGAAAACCCAATTTTATGCCAGTTACAAGTGAAACACCTAGAATAAAGCCATGTGAAAAGTTATAATTGAGATGGGGAAAGGTATATGAGAAAATACAACCTTCAGCTGGCAATACTTACATCAGGCAAAACAGAATTGAAGGCCGAACACATTAAATAGGATGAGGACGATTCCATCTCACCTTCCAGGGCATAACCATCAATTTGTTGCGTACTCTTTTCGTTTCTTCCATCTCCTCTGCTACCTTTATCATCTCCTCATTGCTTAAATTTCTGCCGTGTATGTCCCCTCTAAATTGTGGGCAAGAGTGAGCCAGCCTCTCTTTAAAGCTTCCTTCGTCTAGCTTATGATTTTCCCACTCCACGAGGAGGCTGCTCCATGGGAGGGCGCTCTTCAAAAAGGTCCCTTCTAGAAAGGTGCTCCTGAGGAGGGTGCTCCTCGGACACCAGCATCTCGGGAAAGAGCTCAGGAAGGAGCTCCTTGGGAAAGAACTCCTCCTCCAAGGACTGCTCCTCGGAAGATGGTTCCTCCGGAGACTGCTTTTTGGGAGAGTGCTCCACAGGAGGCTGCTCCTCATCCATCTTCGGTGCGCTCTGTGGCTGTTCTTCATTTTCTTTGCACGATTTTTCCATGTTCAGGACTGTCTGGAACTCTCCTGGCGGTTTGCTCTAGGAGTCCTCTCCTTGAGGTGCACCTCTCCTTGAGACCTGCAGACCTGCAGACTTCCTTCTGCTCTTCCCCTCGACCAAAGGGCAGGAGGCAGACGGTGTCTGGACAGGCAAAAAGGACCAGGAGAGAGGGACTCGGGCAGACGTAGGCTCCTGGTCACGTGAGGGCCGTATGTCACCGCCGAGCTCAGATCCCCAGTTACCTTCTTAATAGACTTTTAAAATATTTTTTATTTTTATTTTTTTTAGAGAGAGAACTCATACAAGTGGGGGAGGAGAAGAAGGTGAGAGAATATTAAGCAGGCTCCATGCTCAGTGCAGAGCCCAATGTGGGGCTCGATCTCACGACCCTGAGATCATGACCTGAGCTGAAATCAAGAATCGGTCACTTAACTGACTGAGCCACCCTATAGACTTTTTTTTATTATTTATTTATTTATTTATTTATTTATTTATTTATTTATTTATTTATTTTTAGAGCAGTTCTAGGTTTACAACAAAATTAAGAGGAAGGTACAGATTTCTTGTATACCTTCTGCCCCACGATCTACATCCTTCACCAAAGTGGTACATTTGTTACAACTAATGAATCCACGTTTGACATATTATAATCAGGAAAAGTCCGTAGTTTACATTAGAGTTTTCTCTTGGTGTTCTACATTCTATGAGTTTGGACAAATGTATAATATAGGACAAAGTATTTTTGCTGCCCTAAAGGTCCTCTGTGCTCTGCCTGTTCATCCTTACTGATCTTTAGTTTTGCCTTTTCCAAAATGTCATATAGTAGTCTTTTCAGATTGGCTTCTTTCACTTAATAATATGCATTTAAGCTTCCCTCATGTCTTTTCATCACTTGATAGCTCATTTCTTCTTAGAGCTGAATAATATTCCATTGTCTAGATATACCACAGTTTATTAATCCATTCACCTACTGAAGGGACATCTTGGTTTCTTCCAAGTTTTAGCAGTTACGAATAAAGCTGCTGTAAGCATCTGTGTGCAGGTTTCTGTGTGAACATAAGTTTTTTAACTTTCTTTGGGTAAATACTAAGGTCATGATTGCTGGATTGTGTGCTAAGAATATGTTTAGTTTTGTAAAAAGCCATCAAGCTGTCTTCCAAAGTGGCTGTACCATTTTGCAGGTAAAATGATTCTGGATTTTCTTATTCTTTCCATCTCCTCCTCCTCTTTTAACTTTTTATTTTGAAATAGTTTGACCCACAGAAAGTTACAGTAGTTATACTTGGTCCCTGAGTACCCTTTACCAACATTTTATTCAATTTATCTTTTAATTCATTTCATTTTTTCTTTACCTCATTGAGTTATAATGCCTCTAGCTCATCTCAGGATTGCCGTTTTTTTTTTTTTGTCTTTTCCCCTGAGAATGAGTCACATTTTCCTTTTGGATCTTGTGTCAAGAAATTTTGGATTGTATCTTGTACATTGTGTAGACACTCTGGATTCTGTTATATTCCTACAAACCGTGTTGATGCTTTTGTTTTAGTAGGCACTTAACTCAAACTTTGCCTTACCTGAAGTGTGAGTAGAAGCTCTAATCTCAGTTCTTTGTAACTTTTTGTTTCTTACTTCGTTATGGAAAATTTCAGACTTCTAGAAAAGTAGAGAAAACAGTGTAAGAAATCCCGTGAACTCACTACCTGTCTTCAACTCCTACCTACTCATGGCTGGTATTGTTTCATTGGAGCCCCCTACTCCTCTTCTCCTTCTCTTAGTAAAAGATGAGAGCTTTGTCTGTCTGTCTGTCTGTCTGTCTGTCTATCTGTCTATCTATCTATCTATCTATCTATCTATCTATCATCTATAGTAGGCTCCATGCCCAGTGTGAAGCCCAGCTTGGGGCTTGAACTCATGGCCCTGAGATCGAGACCTGAGCTGAGATCACAAGTCAGTCAGTTAACTGACTGAGCCACGCAGGCACCCCTAAAAGATGAGAACTTTACAAAAATAACCACAGGGCACCTGGGTGGCTCAGTTGTTAAGCGTCTGCCTTCGGCTCGGGTCATGATCTCAGGGTCCTGGGATTGAGCCCCACATCGGGCTCCCTGCTCCGCAGGAGGCCTGCTTCTCCCTCTCCCTCTCCCCCTGCTTGTGTTCCCTCTCTTGCTGTGTCTCTCTCTGTCAAATAAATAAAATATTAATAAATAAATAAATAACCACAAATCGGTATCCCTTATGAAACCTAGGAAATTGAACAGTAATTCCTTTTTATCATTAATTAGCTAGGCAGTATTTATATTACACTAAATTTTTGTTTGTTTGGAGTCAGTCCAGTATATTGTTATTGCTTGATGAGTCTTCCTTTTTCTTTTTTTTTCTTTTTTTTTTGAGTCTTATTTTTCATTTCATAAACAGATTCCCATTCTCACTGTTTTTTTCTGTAACTTCCCACAGTTTGGATTTTGCTGCATTCTTTTTTTTTTTTTTAAGTTTTTATTTTAATCACCCAGTGCTCATCACAAGTGCACTCCTTAATCCCTGTCATCTATTTCATCCATCCCCCACCCGTCCACCTCCCCTCTGGTAACCATCAGTTCTCTATAGTTAAGAGTCTGTCTTGGTTTGTGTCTCTCTTTTCTCACTTTGCTCATTTGTTTTGTTTCTTAAATTCCCCATATGAGTGAAATCATTGGTATTTGTCTTTCTCTGACTGACTTATTTCACTTAGCATTATACTCTGTAGCTCTATCCATGCAGTTGCAAATAGCAAGACTCCATCTTTTTTATGGCTGAATAATATTCCTGTGTGTGTGTGTGTGTGTGTGTGTGTGTGTGTGTGTGTGTGTGTGTGTGTACCGCATCTTCTTTATCTGTTCATCAGTCAGTGGAGTTTGGGCTACTTCCATAATTTGGCTATTGTAAATAATGCTGCTATAAATATAGGGTTGCATGTATGACTTTGAATTAGTGTTTTTATGTTCTTTGAGTAAATACCCAGTGGTGCAATTGCTGGGTCATAGGATAGTTCTATTTTTAACTATTTGAAAAACCTCCACACTGTTTTCCACAGTGGCTGCACCAGTTTGCATTCCCCTCAGTAGTACAAGAGGGTTTCCTTTCTCCACATTCTCTTCAACACTTCTTTTTGATTTTAACCATTCTGTTAGGTGTGAGGTGATATCACACTGTAGTTTTGATTTACATTGCCCTGATAAGTGATGATGAGCATCTCTTCATGTATGTGTTGACCATTTGGATGTCTTCTTTGGAGAAATGTCTGTTCATATCTTTGCCCATTTTTAAGTTGGATTATTCATTTTTGGGGTGTTGAGGTTTTGTTTTAAGATTTTTTTAAGATTTCTATATATTTTAGAGATTGCTCATGTGAGTGGGGTGAGGGGCAGAGGGGGAGGGAGAGGGACAAGCAGACTCCCCGCTGAGCACAGAGCCTGATGCAGGGCTGAACCCCATGACCCTGAGACCATGACCCAAGCTGAAATCAAGAGTTGGACGCCCAACCAACTGAGCCACCCAGGCACCCCTAAGGTTTTATTTTTAAGTAATCTCCGTAACCACTGTGGGGCACAAACTCGCAACCCCAAGATTAAGAGTAGCGTGCTCCATTGAATGAGCCAGCCATTTGCCCCATGGGTGTTGAATTTTTGTTAAGTTCTTTATATATTTTGGTTACTAACCCTTTATCAGATATGTCATTTGCAAGTATCTTCTTCCATTCCAGAGGTTGCCTTTTAGTTTTGTTGATTGTTTACTTTGCAATAGTCCCAATAGTTTTTGCTTTTGTTTCCCTTGCCTCAGGACACATATCTAGAAAGATGTTGTTACAGTTGATATCAGAGAAACTACTGCCTGTGTTCTTTTCTAGGATTTTTATGGTTTCAGGTCTCACATTTGGGTCTTTAATCCATTTTGAGTTTATTTTTGTGTGTATGGTGTAAGAAAGTGGGCCAGTTTCATTCTTTTGCATGTAGCTGTCCAGTTTTCCCAGCACCTTTTGTTGAAGATTCTTTTTCCCATTGCATATTCTTTCCTGCTTTGTTGAAGATTAATTGACCATATAATTTGTGGCTTTATTTTTGGTTTTCTGTTTTGTGCCAGTACTGTACTGTTTTTTTTTTTTTTTTTTTTAAGATTTTATTTATTTATTTGACAGAGACGGCGAGAGAGGGAGAAGCAGGCCTCCCGCTGAGCAGGGAGCCCGATGCGGGGCTCGATGCCAGGACCCTGGGATCATGACCTGAGCCGAAGGCAGACACTTAACCGACTGAGCCACCCAGGCGCCCCAGTACTATACTGTTTTGATTACTACTGCTTTGGGAGCCTGGGTGGCTGAGATGGTTAAGCGTCTGCCTTCGGCTCAGGTCATGATCCGGGGTCCTGGGATCGAGCTCTGTATCGGGCTCCCTGCTCAGCGGGGAGCCTGCTTCTCCCTCTGCCTGTCACCCTGCTCATGCTCTCTCACTCTCTATGTCTCAAATGAATAAAGAATAAAAAAATCTTTAAAAAAAAAAAGATATCCTGATTACTACCCTTTGTGATATAACTTGAAGTTCATAATTGTGATGCCTCCAGCTTTGCTTTTCAAGATTGCTTTGGCTATTTTGGGCTTTTTTGTGATTCCATACAAATTTTAAGATTGTCTGTTCTAGTTCTTTGAAAAATGCTGTTGGTATTTTGATAGAGACTGTATTAAATGTGTAGATTACTTTAGGTAGTATAGACATTTTAACAACATTTGTTCTTCCAGTCCATGGGCGTAGCATCTTTCCATTTCTTTGTGTCCTCTTCACTTTCTTTCATCAGTGTTTTATAGTTTTCAGAGTACTGGTCTTTCACCTCTTTGGGTAGGTTTATTCCTAGGTATCTTATTATTTTTGGTCTAGTTGTAAATGGGATTATGTTCCTAATTTCTCTTTCTGCTGCTTCATTGGTGCATAGAACTGTAACAGATTTCTGTGCAATGATTTACCTGCAACTTTACTGAACTCTAGCTATTTTTTCGTGGCGTCTTTTCGGGTTTTCTCTATATGATATGTCATCTGTAAATAGTAAAAGTTTTACTTCTTCCTTGCCATTTTGGATGCCTTTTATTTCTTTTTGTTGTCTCATTGCTGTGGCTAGGACTTCCAATAATGTGCTGAATAAAAGTGGTGGGAGTGGCCATCCTTGTTTTGTTCCTGACCTTAGGGGAAAAGCTTTTTCCCCATTGAGGATGATGTTAGCTGTGGATTTTGTGTATATGTGGCCTTTATTATATTGAGATCTGTTCTCTCTAGACCTACTTTGTTGAGGGTTTTTGTCATGAATGGATGTTGTACTTTGTCATATCCATTTTTTCTGTCTATTGAAATGATCATGTGATTCTTATCCTTTCTCTGTATTGATGTGGTGTATCACGTTGATTGATACATAAATATTGAGCCACCCTTGGAACCTGTGAGTAAATCCCATTTGATTGTGGCAAATGATTGCTTTTTATTTTTAATTTTTTTAACTAAACTCTACCCCCTATGTGGAGTTTGAACTCGACCCTGAGATCAAGAGTCACATGCTCTGCCAGCTGAGCCAGCCAGGTGAATGATTTCTTTTTTTTTTTGTATTGTTGGATTCAGTTTGCTAGTATTTTGTTGAGGATATTTGCATATGTATTCATCAGAGATACTTGCCTGTAGTTTTCTTTTTGTGTGTTGTCTATTTGGTTTTGATATCAGGGTAATGCTAGCCTTATGGAATATATTTGGAAGTTTTCCTTCCTTTTCTAGTTTTTGAAATCTTTGAGAAGAATAGGTATTAACTGTTCTTTAAATGTTTGATAGAATTTGCCTGTTAAGCCATCTGGTCCTGGACTTTTGGTTCTTGGGAGTATTTTGATTACTGATTCAGTTTCTTTGCTAGTAATTGGGCTGTACAAATTTCTGTTTTCTTCCGGTTTCTCTTTCAGTAGTTTATATATTTCTAGGTATTTATCCATTTCTTCTGGGTTGTTCAGTTTGTTGGCATATATTTTATTACAATATTCTCTTACAGTTGTTTGTATTTCTGTGGTGGTGGTTGCTATTTCTCTTCTCTTACTCTGTTGATTCTATGTACTTGAGTCCTGTCTCTTTTTTTCTTGTTAAGTTTCGCTAAAGCAGTTTTATTGATTTCTTTCAAAGAACCAGCTCCTGATTTCATTGATCTGTTCTAATGCTTTTTAGTTTCTTTTTTTTTTTTAAGATTTTATTTATTTATTTGAGAGAGAGAATGAAAGAGAGAGCACAAGAGGGGGGAGGGTCAGAGGGAGAAGCAGACTCCCTGCTGAGCAGGGAGCCCGATGTGGGACTCGATCCTGGGACTCCAGGATCATGACCTGAGCCGAAGGCAGTCACTTAACCAACTGAGCCACCCACGCACCCTGTTTTTTAGTTTCTATTTCACTTCTTTCTTCTTTTTTATAAGATTTTATTTATTTATTTGACAGAGAGACAGCGAGAGAGGGAACACGAGCAGGGGGAGTGGGAGAGGGAGAAGCAGGCCTCCCGCGGAGCAGGGAGCCCGATGCAGGGCTTGATCCCAGGACCCTGGGATCATGACCTGAGCTGAAGGCAGACGCTTAATGACTGAGCCACCCAGGTGCCCCTCTATTTCACTTATTTCTGCTCTATATTATTTCCTTCCTTCTGCTGGTTTTAGGTTTGGTGGTGGTTCTTTTTCTAGCTCTTTGATGTATAAGGTTAGGTTGTTTGAGATTTTTCTTCTCTGGTTAGGCTTGTATTGCTATAAATTTCCCTCTTAATACTGTTTTTGCTGCATCCTAAATGTTTTGAACTATTGTGTTTTCATTTTTATTTCTCTGTGCTTTTTATTTCTTCTTTTATTTCCTGGTTTGACCCATTCATTGTTCAGTAGCATATTATTTAACTTCCATGTATTTGTGGTTTCTCTAAATTTTCCTTGTGGTTGACTTCTGGTTTCTTAGTGTTGCAGTCAGACAAGATGCACGGTATGACTTAAGTGTTTTTGAATTTGTTGAGGCTTGTTTTGTGGCCTAATATGTGATCTCTTCTGGAGAATGTTTCAAAAGAATGTGTATCTTGTTGCTTTAGGATGGAATGTTCTTGATACATCTGTTAAATCCATTTGGTTCATTGGGTGTGTGTGCCCCTTTGAGTCACAGTGTTTGTACTCTTTGGATAAATACCTGGTAGTGCAATTGCTGGGTCATAGGGTAGTTCTATTTTTGACTTTCTGAGGAACCTCCACATAGCAGGTATATCCACAATAGCCAAAGTATGGGAAGAGCCCAAATGTCCATTGATGGATGAATGGATAAAGAAGATGTGGTGCGTGCGCGTGCACACGCACACACACACACACAGAGAGGAATATTCAGGCATCAAAAAGAACGTAATCTTGCCATTTGCAATGACAGGGATGGAACTAGAGCATATTATGCTAAGTGAAGTAAGTCAGTCAGAGAAAGACAAATACCATATGATTTCACTCATGTAGAATTTAAGAAACAAAACAGATGAACTTAGGGGAAGGGAAGGAAAAATAAAATAAGATAAAAAGAGAGAGGGAGGCAAACCATAGGAGACTCTTAACTATAGAGAACAAACTGAGGGGTGCTGGAGGGGATGTGGGTCGGGGGATGGGTTAAATGGGCGATGGGCACTTGTAATGAGCACTGGATGTTACATGCAGGTGATGAATCACTAAATTCTATCCCTGAAACTAATACTACACCATATGTTAACTAACTTGAATTTAAATAAAAATCTTGAAAGGAAAAAAAAAAAAATCCATCTGGTTCAGTGTATCATTCAAAGCCATTGTTTCCTTGTTGATGTTGTGTTTAGGTGATCTGTCCGTTGATATAAGTGGGGTGTTCAAGTCCCCTACTATTATTGTATTATTATTGATTAGTTCCTTTATGTTTTGTTTTATGTATTTGGGTGCTTCTGTGTTGGGTACATGAATATTTACAATTATTATATTTTCTTGTTGGATTGTCTCCTTTATTATTATATAGTATCCTTCTTTGTGTCATTATAGTCTTTGTTTTAAAGTCTATTTTGCCCAATATAAGTATTGCTCCTCTAGCTTTCTTTTGATATCCGTTTGCATGATAAATGTTTCTTCATTCCCTCACTTTTTTTTTTTTAAGATTTTATTTATTTATTTGAAACAGAGAGAGAGAACATGAGCAGAGGGAGGGGCAGAGGGAGAGCAAGAAGCAGACTCCCTGTTGAGCAGAGAACCCCACTCAGGGTTTGATCCCAGGACTCTAGGATCATGACCTGAGCTGAAGGCAGATGCTTAACTGACTGAGCCACTCAGGCACCCCATCCCCTCACTTTCAATGCAGATCTATTTAGGTCTAAATTGAATCTCTTGTAGGCAGCATATAGATGGGTCTTGTTTTCTTATCCATTCTGTCACCCTGTGTCTTTCAGTTGGGGTTTTAGTCCATTTACATTCAAAGTAATTATTGATAGGTATGTATTTATTGCCATTTTATTACTCGTTTTTTGTTTGTTTCTGAAGATTCTATCTTTCATGGTTTGCTGATTTTATTCAGTGATATATTTGGATTTCTTTATTTTTATTCTTTGCATATTTATTAGTGGTTTTGATTGGTGGTTTCCATTAGATTTGTATATAACATCTTCTGTATGTAGCAGTCTATTTTAAATTGATGGTTGTTTGGGCGCCTGGGTGGCTCAGTTGGTTAAGCAACTGCCTTCGGCTCAGGTCATGATCCTGGAGTCCCGGGATCGAGTCCCACATCAGGCTCCCTGCTCGGCAGGGAGTCTGCTTCTCCCTCTGACCCTCCCTCCTCTCATGTGCTCTCTCTCATTCCCTCTCTCCTTCAAATAAATAAATAAAATCTTTAAAAATAAATAAATAAATTGATGGTTGTTTAAGTTTGAACCAATTTTCCTCTGCATGTCTTAGGTATATGGTGTCATATTTTACATCATTTTATTTTGAGAGCTCCTTGACTGATTTTTTAATATAAATATTCATTTTTACTGTTTCTATGTTTCCTACCTTCATACTGTCATTTTTGGTCTTTCCTTTCCATTCGCCTTTAATGTTACTTGCAGGACTGGTGTGTAGTAGTCATGAGCTCCTTTAGTTTTTGTTTGAGAAACTCTATCTCTCCTTCTATTCTGAATGATAGCCTTGCTGGATAGAGTATTCCTGACTGCAGGTTTTTCCCTTTCAGCACTTGGTATATATCATGCAACTCCTTTCTGGCTTGGAAAGTTTCTGGTGAAAAATCCCCTGATTGCCATATGGTGTTTTCTTTTTATGTAACTGTCTTCTTTTATTTCACTGCTTAATATTTTTTCTTTTTCCCTTTTTAAGATTTTATTTTTGAGTAGTCTCTACACCCAATGTGGGGCGCAAACCTACAACCCTGAGATCGAGTCACACACTCCACTGATTGAGCCCCACAGGCACCCCTTAGTATTTTTTCTCTCTTACTATATTTTGCCATTTTAATTGCAATATGTCTTGGTGTGGATCTGCTTTTATTGATTTTGTTGGGGGTTCTCTGTGCATCCTGGCTGTGGTTATCTGTTTCCTTCCCCAGATTTGGAAAGTTTTCAGCTATTACTTCTTCACATAAATTCTCTGTCCCCTTTTCTCTCTCTCCTTCTGGGACCCCTGTAATACGAATTTTATGTTTGATGTTTTCACTGAGTTCCCTAAGTCCATTCTTGTTTTGCATAATTCTTTTTTCTTGCTTTTGTTCAGTTTGATTACTTTCCATTACTCTTGTCTCCTAGGTCATTAATTCATTCCTCTGCTTCTTCCAGTATGCTATTCCTTCCTTCAGGTGTGTTTCTCATTTAGTTTATTGAGCCATTTATCTCTGTTATGTTCTTTCTCTCTTTTTTTTTTTTTTTAAGATTTTATTAATTTGAGAGAGAGCATGCCTGTGCACATGAATGGGGGGAAGGGGCAGAGGGAGAAGCAGACTCCCTGCTCTGCAGGGAGCCTGATGCAGGTCTCGATCGCAGGACTCTGAGATCATGACCTGAGCTGAAGGTAGCTGCCTAACTGACTGAGCCACCCAGGCACCCCTCTGCTATGTTATTTTTTATCTCTGTGTTAATGGTCATTGATCTCCTCTACTCTTTTCTCAAGTCCAGTGAGTATCCTTATGATCATTGCTTTAAATTCTCCATCAGGCATGTTACTTATATCTGTTTTGCTTAGATCTCCAGCCGTGGCCTTGTTTTGTTCTTTAATTTGGGAGAAATTCCTCTGTCCTCACATTTTGTCTAAGTCTCTGTGCCTGTTTCTGTGTGTTAGGAAAGTCTGCTACGTCTCCTGTTCTTGAGGGTAATGAAGAAGAGGTCCTGTAGTGCCCTGCAGTGTAGCATCCTCTGTTCCCCAGGGCCTGCACTTCTGGGATTGTGTCTAATGTGTGCTTCATGCACTCTGCTGTTGTGTCTTGGCTGCTTTATGCTTCGGGCCAGTTGTCTGCAGATGCTCTCTTTGTCTCTTTGTCTTTTGTGGACAATGTTTGGTTCTTGGCCTGAAAGTGGTGTGCCCTGGTCTGCTTGCGAAATGACACCTGTCAGCATCGCCACCAGAATGGAGGCGCCACTGTACTCCGGGGTTGGGAGATGTGTTGTGAGCAGGGATTTGGGCTGGTCTTTCAGGGAAGGGGGCTCACCATCCTGGGACTGAGGCAGTATGACTGGGAAGGATAGTTCTTCCAGAGTGTGAGGGCAGGGCTTGTTCTGAGCAAGTTAGGTAGCAAGTGTGGGTGCTGTGCTGTTTCCCGCTTATGAGTGTGTTTATGCTGAGGGGTGAGGGAGGGAAATGGTGCTGGCCAGTTCCTTTGTTTCTGGAGGGGTCTCTCTGTCAGTGCTGCTTCTCTGGGACACAATCTGAGACGAGCAACTAACTTCCCCATTATGTGCTCCAGGTACTCTTTAGATCACTGTTTTCCATGCTGCATGTCTGTGGGCTGTTTGTCCTGCCTTTTGTCCAAGAGCAGCCCCAGTGTCCTCTGAGCTCTCCCAGAGCCAGGCACACTGACCTTTAAAACTCCAGGCTTTAAGCCCTACTGGTTAGAAGAACTCATGAAATTTGGGCCCTCTTGCTTTCCAAGCCAGTTGCTCTGGGGGTTCGTCTTCCCTGTGCACTCCCCTGTCTTATCTGTTTCTCACTCTTCTCCACAACCACAGTCCTCTCCACCTCAACATCCATGATTCATTTCTCTTCCAAAGTGCGTCTCTGCATTTCCTACCTTCTTTGATGTGACTTCTTTTATACTTTTAGGTGTGGAGTATGTTCTGCCAGTCTTCAGGTCGATTACTGGTGTATTTAGGATAATTTGATAGTTATTTATCAATGATAAGTTGATCATTTGTATTTGTGGGATGAGACCAGCCTAGGGTCCTCCTACTTCACCTCCATCTTCCCCTCAATGTGGACCTTGCTGCATTCTTATGGTATTATGTAAATATTCTTCTAAGTTGGTAAAGTTACAGACTTGATCAGATTTAGGCTCATTATGTATTCTTTTTTGGCAAGACTGCTTTGTAAGTGGGAGATACATTATGCCTAATTATCCAGTTATGTTTTTAAACCTTCAGTTAGAACTTCTAATAAATTTTCATTATGTTTGGATGTTTATCAGTTTAACGTTTTTTGAAAATCTGGAACTTTTCATTCATTAATTACCTGTTAAATATGAGCTGATATAAGCTTTTCATGTATATAAGCTGTTTCATGCATAAAGTTCTAAATGTATAGTCTTTACTTTTAAGTCACTCTGCCATGCCATTGGAAATCTTACTGTATATAACATCTATCCATTTTTCTTTGTTTTTAGTCATAGATCCATCTAACTGTATTGTTCAGCACCTTTTTTTTCAACTGTCTACAAGTTATCTTCCCACAGTTCTGTTAATTTTTTTGCTATATTAAGATATGAATGTCCTTGGCATTCATTTTATTTACTAAAGAAATTGATTTATTTCCTATTGAACACACACCGGATGCTAGTGGTTACCACTCCTTATTCAAGGGTTGCATTTAGTGATGTGCCAGTAAATATTTAAGAAGAGGCTCTGGCGGGGGTGGGGGGGGGCTTAATTTCCAAGGTTTAAACACTCCTACTATGGCTGACTTCAGATAATCTAAGTGATGCCACCGAATGCAGAGGTAGGAATAGATGTGCATCATCGGCTCTACTTAGTAATTCTCCTAGTCCACCACCACTGTAATAGCTGAAGCACTTGCTTTGTGCTATCTTAGTATAAGTGTAAGCAGGGGCGCCTGGGTGGCTCACTCGTTAAGCATCTGCCTTTGGTTCAGGTCATGATCCCAAGGTCCTGGGATCGAGCCCTGCATCGGGCTCCCTGCTCCGCAGGAAGCCTGCTTCTCCCTCTTCCACTCCCCCTGCTTGTGTTCCCTCTCTCACTGTGTTTCTGTCATATAAATAAATAAATAAATCTTTAAAAAAAAAATAAGGTAAAAGTGTAAGCATTTTATTTGAATTAACATAACAACTCTATGAAGTTACTGTCCCCATTTTATAGATAAGACCCAGATTAAGTAATTTACTAAAGTAATAGAATAGGATTTGAATCCAGATTTTGTTTCTTTATACTCCTTGCTCTTTTTTTTTTTTTTAAAGATTTATTTATTTGACACAGAGAGAGAGCACAAGCAGGGGGAGTGGCAGGGAGAAGGAGGGACAAGCAGCCTCCCCGCTGAGCAGGGAGTCCATTGTGGGGCTTGATCCCAGGACTCTGGGATCATGACCTGAGCTGAAAGCAGATGCTTAACCAGCTGAGCCACCCAGGCGCCCCAGTCCTTGCTCTTTCAAAGATCAAAAATGTAAAGAATCAAGTTAGTCACAAGTGGTAAGGGGAAAAAATGGCAGAGGTTCTAAAGGAAAGTACCAGAATGTAGCTATTCTCTACAAGCCAAGGAGAAAATTCTGGCCTTCAGGAAACTTTTTTTTTAAGATTTCGTTTACTTTTTTTTTTTTTTGAGAGAGAGAGCGTGCAAACTGGGGAGGAGCAGAGGGAGAGGGACAAGCAGTCTTTGCGCTGAGTGCAGAGCCCGACACAGGGCTCGATCTCATGACCTGGAGATCATAATCTGAGCCGAAATCGAGTCAGATGCTTAACTGACTGAGCCACCCAGATGCCCCAGGAAATTTTTAAAAATATACAGATCTTCCTTGATTTATGATGCGGTTACAGCCTGATACACCCATTCTAAGTTGAAAATATTTTAAGTCAGAAATGAGTTTAATACACCTAAACTGCTGAACATCACAGCTTAGTCTAGCCTACCTTAAACATGCTCCGAACACTTACACTAGCCTACAGTTGGGCGAAGTCATCTAACACAAAGCCTATTTTATAATGAAGGATTGACTCTCTGATGTAATTTATTGACTGTTGTAGTGAAAGTGTGAACAGAATGGTTGTATGGGTACAGAATGATATAAGTGTGTTAGTTGTTTGTCCTTGTGATTTTATGGTTGACTGAGAGCTGCCACTGTCCATTATCACAAGACAGTATCGTAGTGCATTATCTGTAGCCCAGGAAAAGATCCAAATTGGAAGTATGGTTTCTAGAATGTGTATTACTTCTACACCATCACGAAGTTGAAAAACTATAAGGCAAACCATAGTTAAGTTGGAGGCCTTCTAGTACTAGTGTAGGTAAAAATAGCTTCTCTAAGGAATTACTCTGGTTTGCAAAAGCAGATCACTTGGACCAGTATAAGTCTAGAGTGATACCCAGGATCAGACTTTGCCTCTAGAGCTTTACATGTGACTGTGGCTACTGTACTGGACAGCATAGATACTGGACAGTGATGCTCTAGAGTGAAGCCTACCCATGGTCAGTCATGCTTACTCTTTTTGTTATGTTCCCCTTCTGCCAGATTAATACTTCTTCATGTTTTCCCTTTCACTGACTTTGGTGGCCCTCAGCCAGGGTAACTGCCTTATTTTCCACTTATATACTGTTGTATCCAGATCCAGATGCCAAAATTAGTAATTGCTCATTTCTTTCTTTCTCTCTCTCTCTCTCTCTTTTTTTTTTTTTTAAGTAAACTCTACGTCCAGTGTGGGGCTCAAACTCACAGACCTGAATCGCATGCTCTAGTGACTGAGCCCAGCCAGGTGCCCCAGTAATCACTCATTTCTTATCTTCTCCATTATTAGGAAAAATTTGTAATGTTTAAGAAGATTAGCAAATGTAACCCAAAACATTTATACAGTTTAAAATTCAGCATTAAATACAATATTCTTACTTCTTTTTATTAATTAAGGAGGAGAAAGTTCAGGCCATGCCAATCCATCTCAGGAGCCTGGTGGATGTTCAAATCAGAGACCTCCGGAGGACCTCACTGTCAGAGTGGAAAGGTTTGCTCTTATTTTTGCAAATAGTATTTTTAAAAGAGAGTGGTTTTCAGTTACTTAATTAATTTGAATAAAAGTTAAAATTACACAAATGAAGTTTCAGAATCTTGGGTTGAAATTTTTTATTACCTGGCCAACTTATTTGTATCCATAAAAACTATATTCTACAAATAAAGTTGGGTATCTCTGAAGTCATCAGTCACCTTTAGGTCTGATCAGCCTAAGAATCTCTTCCACTGGTTTTTGGTACATGTGTGTTTCTCTCCATCACTTCTGCTTTTAACTCTCTATGCCGTAAGATAGTAAGTTCCAGATGGGAAGAACTTGCGCTACTTTTATGACTGTACTGAACCTTGGTTTTGCATAAGTGGGTGTCTGTTAAATGTCGTGTGTTATTAGTTGATCTAATAATCAGATACAGATTTCTGACTTTTTGTGGTTTGTAGTTTAGTATTTTTTTTATTTAAAGATTTTTATTTATTTATTGAGAGAATGGTAGAGAGAGAGCATGAGAGGGAGGAAGGTCAGAGGGAGAAGCAGACTCCCTGCGATGCGGGACTCGATCCTGGGACTCCAGGATCATGACCTGAGCCGAAGGCAGTCGCTTAACCAACTGAGCCACCCAGGCACCCTGTAGTTTAGTATTTTTAATGATACAGAAATTACCAAATTAGAGTCCTTTATATTATAGTATGATTTTTTTTTTTTAAGATTTTATTTGACACAGAGCGAGAGAGGGAATACAAGCAGGAGGAGTGGGAGAGGGAGAAGCAGGGAGCCCAATGCAGGGCTCAATCCCAGGACTCTGGGATCATGACCCGAGCTGAAGGCAGATGCTTAATGACTGAGCCACCCAGGCACCCCTGTAGTATGATTCTTAAGTTACATGAATTGTAAATGGATAAAGCAGGAGTATTTTTTAATCCTGACCTAAAACAAGTTAGTGTTATATGGAAGTTAAAATTCCTTAGACTTGGGTTTTTTGTTCACACAGATGCTATGGGGAAACAAGTTTCAAAATGACTACTGACATTGGGTATTTGGGTTTGCTCATGACTGAGAATCAGCTTTATTTCAGCAAAACCTAGATTCTCATGTTCTTTGTAGGAGTCAGGGCAGGGCCAAGATCTTGAGCTGAAAAGGGTAGATTTGCTCACAGTGGTGAGAAGAGGTAGAAGGCTCAAAGAACATTAGCAGGGAACCAAAGTTCACCCAGTGGTTCATCCTCTTTGTTTCATTCTGTTTTGCCAACACCAAGTCCATCACTGGGCATCTTTATTTGCACCACCTTGGGGGGAAGTGACAGTAAAAGATCAGAAAAGGATTTGAAGACTTGGCGGGAATGAGAAGACACACAGCAGGTATCCCTTCGTTGTAGGACGGGCTTATGTGCTATTTAATTGCAGTGTGAAAGGGGGAGTTTCTCTTGTTTCATAATAGCTTCCAGCCAGGCGCCCCTTCCATTCTTAAGTAAGAGCGTGTCTGCCCCTGTCTGCCTGTAAGGTGCTATAAACAGATATACCATCTTTAATTAAAAGAGTTAGATATAGTTACTACGCTGGTGTGTATGTGTTATATGTAGTATATCGAGTCAGATAAAGATGGTGTAAGACATAGAAGAAAACATTTATATCTATGAAAGGGAAATTAAGGGATTTTTTCTTTGCTTTCTTCTGAGGTTGCCAAACTGTCTTCATTGAGCAGTATTACTTTTATAATTGCGTATCAGGATAAAGTGGGTCTACAAGTTGTTTGAGATCCTTAAACTTAAAAAAACTTCAAAGCACTCTTGGAGATACATACGTGTATATTTTTTTAAACCATATACTGTTAGAACCCGTGACATGAAATGTATGTGGGCTAGAGCCTTTTAAAAAAGGACACTAGTGTTAAAATTGGATGAAATGTTGGCATACTTACAAATGAAACAGTTTTCATTGGGAAGTAACTGTTCTCTGTTTAAAGAACTTTTGAAAAATCCCGGTCATATAATTAAACCATAAAAGCATTTCAGATTGTTGTTGAGATTAGTTTATCAGACTCAGCTAACCAGTAAAGCCTAGGTGCTAGTACAGATTATTTCCTACGCTGTGGTCCTGAATTTTATTCATCTGTTGTACCCTATTAGGAGTTTTGTTTCTTTTATGGAATTGGATTCATTGATAATGACAACTAAAAACAATAGCTTATATAAGATTCCTGTCCTAAATGGCATCTTAGCTCATCATTTATACCCTTCAGGTGGCCTTCATCTCCATCATCCCTTGTCATAGACTCTGTAGTGCTTTTATGCCTTTGACTTATCCATCTTCTGCAGGTTATTTGGCTCTGAAACCCTAATGTGCTGCTAGTTTCCCTGGCCCATAGAACCGAGCTGCAGTGCTTTTTTGCAGCCCAGATAAATGTGACACATCAAATACCTATGGTGTAATCTGATATTTATAGACTTTTGTAATACTAAGCTCTGTGAAGCAAAATATATACATTTTTCTCTAATTTTGGATATATTTTAAAATTTCTGTCCTACAGATTAAAAATTCAGCCTTGTGCACCTGGGAGGCTCAGTCATTAAGTGTCTGCCTTCGGCTCAGGTCGTGATCCCAGGGTCCTGGGATCAAGCGCTGCATCGAGCTCCCTGCTCGGCGGGAAGCCTGCTTCTCCCTCTCCTACTCCCCTTGCTTGTGTTCCTCTCTTGCTGTGTCTCTCTCTGTCAAATAAATAAAATCTTTAAAAATAATGATAAATAATAATAAAAATATAAAAACTCAGCCTTAAAATTTGGCAGATTGGATTATTAAATGTAGGATTCTCATCATCCTCTCAAGCTATAACATCTGTTTCCAGAGACCAAGTTTCTGGAAAACTAAGTACGTACCACTAGATCTTAGGCTTTTTTCTCATCTGGCTTCAAGGAGATGGAGTTTTGTTAGGTGAAAAGGTGACTAAATCAAATTGATGTCAGCTCAGAAACTCATCCTATCCCATACATATTAAGAAAAAAAATCTGGGGCGCCTAGGTGGCTCAGTTGGTTGAGCGTCTGCCTTTGGCTTGGGTCGTGATCTCAGGATCCTGGCATCAAGCCCTGCATCGGGCTCCCTGCTCAGTGGAGAGCTTGCTTCTCCCTCTCCCTCTGCTGCTCCCCTTGCTTGTGCCCTCTCTCTGTCAAATAAATATAAAGTCTTAAAAAAAAAGAAAAAAATCTGTCTTAAAAGGAAGTAAACTTGATTTTTTAAGAAACAGGTTGATTTGTAATTCTGAGATCTCAGGTTTTCTTAATATTAATTAAAACATACAATTTTATTTTCAAAGCTAAAAGATGTGAAATTTGATTTTTTTTTTTTTTTTTTTTAATAATCTCTGTGCCCAATGTGGGGCTCGAACTCATGATCCTGAGATCAAGAGTTGTATGCTCTACCAACTGATCCAGTCAGGTGGCCCTGAAATTTGAATCTTTTAGCGACTCACATGAAAAGATACATCTTTAATTAAATTTTGCTTATGTTTTTATGTCATTATGTTTAAAAATTGGCGGAATTCTCTGGGAAAGATAATAGATATATTATCAATTAATTGTACCATCAATTCCAGCCTTTTTTTGGGAAGGGTTTCAAGCCTGAAAAAGTTGAAAGAATAGTATAATGACCTTTTTTTTTTTGCCAATTTATTTGAAAGTTGCAGACATCATTTTCATTTTACCCTAAATACTTCAGTGTGTATCTCCTAAGAATAAAAACATTGGCTGAGATTTTATGGGCTCGGAGCAGGGGCTACAGCCTAGGAATGGGCCTGGGAGTCTCTGCCTACTGATTCATGCCCTACCCCATTCCTCAGGCCAATAAACACAATTTAGCAGTAGATTCCTGGATGCGGGAGTGATGAAACAGTCAATAGTTACGTCATTGAGTAAGATGCAATGGGCTTTTCAACTAGATTAGAACAAAATAGCATCTGTTTTTCTCAGAAGAGAATTCTGCAAGTGGCATGTAATTAAAGACATTTTCAGATATTAGTGTAATCCCATTGTCACACTCAAATTATAAATACATGATACAGTAAGATTATCTGATAAGCAGTCATTCAAATTTGCCCAGTTATTTCAGTAATGTCCTTTATAACTTTTTTTTCCTGATACAGGATCCATTCAAGGATCATTCATTGAATTTAGTTTAGTCTCTTTTAATTCAAAACATTTCCTTTGTTTTGTTTGTTTTTGTTTTTATGTTTCATGTCTTGGATATTCTTTAAGTGTCTAGGCTAATTGTTTCTAGAATGTCTTTTTTTTTTTTAAGATTTTATTTATTTGTTAGAGAGAGCATGGGAGCGGCAGGCAGAGGGAGAAGCAGGCTCCCCACTGAGCAGGGAGCCCGATGCCCGATGGATCCCAGGACTCTGGGATCATGACCTGAGCTGAAGGCAGATGCTTAACCCAGTGAGCCACCCAGGCGTCCTGGTTTCTGGAATGTCCTTTGATTGGGTTCCTGTTTTATCATTCTAGGTTCAGGTTAAAGTTTGAGAACATTACGTAGGTAATGTTTGTCTTTCTCATTACTCACATGAGGAGGCACCTGATATCAGATGTTTGCATTATTGGTGATGTTAAGTCTAATTATTAATTAAGATGGTGTCTGTTGGATTTCTTGATTATAAATATGCCCTTTTCCCTAATTAATAAGTATCTGTAGGGTGATTCTTTGAAACAGTGAATATGCTGTTCCTCAAAAGCTTTCACCCGGTGGTTCTGGTTTCTTTTTTCTAGTTTTATACCTTCTAATTTTATACCTTATACATTTTTTAGCTAGCATTCTTCTGTAGAGAACTGCTTTGATCCACCTCTTCCTACTTTCTTTCCCCTATCTTTTTTTCAGTAAACTTACTGGACACCAGCACCCAGATCAAGAAATAGAAAATTACCAGTGTACTCCATATCCTAGGGGCCTGAGAACCCCTTCACAATGAATACTTTCCTTCCCAAAATAACCACTGCCCTGCATCTAACACCATAGCTGAGTTTTGCCTGCTCATAAACTTCATAATGCAATCACCACATGTTCTCTCTCTGCTCTCCTTTGCTTCAGCTCTTTTGTGCTGCTGCTTGTGGCAATAATTGGTACACTCTTGTTGCTGTATAATATTCTTTTATTTGACTGATTCATTCTTTTTTTTGTTAAAGATTTTATTTGTTTATTTGAAAGAGAGAGACAGCGAGAGAGGCAACACAAGCAGGGGGAGTGGGAGAGGGAGAAGCAGGCTTCTCGTGGAGCAGGGAGCCCGATGTGGGGCTCGATCCCAGGACCCTGGGATCACGACCTGAGCCGAAGGCAGACGCTTAACAACTGAGCCACCCAGGCGCCCCTGACTAATTCATTCTGTTGATGGATTTTTGAATTGTTTTCATTTTGGGGGCTATTATGAACAGGGTTGCTGTATGAGCATTCTTTTACATGTCTTGGTGGGCATATCTTTTGGGTGTATTTGCAGGAGCAGAAAAGGGTCATAAACACTTGCCAAACAGTTTTCCAGAGTGGTTGTACCAGTTTATAACTCCCCTCAGCAGTAAGACATTTTATGGATCCTTTTTTTCCTCTGCATTACAGTTCATTTCTCTTACCATTCTTTTTGGTGCACACGTTACCATTGATTTGACTAGTGACATCCTCTTCATTTTGTTCTTCTGTTCTTTGATGTCCCCATCATCCTTTGAGCACTCCCTTTATTTCTGGTTCAAGTTGTTTAACTGAGCTTTAGGAAACACTTATACCTGTGTAACTGAATCCCTCTGAGAAAGTACCATTAATTTTTAAAAATTGAGGTAATTAGATATCTCAAAACTCATAGTGGGTTTTAATGTATTCACTAGGTTTTGCTACCATTACTACTGTTTGCTTTCATAATTGTTTTTAATTGATGAACTTCTTAGAGTTGGCAATCAGTTTTGGTATTAGTTTTTATAAATGCTAGCCTTCAGTTTTTTGCTTTGACTTTTAACAATTTGTGCTATATTGCTGTTTACTTCTGTGTGGCGATAGCCTTTGTAACTCAGTAATTTATGTACTTATTTGAAGATGTGTATGTATGTTTTTAAATCAGTATCAGATATTATATCGGTGGGGAAAGGAAAACTAATGGTTAAGTAGGAGGTGGAACTAGGCTTCTAAAAGGCTCCCACTGACTGATTATGGATTTCTCTTGGGGCTGGAGGCCAGGCAGATGAGTTGCTTCTTTGCCTGCAGGAGCTTTTTTTGTTTGTTACTTCATTTCCCAGTTGTTTTTAGCGAAAGGAATCTCCCATTTGTTTATTATATTAATAAGATGTGTCTCCATTAATGTATTTTTTTAAAAAACTTTTTATATACAGACTCACTAAAAAACTCGAAGAAAGAAGAGAAGAGAAAAGGAAAGAGGAGGAACAGGTAAACTTCATGTACATCATCATTTTAGTCTTTCAGTAAGTGAGGGAATGTTTGATTCCCTGCTCAGTGTGGCAGACCTTGGATGGCTTTTGGTTACAGTTGAGTGTTGAAGCACAGTGAAGGGAATTACCTGACTTCCTTAGTAGGATCATAGTGTATACTTTTTTGTAAATTGCTAGGAATAAGTTTGATCATCTTTTTTCCCCCTGCAGTGAGTCTTTTACACTAAGAATAAAGGGAATTGAGTTAAAATTGTATTATTTTGATGCAGATGAAATTCTTAGTTCCTTTTTATACAAAAGAAATTTGTAGACATTTTGCTGAATTTTCCCTCTGGTGTTGCCACATTGTGGTACGCCATTCATTTTTCTCATCGTGTGCCCCTAAACTACATCATCTCTTTGAGGTTGTAGTATCAGAAAGTTATCAATTCTTTATGCCAAATAAATGACTACCTTGTGTCCTTAGAGGGTAACATTTACTTTACAAACCAAAGACCTGTAATTCTTTTTTCAAATCACATCACAAATTATATCAAGCTTAATAGAAATGCTAAGATTTGTAAGTTGATAGACACTTGACCTTTAACTCATACTGTTAATAAATTCTTCTAGACCCTTATATTTTACAAAGTTATTCCTTTAGCTGTGACCTACAACCAGCTCATATAAAATAATACCTAAGATGGATTATTAAGTTGTCTTTTGGGCTCATAAGATTTACTCTGTCTTTAATTTAGAGAGAAATTAAGAAGGAAATTGAGAGGAGAAAAACTGGAAAAGAAATGTTGGATTATAAAAGAAAACAAGAAGAAGAATTAACAAAAAGAATGTTAGAGGAAAGAAACAGAGAAAAGGCAGAAGATAGGGCAGCTCGAGAGCGTATAAAACAGCAGATTGCGTTGGTGAGTAGTAAGTTTATTTTTAATGCTTGATTCTCGTGCAATTGTTTTTCCATGCACTGTGGTTTTGGTTTACTACCAGGCCATGAACACAAAAATAGTAGATTTTAGTGACTCAGTACCAATTTTCAGCTTCCTTTTAGTAGAAATTGTATGTTGGATAGCGGCCAACTCTTGATTTTGGCTCAGGTCGTGATCTCACTCTTGTGAGATTAAGCCCTGTGTCGGGCTCCAAGCTGGGCGTGGAGTCTGCTTAAGATTCCCCCTCTCCCTTTGCCCCTCCCCCCTCCAAAAAACCATAAAATATGGTTAAGATTAAAATTGGGGGGCACACCCGGGTGGCTCAGTCCGTTAAGTGGCTCTTAATTTCGGCTCTGGTCATGATCTCAGGGTTGTGAGATCAAGCTACACGTTGGGCTCCATGCTGGGCTTGGAGCCTGCTTAAGACTCTCTCTGTCCCTCTCCCTCTGCCCTCACCCCCTTTAAAAAAAAAAAAAAAGATTAAAAATTGGGATTGGATAAAGAAGTTGTATATATATACACACACATACAATGGAATATTATTCAGCCATAAAATGAATTAAATCTTGCCATTTGCAACAACTTGGATGGATGTAGAGAGTATTATGCTAAGTGAAATAAGTCAGTCAGAGAAAGACAAATACCATATGGATTTCACTCATATGTGGAATTTAAGAAACAAAACAGATGAGCAAAGGAAAAAGAGAGAGAAACCAAGAAACAGACTCTTAACTCTAGAGAACAAACTGCTGGTTACCAGAGGGAAGGTGGGTTGGGGGGATGGGTAAAATAGGTGATGGGGATTAAGGAGTGCACTTGTCGGATGAGCACCAGGTGATGTATGGGATTGTTGAGTCACTATACTGTACACCTGAAACCAATATAACAATGTATGTTAATTATACTGAAATTAAAACAAAAACTTTGTAAAAGATTAAAATTGAGATGATTTTTTTCAAAGTAATTTTTCTCTATGTTACGAATTTTATCAGTAGTCAAATGTAGTTTTCAAAAATTCTTTAGGGATGTGAGGGCGATCTGGCTGCCACATCTGTCATGCTATTGATTGCCAGGGTTGATTCAGATAATCTGGCTGGCTAGGTGTGCCCTTCCTCCCTCGCTGCTCCATGTGTGTCCTTTCTGAAGCTGCGCTCCCCTGCTAGAACCTCCAAACAAGCTCTCAAGGTCCGTTTGTAGAAGAACGTAGTTAGGCTTCCAAGACTCAGACACATCCAAATGAGGTGCTGCATGTGGCTTTCTGCCTTTCTTTAAAAAAAAAAAAAACAAAACAAAAATGCTTAGAACTGGTTATGTAGCATTCTCCTGTAGTCACAACTGTTCATTTTTGGGACATTCAGAAGATTTAGGCACATCAAGTAGGAGGTTAAGATGGTTTTGCAACAACTGCTTTTATTTATTTATTTATTTTTTTTTAAAAGATTTTATTTATTTGACAGAGAGATAGAGAGCACAGATAGGCAGAGTGGCAGGCAGAGGGAGAAGCAGGCTCTCCGCTGAGCAGAGAGCCCGATGCGGGGCTCGATCCCAGGGCCGTGGGATCATGAGCTGAGCTGAAGGCAGATGTCCAACTGACTGAGCCACTCAGGTGCCCCACAACAACTGCTTTTAGAATTAAGCAGTTATAATATATATGAAAGCCATGTCTACCTTAATACTGTTCATTTGTTTATGCAACAAATATTTGTTGATTACCTACTGTGTGTCAGATCTTTTTCTAGGCTCTGGCGAGACAGTAGTGACCAAAATCAAGTCCTTGTTTAATAAACGACTTCGCTGGTCTCTCATAGTTCATAAAACTAAAAAATACCAGATCTAGAGTGATAAAGTTTACAGATGGTTTTAAGAAATCTCATATGCTAGAGCTACCCTATGACCCAACAATTGCACTACTGGGTATTTACCCCAAAGACACAGATGTAGTGAAAAGAAGGACCATGTGCACCCCAATGTTCATAGCAGCAATGTCTGCAATAGCCAAATTGTGGAAAGAGCCGAGATGCCCTTCAACAGACGAATGGATAAAGAAGATGTGGTCCATATATACAATGGAATATTACTCAGCCATCAGAAAGGATGAATACCCACCATTTGCATCAACATGGATGGAACTGGAGGGGATTATGCTAAGTGAAATAAGTCAAGCAGAGAAAGTCAATTACCATATGGTTTCACTTCTTTATGGAATATAAGGCATAGCATGGAGGACATTAGGAGAAGGAAGGGAAGAATGAAGGGGGGGAAATCGGAGGGAGAGATGAACCATGAGAGACTATGGACTCTGAGAAACAAACTGAGGGTTCTAGAGGGGAGGGGGGTGGGGGGATGGGTGAGCCCGGTGATGGGTATTAAGGAGGTTATGTACTGCATGGAGCACTGGTGTTATACAAAAACAATCGTGGATCACCACATCAAAAACTAGTGCTGTATTATATGGTGACTAACATAACAAAATAAGATTTAAAAAAAACTCATATACATTTGTGTTTGTTCCTTGTGTTTAGAAATACATGAATAGATCATTCTAGCAATGAAAGATAATTAGTGTCTAATACCTGTTTTAAAGGACCGTGCAGAGAGAGCTGCTCGTTTTGCAAAGACAAAAGAAGAAGTAGAAGCTGCTAAAGCTGCTGCTTTGCTGGCCAAACAGGCAGAAATGGAAGTCAAAAGGGAGTCTTCTGCAAGAGAAAGAAGGTACTTTATTTCCTGCTAAGTTATCTGTGCGTACATAGCCACTGAGGAGAACAACAGTTGTGAGCTGCTTTTTAACACTATTGTGTGCTGTCGCTATAGTAGGTAGTTCCAGGAGGATGTAATGACCAGTGTGGCAGTTGCCAATGGTGTTTGTCATTGAATGTGTGTGTACAGTGTAACAGTACAAAATAAATCACTTCTAAAAGAAGGCTCAAGAAATCTATTTTCGAAAGACAGAAAACACATACATTGAAATGATATAGTGGTTATCTTACATGTATTAGGATTCTTTAGTTGTGAGAATCTCAGGTCAAATAAAATTAAGCAAAAGAGGGAATCCATTGGTTGTGCAATTGGGATTTCCATTGATGGATTTGGTTAGATATAGCTAGATACAGGGATTTAAAAGATAACATTTTCTCTCTTTTTAACTTCTTGGGGTTTTTTTTTGTTTTAGCTTCATTCTCAAAGAAACTTTTATGATGATGGTGAACCCAGGGCCTCTTGGCACATTCAGGATCTTGAGCTCCTGATCCCAGAGGAAAAACTCTTTCTCAAATCCTATGTCATTAAGTAGGGAGAATTCTGATTGGCCTTATTTGGTTGATGTGGCCACCTTCAGCTCAATCCCTGTGTCTGCTTAAATTGGCTCCCTGCTTGGGGGAGTTCACATGCTCACTTCTGTGGTGAGGAGGTCAGGGAAATGCTACTGATAATCATACCAGAATGAATGATGGGTGGCAGGGATAAGACAGTTCCCAAAACAAAAATATGTTTTAAAGAGAAAAATACAGATTTCCAATACATCCTAATTGGATTATGGTTAATATTTTCTTTTCTGTACTTGTCTCTTTTTTTTTTTTTAAGATTTTATTTATTTGAAAGAGAAAGACCACGAGCATACACACATGAGGGGGGCAGGTAGGGGCAGAGGGAGAGGGAGAAGCAGGCTCCCCACTGAGCAGGGAGCCTGATGTGGGGCTCGATCCCAGGACCCTGAGATCATGACCTGAGCCGAAGGTAGACGCTTAACTGACTGAGCCACCCAGGCAGTCCTGTACTTCTCTGTATTTTCTGTATTGGAAAATTAATGAGCATTACTTTTGTAATCAGAAAAAGTACCTTTTTTTTTAAGATTTTATTTTTAAGTAATCTCCACGCCCATTTTGGTGCTCAGACTCACAACCCCAAGATCAGGAGTTGCATGCTCCACCAACTGAGCCAGCCAGATACCCCAGAAAAACTACTTTTTATTTTGTTTTTTCAACTTTTACTACGTTTATTTTATAATGATTTCTGAGTCCTTATTAAGTTGATACAGTTTGAAGAAATAAATACTTCCTTCCCTTTTTGTTGCATAGGTACTAGTGGAGGAAGGGAGAACAGAATATGAGAGAATAAGCAAAGGATGTAGGGAGCAGAAAGATGAAGTCAAAGAGAGACAGTGAGTGTTTATATGAACCCTTCTGTAAGAGGTACCAACCAACAAAGTACAGAGCTTACAACATGAATAAAAACTACTTTTTAAAAACTATTATCCAAAAGTAATAAAATAATATATGTCATGAAAGTGTAAGACTTGCATACTGAGAACTAGAAAACATTTTTGAAAGAATTAAAGCAGATATAAATATATGGAAAGACATTCTGTGTTCATAGATCAGAGGACTTACTATTGTTAAGATGGCAGTACAAAAGGGGCTTGAGAAATGAAAAGAAAAAGGGGGAAAAATGGATGTACTCCCCAAACTGATCTGTAGATTCAGCAAAATCCCTATTAAAATCCCAGGTGATATTTTTTTTTTGCCAAAATTTTTGCATAAAAATTCATATGGAAATGCAAGGGACCCAGAATAGTCAAAATTATCTAGAAAAAGAACAAAGTTGGGAGACTCAGATTTTTTATTTTTTAAAATAATTTTTTATTGTTTATGTTAATCACGATACATTACATCATTAGTTTTTGATGTAGTGTTCCATGATTCATTGTTTGTGCATAATACCCGGTGCTCCACGCAGAATGTGCCCTCTTTAATACCCATCACCAGGCTAACCCATCCCCCCAACCCCCCTGGAGACTCAGATTTTTTAAATTTTAAAATACAGCTACTGTAACCCGAACAGTGTGGTATTGGCATAAGGATGAATGTATGGATCATTGTAGTAGAACTGAGTCTCCAGAAGTAAACGCATGCATTTCCCCAATGTTTATAGCAGCAATGTCCACAGTACCCAAACTATGGAAGGAGCCCAGATGTCCATCAAGAGGAGAATGGATAAAGAAAATGTGGTGTCTATATGCAATGGAATATTACTCAGCCATCAAAAAGAATGAAATCTTGCCATTTGCAACAACATGGATGGAACTAGAGGGTATTATGCTAAGCGAAATCAGTTCAGAGAAAGACAAATACCGTATGATTTCACTCATGTGGAATTTAAGAAACAAAGCAGATAAGCATAGGGGAAGGAAAGGAAAAATAAAAAGAGGAAAGCAAAATCATAAGAGACTCTTAACTATAGGGAACAAACAGGGCTGCTGGAGGGGCGGTGGATGGGGGGATGAATTGGGTGATGGGCATTAAGGAGGTCACTTGATGTAATGAGCACTGGGTGTTTTATGCAACTGATGAATCACTAAATTCTACCCCTGAAACTAATAATATACTATATGTTAACTAAATTGAATTTAAATTAAAAAAATAGTAAATAAAATCTTTAGGAAAAAAAAGGAAAGAAACTCGTGCATTTATGATCGATTGATTTTTGAAAATGGTACCAGGGTCATTCAGTGGGGAAAAGAATAGGCTCTTTTTTTTTTTTTTAAGGTTTTTTTTTTTTATTCATTGGAGACAGAGATAGAGAGAGAGAGAGACAGAGAGACAGAGAGAGAGAGAGAGAGAGCATGAGCAGGGAGAGAGGCAGAGGGAGAAGCAGGCTCCCTGTTGAGCCAGGAGCCCGATGTGGGGCTCGATCCCAGGACCCTGGGATCATGACCTGAGCCGAAGGCAGACGCTTAACCATCTGAGCCACCCAGGTGCCCCAAGTATAGGCTCTTTAACAAATGGTGCTTGGACACATCCAAAAGAATGAATTTGAAGTATTCATTCAAGTATAAACTCTTTCTTCAAGTATAAACTCGTAGGAAAAAAATGAGAAAATCTTGTGTTCTTGGAAAAGGCAGTGATTCTTAGACATGACACCAAAAACACAAGAAACAAAAGAAAGCAATAGGTAAGTTGGACTTCATCAAAATTAAAAATTTTGTGTTGCAAGGGACATCATCAAGAAAGTGAAAAGATAGCCCCCAGAATTGGATAAAATATTTGCAAACCATATAGCTGATGAGAGACTTGTATCTAGAATACAAAAAGGAGTTTTTAATAACTTAACAGTAAAAAGCAAACAACCCAGTTTTTAAATATGGGAAAAGGATTTAAATAGACATTTCTCCAGAGAAGATCTACAGATGGTCAGTAAGCCATATAAAAAGATACTCAACATTATTAGTCATTAGGAAAATTAAATCAAAATCACAATGAGGTACTGTTGAATGCCCTTCAGGATGCCTAAGCTTAAAAAAGCAACAACACATCTTGGCAAGGATGCGGACACTTTGAAACTCTCCTACACTGCTGATGGGATTATAAATATTATTCAGTAATTAAAAGGAATGAAGTCCTGACACATGCTACAACATGGATGAACTTTGAGAACATAATGTTACAGGAAAGCCAGTTACCAAAAAGTCACACATTCTACTATTCCATATAATGGAATTTTTCTGAAATGGGCAAATTCTTAGAGGCAGAAAGTAGGTAAGTGCTTGCCAAAGGGCTAGATGAGGGAGGAGTAGGGAGCAATTGCTGATGGGTTCAGGGTTTCTTTTTGGGGTGATGAGAATGTTTGGTTGGAATTAAATAGTGGTGATGGTTGCACAACTGTGACTGTAATAAAAACCACTAAATTGTATGCTTTTTTTTTAGAAGATTTTATTTATTTGACAGAGACAATGAGAGAGAGCATGGCTGAGGAGGAGAGGGAGAAGCAAGTCCCTTGTTAAGTAGGTAGGCCAGTGTGGGGCTTAAGCCAGGATCCCAGGATCA
Source organism: Eumetopias jubatus (assembly GCF_037043125.1). NCBI lineage: Eukaryota > Metazoa > Chordata > Mammalia > Carnivora > Otariidae > Eumetopias > Eumetopias jubatus. The sequence continues at coordinate 93,315,881 of NW_028274809.1, read as the reverse complement.
TGACCTGAGCCAAAGGAAGATGCCTAACCAACTGAGCCACCCAGGCACCCCTAATTGTATGCTTTAAAAGGGTGAATTAAAATTCAGTCGGTGGAGCGTGCAACTCTTGATCTCAGTTGGGGTTGTGAGTTCGAGCCCCAACTCGGATGTAGAGATTACTTAAAAATCTTTAAAAAATAAATAAAAGGGTGAATTTTATGTTATGTAAATTATATCTCGATAAAGCTGTTACTAAAAAATAATAAATGAAGAGGTCTCACGTGGGAAAAAGCCCATTTTTATTTTGCACATTTTCACTTCATTTTCTCTTTTAATGATATTGTTTGAGAATATGTAGAGGTAAAGATGCTGATTTTAATCTTTTTTCATAGCACTGTTGCAAGAATTCAATTTCGTCTTCCTGATGGTTCGTCCTTTACAAATCAGTTCCCTTCTGATGCTCCTCTAGAAGAAGCAAGACAGTTCGCTGCACAGGTAAATTTATGTCTTGTCTTGAGTTGTAGTAAAGGTAGATGAATAGGTTATTAAAATGTAGGAGGAAAAAATTTCCAAGCCTGATTTGTAGAGTGTAAGTCATGACTTATCCCCAGGAGGGAGCACCAGACACCTCTGGGGTGTTGTAGAGCTTCCATCATGTATTAGTGCCACATAAGGAAAGCACATCTGTTTCTTGTGCAGAAATAGGGATTTCCTGATACTGTAAAATAGGCTTTTTGAAACTTTTCTCACTGCTTTTGCAAATGATTCTCCAAAGGTCTAGTCTGAGGGAGTTGTCACCTGTAAAAGGATGCAGTTTTTCTTCCTCTCTCTTCACATTTTCTGCAGGTCACCTCGGGGCTGGCCATTTTCCCGCCATCTGGCAGGTGTCCAGGCCTAAAGATCAGTAATCTTTATTTGGTAACAGGTATCTTCTTCCAGAATATGGCCTTACTCAAAATCTGAGTTGGTGTGAAATTTTGTATCTTAGAAAATAAGATATGAGTAATTTCCAATTACAGTTGACCCTTGAACAGTGTGGGTATTAAGAGTTGCCAACCCCCTGCACAGTTGAAAATCCATGTATAAGTTTTGATTCTGCAAACACTAAACTGCTACTAGCCTACTGTTGGCCAGAAGCCTTACCAGTAACAGTCGATTAACACATATTTTGTATATTATATATATCATATATATTGTATTCTTAAAGTTAGCTAGAGGAAAGAAAATGTTAAAATCAAGGGAGAGAACATACATTTATAATGCTGTACTGTAAAAAATCCGTGTCTAGGGGGGCCCACACAGTTCACACCCATGTTGTTTAAGGGTCAGCTGTAGTTTTTATTCTCTGAATGAGTCCTTTTTCAAAAAGGATTCTAGTCATTCAATGTCCTTTAGGATCTGGGCTCATGATATACCCCACTCTTGGTCTCATTAGCTTTTCAAGGTTAAAATTAGGATTCAGATCTTTCCCGTAGACCTCATCTCCCCATTTAGTCTGCTTTCTCACTTGTGGATCCCAAGAGAGTACCTAAAAAGCTGTCTGCCTTCCTCCAATGGTGAGCTGGGCTTTGCAATGTAAAAACATTTTTAAGAACTCTTTTTCCCTAAGCTTACAGTGGAACCAACCCCCAGTACCTCTTTTATTCTTCTTTTGCCCTGGAGCCCCAATTGGGGCCTCCCAAAAGGGAATACTTACTCCTGGCCTGAGTCGTACCGCTTCTACCACAGGTAAGTGAAGGAGGAAGCCACATGGGAAAAAAATCTTTGTATCAGTCCTATTAGAACTTTATTTCAGTACAGTAACCTAATTTTGTATTTTTGTATGTCTTCATGTTAAAGTAAGAACAGTGAGAGGTATGTATATGACCTCCAGTTAAAAAAAATACAAAGAACAAAGGTGTTGGTCTGTTTCTTTGGAATCTTCTAGGGAGAGAGAAACATTTATCTAAGATTTTACAAGTATAGGTGACTTAAAATTATGAAGATAATTGTGATGCTGCCCAGTGTAGCTTCCTGGATCTGGGAGTGTGTGTGGCAGGGATTGACTATGGGCCATTTATTTTTTTGAGACAAGGAAGACATGAAACTTCTGATGTTACATAGATATGAGGAAAGTTTTGGACTATTCCAGATTTTTAATAGGGAATGCCTATAATCCAGATGTATATCGGAGAGATAGTATATAAGTTTGCCAAAGTATAGTGAAAACTAATGGCAAACTGCAGGAATATTCAAAAGAGATAGACAACTGTTCATTTTTACTCAATTTATTTAGATGGTTTTAGGAACTATAATCTTGCTATTTTGTGATCATTTTTGGCTTGTAAAAGCTTTTAGGTACTATTCGGATTTGGTAGCTTTGAGGTACTTTTTGAAGCACAAAGTTTTTATAAAGATTTTGTGAGTTTACATTTGAATGAACTTTTTAAGATTTATTTCATTTTTTTTTTAAGATTTTTAAAATTTATTTGTCAGAGAGAGTGAGCACAAGCCAGGGGAGAGGCAGACAGAGGGAGAAGCAGGCTCCCCGCTGAGCAAGGAGCCCGATGCGGGACTGGATCCTGATCAGGACTCGATCCCTGGATCCTGAGATCATAACCTGAGCTAAAGGCAGCCGCTTAACCGACTGAGCCGCCCAGGCGTCCCAACTTTTTTTTTTTTTTTAAGATTTTATTTATTTATTTGACAGAGAGCGAGCACAAGCAGGCAGAGTGGCAGGCAGATGGAGAGGGAGAAGCAGACTCCCTGCTGAGCAGGGAGCCCGATACGGGGCTCAATCCCAGGAACCTGGGATCATGACCTGAGCGGAAGGCAGACGCTTAACCCACTGAGTCACCCAGGCACGCTCCTCCTTTTTTTTAAGATTTTATTTATTTTTTGAGAGAGAGCACGTGCAGGGTGGGGCACGGGGCGGGAGGGAGAGGGAGAGAGAATCTGGAGCAGACTGTGCTGAGCAGGGCCTGAACTCACAAACCTGAGATCATGACTTGACCCAAAACCAAGAGTTGGACACTTACCTGACTTAGCCCCTGAATGAACTTTAAAATTAAGGCAGTTTGAATTAAAGCAGTTGTTTTGGATGCATTTGGGTATGTAATATCTTACTTTAAAAAGGCACCTTTGTAAGGTTTTAAACTTATGTTATGTTACAGACTGTTGGCAACACTTACGGTAATTTTTCACTAGCAACCATGTTTCCCCGGAGGGAATTTACCAAAGAAGATTATAAAAAGAAATTGTTGGATTTGGAACTTGCCCCAAGTGCTTCAGTGGTACTACTGCCGGTATGTATATACGTATTTTTTTTTCTATCTTTACAATCCTGTTTGTTCTACTCTTGATCATTTCTTAAAATCAGTGGAAGGGAAGGTGAAACAGGTACTGTGCGTAATTAAATTCAGATTGTCCAAAAATGTTAGATTAATTTATTGTTCCATTTTCCTGTGTGTTTTATATTTGTATTGCTAATGAGGCATTAAATATTTTAATTTTCACCTTTTTCCTCACCTATTTTCATATACAAAAATGACCAGTAAGAAAATAAGAAATGCACAGTATTGGTATAATGTATGGCTTTAGTGTCTTTTATTTATGTATGACCCTACTGTTTACCAACTTTTTTAAAAAAAGACTTTAACATAAAAGTAACATTGATTTTTAAACATATTCATCACATTTGATCCTCACAACAGTATTTTAATCTCTATGAAGAGGCTCAGAAACTTTACATGACTTGGCCAAGGCATCCCCTAAGTGCCAGAGATGTAGAGCCTGGTCTTCTGTATTTTGATTAGGATAGTTTTCCTGGTTCTGAACTAGAGCCCCACACCTGAAACAATTAGTCTTAATCAGGATTAATTTGTATTCACTGAGGTTTTGAAACCTTTCCCTGGTTTTTAATAAGCAAGGAAGACTTTTCTTACCAAAGTTGTTGATTTCATTACAAACAGAAGGTTAGTTCTCTTAAAAATAATTGGTTCATTTCACCAAGAACTACTTTCTAGTTTCAGTGTTGTGATTACTCCTGTAAAAAACAGAGCTCCTGGAGTTCCCAGAAGTTTATATAAAATATACATTTGAAAAACAGCAGAAGATGGTAATGGTACCTTCTTGCAGTAAACTAAAGTCAATAGGACTTTGTTTTCCAGATAAAAGATTCATCTAGAACCTTGAGTGTAATGTGATTGGGCTCATGGAGCCTTTATTGAGGTTTATTTCTTAATTTTTAGGCAGGAAGACCAACCACATCCATGGTACCTTCTTCCAGTGGAGACTTTTGGACATTGTTGGGGACAGTCCTTTACCCATTCCTTGCCATCTGGAGATTGATTAGCAACTTCCTATTTAGTAACCCTCCTGCACAGACCTCTGTGAGAGCAGCAGCATCGGAGTCCTCAAACCTTACATCATCTAGCAACTCAGAAAAAAGGTATTTGTTTGTGTTTACCCATGTGGAGAATGTGTTAGTGATGCTCAAATTCAAAATGAACATTTTTGTTATGGGTACTTTGCCATCTTTCTACATAAGGGAAAAAATTTAAATGTTCTGAAGTTTAACTCTATAATCTCTCCTGGGACGCTCACTACCTGAGTTTTCTCAACCATCTTTCTAGAACCTACTCCACAAAAACCAACATCACCTCTGCTGGTTTTATTTATTGACTTCTTATCGTGTAATTGTAAAGGCAGATTTTTTTTTTCCAGGCCTAAATAGTAGTATCTTTCTTGCTAACCATGTTTTGTCCAACAAGATATTTCATTTAATTAATTTCTCACAGTAATCTTGTATACATTTTTTTGGAGGTGTCACTGTGCTTTAGATAATTTTAATCCCTGGTAGCTCTTTGATCTGCTTCCTGTCTTCTCCTGTCTTCATTCAGAGAAAGACCAAACTGAGAAAACTGGATATTCACTTGAAAATGGTGCCTTCTTCAGAGTGTTATTTTACACTACTCCCTTAAACAAGAGGCCTTCTTTTTATTGCAGATGGCCAAGGTTAGAATGGTAATTCTTAACAACACCAATGATTTTAGCTCATACCTCTGTTAAGATTCTGCATATTTGAAACAGGTTAATGGAAGTATTTTCCTGGACGGTGGGATTGTAGCTTTTTCTAATTAAATAATAGCACGATTTATTATAATATATACCTCTTGCTGTTAAACACTGTTCAGCCATTAATATGCATTATAGCACATACCCCAATCCTCTGCAATAAGTAATGAAAATCCTTGCTTTGGTCTGCCATCAGTAAATAAAGTCCTTGGTCTTATATCCTATTGACTCTCTAGATGAAGATTTAATGAATATTGTGATTGGGCTGATTTAGCCTTTATCTTGGTTTCTTTTGTAGCTATTAGGAAGACCAGTCATATCCTTAGTACATTACTTAAGTGGGGATACAGGGAAATTCTTCTCTAGACTGGGAATGGCATTCAAACTAGGTCTTTTTTTTTTTTTTTTAAAGATTTTATTTATTTATTTGACAGAGAGCGAGAGTGGGAACATAAGCAGGGGGAGTGGGAGAGGGAGAAGCAGTCTTCCTGCTGAGCAAGGAGCCCGATGTGGGGCTCAATCCCAGGATCCTGGGATCATGACCTGAGCCGAAAGCAAGACACTTAACGACTGAGCCACCCAGGCGCCCCCAAACTAGGTCTTGTTAGTGCTGAATTTTAGAACTCTTACCGAGCAATGGGTAGATGCATTTAATTCTGAATTACTGTTACGTAGCATAGCTTGCTGTGTGGGTTTGTTTTTCTTTTTTTTTACTGTTATTTTTTTTATTAAGTAAACTGCCCCCAGTGTGGGGCTCAAGCTCATGACCCTGAGACCAAGGGACACAAGCTCTTCTAACTAAGCCAGCCAGGTGCCCTGCTGTGTGGGCTTTTAAAACTTTTTTCAAATAAGGGAAGAGATACTAGGTTGGGGCAAAGGATGGATGAATGTATATCTTGAGAGCAAAGCTTTGTGTTCCACTGTTGGTTCCCCCCCACCCCCCGACCGTTGGAAAATGTATTAGCTTAAATTTCACCCGTTTTCCTTTCCATTTTCAGATGCTGAAAGCCTGTTTGTTCTTTTTTTTTTTTTAGTGTCATTTATGAAATACATTTATTCATTGGACAATAAAACATATTTTCCTACAAACCTTTTCCTTTCTATTCTCAATCTATTCGTTTAGTCACTCAAGAAATAAAATTCATAGTCAACTTTTCTCCCTTTTTCCTTACCCTTCTATATCTAATCTGTCAGTTTCACAGATTTAATCTCCTAAATATATTTTGTTTCATTCCTTTCCACTGCCTTAGTCAAAGATCTCATAATTTCTCACCAGAAACATTGGAATAATCCAGTTGATCTTCTGCCACTAGATTTACATCTGTCCCTTGTTTTAACCAGATTATTGCGTGAGTTAACTTTTTTTTTAATTATTAACATATGTTGTATTATTTGTTTCAATGGTACAGGTCTGTGATTCATCAGTCTTACACAATTCACAGCACTCAACCACAATACATACCCTACCCAGTGTCCATCACCCAGCCAGCCCATTCCCTCATCCCTCCGCCAGCAACCCTCAGTTTGTTTCCTGAGATTGAGTCTCTCATGCTTTGTCTCCCTTTCCAGTTTCGTCTTGTTTCATTTTTTCCTGTCTTCCTCTGTCTTGTTTCTTAAATTCCACATATCAGCAAGATCATATGATAATTGTCTTGCTCTGATTGACTTATTTCACTTAGCGTAATACCCTCTAGTTCCATCCACATTGTTGCAAATGGCAAGATTTCATTTTTGATGGCTGTGTAATATCCATTGTATATCTGGTCTCTTTCCATAGTTTGGCTATTGTGGACATCGCTGCTATAAACATTGGGGTGTATGTGCCCCTTCGGATCACTAACATTTGTATCTTTGGGATAAATACCCAGTAGTGCAATTGCTGGTTCATATAGTAGCTCTATTTTCAACTTTTTGAGGAACTTCCATACTGTTTTCCAGAGTGGCTGCACCAGCTTGCATTCCCACCAACATGTAGAAGGGTTCCCCTTTCTCTGCATCCTCACCAATATCTGTCATTTCCTGACTTGTTAATTTTAGCCATTCTGACTGGTGTGAAATGGTATCTCATTGTGGTTTTGATTTGTATTTGCCTGATGCTGAGTGATGCTGAGTACTTATTTGTCTGTTGGCCATTTGGATGTCTTTGCAGAAATGTCTCTTCATGTCTTCTGCCCATTTCTTGATTGGATTATTCTTTCTGTGTTGAGTTTGGTAAGTTCTTTATAGATTTTGGATACTAGCCCTTTATCTGATATGTCATTTGCAAATATCTTCTCCCATTCTGTCTGTTGTCTTTTGGTTTCGTTGACTGTTTCTTTGCTGTGCAAAAGCTTTTATCTTGATGAAGTCCCAATAGTTCATTTTTGCCTTTCTTTCTTTTGCCTTTGGCGGCATGTCTAGCAAGAAGCTGCAAAAAAAAAAAAAAAAAAAAAAAAGCTGCTGCAGCCGAAGTCAAAGAGGTTGCTTCCTGTGTTCTTCTCAAGGATTTTGATGGATTCCTGTCTCACATTTAGGTCTTTCATACATTTTGAGTCTATTTTTGTGTATGGTGTAAGGAAATGGTCCAGGTTCATTCTTCTGCATCTGGCTCTCCAACTTTCCCAATACCATTTGTTGAAGAGACTTTCTTTTTTCCATTGGATATTCTTTCCTGCTTTGTTGAAGATTAGTTGACCATAGAGTTGAGGGTCCATTTCTGAGTTCTCTGTTATGTTCCATTGATCTATGTGTCTGTTTTTGTGCCAGTACCCAACTGTCTTGAAGATTACAGCGTTGTAATAGAGCTTTGAAGTCTGGAATTGTGATGCCACCAGCTTTGGTTTTCTTTTTCAACATTCCTCTGGCTATTCGGGGTCTTTTCTGGTTCCATGCAAATTTTAGGATTATTTGTTCGAGTTCTGTGAAAAAAGTTGATGGTATTTTGATAGGGATTGCATTGAATGTGTAGATTGCTCTAGATAGCATAGACATTTTAACAGTATTTGTTCTTCTAATCCATGAGAATGGAACATTTTTCCATTTTTTTGTGTATTCCTCGATTTATTTCATGAGTGTTTTATAGTTTTCTGAGTACAGATTCTTTGCCTCTTTGGTTAAATTTATTTTTAGGTATCTTATGGTTTGGGGTGCAGTTTTTTTTTTTTTTAAAGATTTTATTTATTTGAGAGAGAGAGAATGACAGAGAGCACAAGAGGGAAGAGGGTCAGAGGGTCAGAGGGAGAAGCAGACTCCCCGCTGAGCAGGGAGCCCGATGCGGGACTCGATCCCAGGACTCCAGGATCATGACCTGAGCCGAAGGCAGTCGCCTAACCAACTGAGCCACCCAGGCACTCTTGGGGTGCAGTTTTAAATGGAATCGATTCCTTAATTTCTCTTTCTTCTGTCTCATTGTTGGTATATAGAAATGCATCTGATTTCTGTACATTAATTTTATATCCTGCCACTTTACTGAATTCCTGTTTGAGTTCTAGCAGTTTTGAGGTGGAGTCTTCTGGGTTTTCCACATAAAGTATCAAATCATCTGCAGAGAGTGAGAGTTTGACTTCTTTGCCAATTCGGATGCCTTTTATTTCTTTTTGTTGTCTGATTGCTGAGGCTAGGACTTCTAGTACTGTGTTGAACAGCAGTGATGATAGTGGACTTCCTGCTGTGTTCCTGACGTTAGAGGAAAAGCTCTCAGTTTTTCCCCATTGAGAATGATATTCGCTGTGGGTTTTTCATAGATGGCTTTTATGATATTGAGGTATGTATCCTCTATCCCTACACTCTGAAGAGTTTTAATCAAGAAAGGATGCTGTACTTTGTCAAATGCTTTTTCTGCATCTCTTGAGAGGATCATATGGTTTTTGGCCTTTCTTTTAATAATGTAGTGTATCACATTGATTGATTTGCGGATGTTGAACCACCCTTCCAGCCCAGGAATAAATCCCACGTGGTCATGGTGAATAACCCTTTAATATACTGTTGGATCCTATTGGCTAGTATTTTGGTGAGAATTTTTACATCCATGTTCATCAGGGATATTGGTCTGTAATTCTTTTTGGTAGGGTCTTTGTCTGCTTTGTCTACCTGATCAAGGTAATGCTGGCCTCATAAAAAGAGTTTGGAAGTTTTCCTTCCATTCCTACTATTTTTTGGAAGTTTCAGAACAATAGGTATTAATTCTTTAAATGTTTGGTAGAATTCCCCTGGGAAGCCATCTGGACCTGGGCTCTTGTTTGTTGGGAGATTTTTGATTAATGCTACAATTTCCCTGCTGGTTATGGGTCTGTTCAGGTTTTCTATTTCTTCCTGGTTCAGTTTTGATAGTTTATACATCTCTAGGAATGCGTCCGTTTCTTCCACGTTGTCTAATTTGTTGGCATATAGTTGCTAATAATATGTTCTTATAATTGTATTTCTTCGGTGTTGGTTGTGATCTCTTTCATTCGTGATTTTATTTGGGTCCTTTCTCTGTTCTTTTGGATAAGTCTGGCCAAGGGTTTATTAATCTTATTAATTCTTTCAAAGAATCAGCTCCTAGTTTCATTGATCTGTTCTACTGTTCTTTTGGTTTCTATTTCATTGATTTTTGCTCTAATCTTTATTATTTCTCTTATGCTGAATTTAGGCTTTATTTGCTGTTCTTTCTCCAGCTCCTTTAGGTATAGGGTTAGGTTGTGTATTTGAGACCTTTCATGTTTCTTGAGAAAGTCTTGTAGTATATACTTCCCTTTTAGGACCACCTTTGCTGCCTCCCAAAGATTTTGAACAGTTGTGTTTTCATTTGCATTTGTTTCCATGAATTTTTAAAATTCTTTAATTTCCTGGTTGACCCACACATTCTTTAGTAGGATGCTCTTTAGCCTCCATGTATTTGAGTTCTTTCCAACTTTCCTCTTGTGATTGAATTCCAGTTTCAAAGCATTGTGGTCCACAAATATGCAGGGAATGATCCCAGTCTTTTGGTAGTGGTTGAGACCTGATTTGTAACCCAGGATGTGATCTATTCTGGAAAATGTTCCATGTACACTAGAGAAGAATGTGTATTCTGTTGCTTTGGGATGGAATGTTCTGAATATATCTGTGAAGTCCATCTGGTCTCGTGTGTCATTCAAAGCCCTTATTTCCTTGTTGATCTTCTGCTTAGATGATCTGTCCATTGCAGTGAGGGGGTTGTTAAAGTCCCCTAGTATTTTTGTAAATGTGTTTCTTTGATTTTGTCCTTAACTGGCTTATATAATTGGCTGCTCCCATGTTAGGGGCATAAATATTTACAATTGTTAGATCTTCTTGTTGAATAGACCCTTTAATTATGATATAGTGTCCTTCTTCATCTCTTACTACAGTCTTTGGGTAAAAATCTTATTTGTTTAATAAAAGATTGCCACCCCAGCTTTCTTCTGATGTCCCATTAGCATGATAAATGGTTTTTGACCCCCTCACTTTGAGTCTGGAGGTGTCTTTGGGTCTAAAATGAGTCTCTTGCAGACAGCATATCAATGGGTCTTGCTTTTTATCCAGTCTGATACCCTGTGTCTTTTGATTAGGGCATTTAGCCCATTTACCTTCAGGGTAACTATTGAAAGATATGAATTTAGTGCCATTGTATTGCCTGTAAGGTGACTGTTACTGTATATTGTTTGTGTTCCTTTCTGGTCTATGTTACTTTTAGGCTTTCTCTTTGCTTAGGGCTGGTTTGGTGATCACAAATTCTTTTAGTTTCTGTTTGTCCTGGAAGCTTTTTATCACTCCTTCTATTTTCAGTGACAGCCTAGCTGGTAAAGTATTCTTGGCTGCATATTTTTCTTGTTTAGTACCCTGAACATATCATGCCAGTCCTTTCTGGCCTGCCAGGTCTCTGTGGATAGGTCTGCTGCCAATCTAATGTTTCCGTAATTATAGGTTACAGACCTCTTGTCCAGGCTGCTAACAGGATTTTCTCTTTGTCTCTGAGATTTGTAAGTTTTACTATTGGATGTTGGGGTATTGACCTATTTTTATTGATTTTGACAGGAGTTCTTTGTGCCTTCTGGATTTTGATGCCTGTTTCCTTCTCCACATTAGGGAAGTTCTCTGCTATAATTTGCTCCAATATACTTTCTGCCCCCCCTTTATTCTTCTTCTGGGAGAATTATTTTATTCTCTAATTATTTTAATATTATTTCGCTTTATGGTATCACTTATGTCTTGAACTCTCCCCTCATAATCCAGTAGTTGTTTATCTCTCTCTTTCTCAGCTGCTTTATTCTCCATCATTTGGTCTTCTGTATCACTAATTCTGTCTTCTGATGCCTCACTTATCCTAGCAGTTAGAGCCTCCATTTTTTATTGCACCTCATTAATAGCATTTTTTATTTCAACTTGGTTAGATTTTAGTTCTTTTATTTCTCCAGAAAGGGATTCTCTAGTGTCTTCTGTGGTTTTTTCAAGCCTAGCTAGTATCTTTATAATAATTATTCTGAACTCTAGTTCTGACATCTTACTAACGTCCATACTGATTAAGTCCCTGGTGGTCAGTACTGCCTCGTTCTCTTTTTTGAGGTAAGTTTTTCCATCTTGTCATTCTGTCCAGAGAATAGATGAACGAGAGAACAAAATACTCAAAGGTCAACCATGACCTCAGAGAAATACACACTAAACATATCAGAAGAGACCTGAAACTGGGGGGGGAAAAGGAGAGAATGTGATCAGGCTGGTGAATAGAACAAAGCCATACACTAGATTTTGGGTGTATTTTGGTCTGTTAGAAGAAACTGCATCTCAGAAGTTTAAAGAAAGAAAAACATATATATATACACATACACACACACACACAAAAATAAGGTAAAGTGGAGGGATAGAATATGGCTGTAAAAATGAAAATTAGATTTTAAGAAAGGAATTGATAAGTTGGTTGAAAAAGGAAAGAAGAAAAATTTTTTTAAAAAGTTGAAAGACTAAGAATCATGGGGGATAAAAAGCTATGAGTTCTATGTGGTGTATTCCCCTAGTGCTGGAGTTCTGCTGTTCGCATTGATCAGTAAACTTGGTCTTGGCTGGCTGTTCTTGCTGATCTTCTCGGGGAGGGGCCTGTTGCAGTGGTTCCCAAATGTCTTTGCAGGAGACGGAATTGCCCCGCCCTTGCTGGGTCTGGGCTAAGTAATCTCGGGTTTGCTCTCGTAGCTTTTGTTCCCTGCAGGCTTTCTGTACAGCTTTGCAGGACAGGAGTGAAAATGGCGGCCTCCCAATTTCTGCCCTGGAGGAGCCAAGAACATAGGGCCCCACTGCTCAGTGCGCCCCCAGAGAAAAGCAGTCAGTCACTCCCGTTTCCCTGGTCTCTGGCTGCACTCTGTGCTCACCCGGCCTGTGACTGAGCGTTTCTATCTCTGGCTCACGACCCTGTTTGGAGTCTGCAAACCCAGTAGATCCTTGTGGTGTGCTCCTGCGCCGCTCCTCTCGGGGGAGGAAGGGGAGTCTCCCTGGATCTGACACTTGTTGGGTCCCTGCTGGAAGAGCAGTGGCCAAACTGTGCCACGGATCATGGTTTATGGCAACCCCGAGCTGAGAGCCCGCTCCTCGGCTCCATCTCTGCAGCTGGCTTCCCCACTCTGATACCTGGGAGCTCTCCCGCACTCAAGCACCCCTGGTCTTTCTGTGACCCCAAGGGCCCTGAGACCACACTGTCCCAGCGAGGGTCCCACCCCCCACTTAGCCACTGGAGCAACGTCCCTCTGCGGAGCCGACTTCTAAAAGTTTCGATTTTGTGCTCTGCTGCTCTACTACTTGCTGGTAGCAGCTAATGGGGTCTCCCTCCCCCCACGGTGTCTTCCCGAGTATCGCCTTAGATTCGCTTCTCTGCACCTCCTGCCTTCCAGAAAGTGGTCGCTTTTCTGTTCATAGCATTGCAGCTGTTCTTTTCTTCGATCTCCTTGTTGAGTTTGTAGGTGTTCAGAATGGTTTGATAACTAGCTGAATTCCTGGGACCAGAAGAAATTTAGGTCTCCTGCTCCTTCGCCATTTGGACTTTATCTGCCAGTATAAATCAATCCTTCTTACAGATTATGAAAGGATTAAAAATTAATAATTGATGATTTCTGTAAATTAGGCTAGAAATGGAGCTTGGATAAGCTCTAGGGTGCCGTGTAAGTTATACACATTTTATTTTATTTTTTAAAGATTTTATTTATTTGAGAGAGAGAGAATGAGAGATAGAGAGTACAAGAGGGAAGAGGGTCAGAGGGAGAAGCAGACTCCCTGCCGAGCAGGGAGCCCGATGTAGGACTCGATCCCGGGACTCCAGGATCATGACCTAAGCTGAAGGCAGTCGCTTAACCAACTGAGCCACCCAGGTGCCCCAGTTATACACATTTTAGTAGATAAATCAGTTTGCGTAAATAATAAAGATTAGTTAGCGATGGCCCTATTCACGTAAAGCTTAGAAAGTCATCAAGAGATCCATAATAATGGAGCAGGGACTGGGCTGATTTGGCTTGGAAAACAGATGAAGTTAACCTTCCAAAAACGTGTATAGTCTTGTGCCGTGTTAGCATATGATCATCTCCTCTGGACTCTCTGTAAAATACAGCTGCCTGTTCTGATGGAAGTGTAAAGGAAACAGCTTTGTATTACTGCTACTTTTAGTTTTTGTCACCTTCTATTTTCTCCCTCTCTCCTTACGTCAGGGACCCAGTCAGGAAAAGAGTGCTGGAGAAACGGGGGGAAGACTTTAAAAAGGAGGGGAAGATCTACAGATTGAGGACTCAAGATGATGGTGAAGATGAAAACAACACCTGGAATGGAAATTCTACTCAACAGATGTAGTGTGACAAGTACAGTATGTGCAATAATCATTGTTTCCCTTATGATTTAATGCAACTAAAATTCTACTGGAGAAGTGGGACTGCTTTTTTGTTTCCCAGCTGGTCTATAAAGTGTCCCTTTATTCTTGTTTAGTGGGTTAAAGTTGTTTAACTCCTCGGACAACTCAAGAGATGAAGTAACTGGCCGCTAGGTCCTTGCATATGGTAACCAACTGCTAGAAGCCTAAAAGAATCAAAAGGTCTGCCACAGCCCCCCTTTATCAGCTTTCTTACTCAGTATCTCATATACCTGTTAGCCCCATGCTCTCAGATGACATGTTTTGTTTAGAGCTATTTTGCTCCAGAACTCTTAAGTCCACACAAAGTAACTGGTATGTCACTGAGTAATTTGACTCGGAGTCAGAGCATTTTTAACTAGCCAATCAGATGATAATTTATGTTTAACTTTTCTCTTTTTGCTCATCAGCTGCAAGCAAAATCTTGTAGTTTTTAAACACAATAAAAAATCTTTTCCAAAAATCGAAATGATCTTAGTTTTGTTTTAAGTTTTGTTACCTTAGCATCTTTTTGTTGCACAGGGCTCTGTTGAGGTCATGTGTTTAATTTTTTTTCCCCCAATACTGCCCTGAAGCTATCTCAGGAAAGTAGCTGTGACTACCCTACTTGATATAGGAGGAAGACGTTTTCTGACACACATGGATGCTATGTTACTGTCTGTCCTAAGTCAGTGAGGCATCACTTTGTGTAATGTTATATATGGTCTTTGTTCTCCTCAGATGCAAAACCGCTGCTGAGTTACAGCTAGTTCTCTCTCGCCTTTATCATGAAGTTTTGCTCTGGACAATCACCTTTCAAAGACCTAAGGTACCTGTAGGTAGGACAGGAAGTATGGAATAAAGATATGCCTTTTGCTCATTTGGTTATTCTTAAGAATTTAAAGAGATTGTTAACCTGACTTACACGATACTTCATCCCTTTGTTTTTGGTAGTGGAGACCACTAACTCATCATGTTTGAAGAAGAGAGTAAGCTTGACAGTTCCTTTTTTAACCTTCCATTTTTAGATTGGAAGATAGCGCTTTTGAGTGAACTTACAGACTTAATTTTTTAACAGGAGGAAGAAATTTTCTCAGAGCAAACTTTGTTTTCACCTATGAAATAACGATTTTTAAAAATGCTAAAGGGCAACAAGGCAAGGAAATAGCCGGGCTATGACGTTGGTAAGAGTGAAAACTGGTATACTCTTTCCGGAAAACATCAGCAACCTTAAATGTTTCAAACTCCTTGATCATTTTTTCTAAGGAATGATCATAAGTGTAGACAAAGTTTAGGTACAAACATACTCATTAGGTCTTACACCAACCAAATGCCTTCTCCAGAAATAATTAACTTCTGATGAGGAGAAATGGTACAGTACTAATTTGTCAATTCAGTTTAACATACATTCATTGACTACCTGTTATGTGTTGGGGGGAGCAGAATACAGATTTGTAGGTATAGTATGATCTCAGCTTTATAAACACATTTTATATATAAATAGTACCTGTATTAACATAGTGTAAAGAAAACAACCAAGCATTAACAATGGTAAGATGGTTATATGTTCTTTTAATTCTTTTTGCACCCTAATAGGTTTTCCCAATTTTCTGCAATGATCATATTACTTGCATAATTTAAAATGAGTTTGGAAAAGAAAAACTTCCACCAAGCATCCCATTTAAGTCAAGGATTGTAATCTTAAAAAAATACAGCAATATGTGATTTTAAAAAAACCCAAAACCTTTCAAATGGGTGTGACCCTGCTAATAACTACTAGAAATATGCTTGCAGAAACTTGGAGTACCTCAAGTCTGTTTGCTTGAAAAAAATTAAATATCAGAGAAATGGACATAAAAGAATGGTCCACAATCTTTGAGTAGGAGGATTCCCTCCTCAGCTTTATAATTTAAAAAATATGCTTGGTAAAAAAAATTCAAAATGATATAGAAGGCTGTAAAATGAAAACGTCTCTTTCCTTGCATCTTATCCCAGTTCTAGTCCCCAGAGGTAACCTCTAATAACAGTTTCTTTTGTAATCTTCAGAAAAATGTTACGCATATATAAGCCAATATGTGATATTTTTTATTTAATTTATTTTTTTAAAGATTTTATTTATTTGAGAAAGAGAGTGAGAGAGAGCACGAGAGGGAAGAGGGTCAGAGGGAGAAGCTGACTCCCCACTGAGCAGGGAGCCCGATGTGGGACTCGATCCCTGGACCCCAGGATCATAACCTGAGCTGAAGGCAGTTGCTTAACCAACTGAGCCACCCAGGCACCCTGTGATATTTTTTAAATACAGTTATATATATATACTACTCTGCATCTAGGTTTTTACTTACACAGTCTCGAAGATTGTTCCCTGTCAACACATAGCTACCTCATTCTTATTAATGTCTGTGTAACATTTTACTTGGTAAATGTACCCCAACTTATCCATTCTCTGGTGACATCTGTTATTATAGGTTTTTGTTTTGTTTTGTTCCCCCCCCCCCCCCCGCTTGTTTTTGTTCTTCTGTTAGAGCTACTGCTATACTGAACATCTTTGGGGCAGTATCTTCTTAGCTGTGAAAATACACCAGTAGGATATGTTTGTATAACTGAGTCATGGAGTGTTTATAGTTTGGATTATAAATGAGGCTGCCAAAGTGCCACCTCTAAAGGCTCTATGAATTTACCCTCCCACCAACAGTGTCTGAGAATGTTGATTTCCCCCCATTCTTACCAACAGTTATATTTTTCATCTTTGTCAGTGATGAAAAATTATATGCATTTTATATGCATTGTGTTGATCATGAATGTAGTTGAGTGTCTTTTAATATCGGTCATTTCAATTTATTTTGAGAACTGCCTGTACTTGCCAATTTTTTTTCATCTTTATTGATTTATAAGAATTCCATGTACATAAATTTAGCCCTTTGTCTAACATATACTATATTTTCTCCCTGTTTATCTTTTGATGAGTATATTGACAGTAATTTTTTGCCAACAGTATTTGTGTGATCAAATTTATCAGTTTTTCTTTATGGCCTCTGGGCCCTGAGTCTTATAAATACCTCTCTTTGCAAATTAATTTTAAAAAATTCATCTGTCCTAGTACTCTTCATGGTTTCAGTTTTTTTACATTTAAATCTAGTATCCTGGGATGGGATCTGGCTCACTTCCCTGTGGCTTACATCCTCAGGAGCTAACCTCTTGACCTACCACCATTTGTGGACTACTCCGTCTGTCCCCCTAATTTGGCATGTCCCCTTTGTCCTGGCCTTTATGTCCAGATGTAGTTGTTTATGTGTACAGCCTTGTCTTTTGTTGATCTTTCTTTTCTCTCTGCTACCAAGCTATTTTTTTTATAACTAGCTCTATAATGTTTTAATGTTCTTTTTTTGCCCAGATTGTTCTGTTCTTACAAGTTTATTTAATATGAAACTATCAGTCTATGCCCCCCTCCTCAAAAAAGTTACATTGAATTTTGAGAGTTAGAGGTAATTGACAGCATAGAATACTGAGTTCTTTCAGTTTTAGAACCACCCTTATCCCCATCTGACAAACTTTTCCAATCTATTGATGGAGGAAAATTGTTTCTATACCATAAATTGTCGGTTGGGGCCCCCAGCAGTGAAACATTTGATAGGAATTTTCTATAGATACAACAAATTCAGGTAAGGAATGCCTGCAAGAAACAAAATTTCAAGCATAATCAGTCACTTATTTAATTTTAAGTAAACACACCACATGTGGGGCTCAAACTCATGACCCCCTGGTCAAGAGTAGCATGCTCCACCAACCAAGCAGCCAGGCACCCCATGATCACTGTTTTAAATCTAGCTGAAAACTACTCTTTATTTATAAATAACATCCTCCCTGATATCTATAAAGAATGTATAGACCAAATAAGTGTTTAAGTATTCTGTACCGAGATTGTCTATTATTAGCACATTGTAGGGAATTGATAAAAGACCACATCATCCTTCTGTGCTTCCACCACTACTTTGGATGTGTTTTGTGAATGAACACACAAAAGGAGCAGGTGTGCTTTCTGTGCCCTGTCTGCAAAATGTGCTTGCTAGGGACAGTGAGACATGGTCCTTTATCCTCAAGAGGCTGATAGTAGAGAAATACACACTTCCAGTATAATATGGACAAGTTGTAATAGGGGATATTTATAAGCAAAGTAGAGGAAGGAATGTTTTGAGGAATTCAGGGCAAGCTATGCAGAGGGAAAAGTGCATTATTTGAGCTGAGATTTGAAGGGCATTTTCAGAAGAAGGGGCATCCTAGGGAGAAGAATAGTATTTGGAATAGTATTTGCAAAGACACGAAGAGGGTATAGTCAAGGGCTTACACAAGGTTCAGAATTACCACAAATTGAGAGGGAAAGAAAAGAAACAGTGAACCAAGGGCAGATTACATGGGCCTTGAAGGCTATTCTTGGGTCCTTAGAAGTCATCCTGGGCAGGGGAAAGGCAGGAAGGACATAAAAGGTGGCTATGAGAGGAATAAGGGATCATTCAGAGGTCATCTCTCTTTGAATGTTAGGGTATCTCTGCTCAGGGAATATGTAATATAAGCAGAAAGCATGGGTCTGGTGGAAGAGCTTAGAAGCCCCAGAGGGCTTGTGTGACTGCATAAATTCTGTGGAACCTGCCTTCTCAAGGAGAAGCAGCCATAGGATATAGGACATAGCTCACAGTACCATTTTTCTTTTCTGAGCAACACAAGGTCTGAGGCTGAGAGGCAATTTGAAGAGAGGGCAGGAGATGACAATGCAGTCTATCTGCACAGTGGAGTTGATGTTTTATAAAAAGGATTGCTATGGTTTTTACTATTTCCACAAGAGCCAGGTGCAGGGTCTTCTAGTGCTCTAATAAATTCCTGATACTGGGACAAGATGCATGTATTTCCATTTTAATTAGAGATTGAGAGCCTTCAAGATTCATGTAGTCTCTAACAGTGAAGGCCATTGTGAAGAAATCTGGCATGGGCAGAGTAGAAGGTCCTAAGGAGTTTTGTGGGCAGTGAAGGTATACAGGCAAACTCGGCTTATTTTGCAGAACTGGAGCAAGTGGTAACTTGTGGGTCAGAATGCAGAAATAGTGCTCAATTCCTGTTGGCCTGCTGGTGTTTTCCCTTGTTTGGAGTGCTTACAGTACTTGTATGACAGAAATGTAACACAGGAGACACCGAGAATTGCCAGCGAAAAGAGTACGTACAAAGCTGTCTGGGCTTCTGTCGCTCCTAGTGTTAGCCCCAGAAACCGAACTTCCTCCTCTTGCAGGGGGCTGACGTTAGGTCCAGCAGCTAGGAGAGGCAGACAGAGGACAGTTTATGCACTCATACAGATGTACTTACCAGCTCAGTGTTAACCGATATTAAGCCCGACCTAGGTCCTTGGGATAGAGTCACACAGGTATCCAGAGCGAGCTCCTGGCTGAGGTGACAGGATGCCTCTCTTTCCCCGAGTTACTGAACCTCTGAAGTAGTTGTATTTTTTTAAAAATCTGTCAACAATTGGAGTAAAGTGGATAATTATCTCTTTTCTGTAGTAATTAATGCTTTTTCAGTCATTCAAGTATTAGGCCCCTTACATCATGCCAAGCACTGTGTTTGCAGTCATTGTATTAGATCCTCACATCCACCTGGAGGTATGTGCCTAGTTTCTTGCCTCAGGCTGCACAGTTAGTGGTAGGGCTGGGACAAGAACCTAGACTTGTTCTTCCCAGACCAGGGCCTAGTTTCTAGATGTAACGTTAATCCTTGGTTCCTTTGTTTCATCCTAAGAATGTCTGGAGCATTCAAAGAAAATATTGAATGAATGAATGAAAATAAATATGAGAAAGACAGAGAGGAGGGGAATAAACAAGAAGAAAATAGACTGAAAAGGCCCCTCTCACCTTCTGGCTTAGTCCCTCCCAGAGCCACGGCTCACCTTCTGGCTGGAGGCAAGGGTGCGGCCCTGCAGCTGGGTCAGGGAAGCCATTGCACCGGGCTATAGAGGCGAAGAACTTGGCTGATGCTTTTGGGATTCTTGGCAGAGAAGGGTCTGTGTAGTTCACAAAATGCAGACCAAACCTCTCTGCAAAGCCTATGGTCCACTCAAAGTTGTCCATCACACTCCAAACCGTGTATCCTCGAAGGTCCACCTTATCCTGCACAGCTGCCCAAATGCAGAGGCCACAGCATGAGCTTCCTTTGTCTTATAAGACCCCATTCCGCCGGGCCTACAGGAGCCACGCCTGCCCACAGCTCTCCTACATTCCCAGCTTAAGAGCCATCAGCATTTTCCTAGAAAGGCTCAGTCCTGAATGGGAATCAGGAACTTGGGTAGGCTACGTTAATCCTGCTGAGTCACCTGCAATCCTCTGTCTCCACATGTTGGGATACCAGTCTTGGGGAGTGCCTTAGAGTGTTAATGCTTCTTCCTAAAGAAAATAAGTGGCCCTTGGAAAAGATTTTCAGTGGGCTAGGACTTTCTAACCATTTCTTTCCGCTGCCGCAGCACTCTCTTTCACTCAGAGTTACTTACAGTCCCTTGTCCTAATCCCATCCCAGGGGGTTCTGCTGAGCTGAGGGTCTCAGACTTTTGCTTGAGGAACAAAAGACCCTACAGACAGCCCCCGCAGCCTGCGCCTCCTCCTCCTAGCCCCTGCCTTCAGCAGGTCGCTGCTGTTCAGGGACATCAGACATCAGGGATCATCTGGCAGAGCAGATGACCCTGGCCAGGAATTCAGGTCTCACTCTTAATCAGGCAACAGGGTTTGGTTGCAGAGCTTACATCTAGGAAGGAAAAGACTCGAGTGCAGCCTCAAAGAAAAGCTTAAACCCAAGAGGAGTGAGAAGCCACCTTTTTCTCATGATGGGGTCTCGTGGATTCAGTATTCCCCAAACTGGAGACGTTAGCAGGTGTTTCCAGTGGTGAAAGGTGCACATGGAGGAAGGGATGGGCCTTTCCTACCTTTGAGGGCTTCATTGATGTAACTGCGGAGGTAGTAGATCCTTAGGGTGTCATTGAGGTCCATTTCTCCCCGTTGGGACACTCCATTCTCTGTTACATAAATTGGGGGGTTGTTGTACTCCTCCTTTAACCAGTTCAGTATCTTCCTGAAGCCAAAAGGTGTTACCTTCAGCCAGAAGGAACCAGAGTCAGGCCAGGAGCGATCTGTAATGGAGGCAACTCCCCTACACAGGTTCAAATACAGGAGATTAGGTCTCAGTTTGTAAATCCCAAGAGGCCCTTTGCACAAAACACGAAGCAGGATTTATACTAGGCAAAGCCTTAGGTTTAGTCTAGACTTGACAGTCATAACTAACTGCAGAAGAGTTAGGTTGCCTCACATTCCCTTTTCATTAGTTCTAGTCTTACTGCTCATTGCTGGTGTAGCTGTGACAGGCCACCTGAGCTCTGTTTGCACCTCTACAGATGAATGGCTTTACTCATGGACTGAACCGTCCAAAGGCTGTGAAAGGCTCTGGGATTCCCTGATCACAGCCTCCAATAGGATTTGAGTGCTGTGTCAGGAGAGAGAATGGGCTTCCCCGTGTCAATGACATCTAGTCAACACCACAGGTGTGGCCACAGGCACCCATGGTTGGGGCCCCCATTTGGTGAGGACGGGCAGCAGATAGGCTGGGACCTGCTTTAAGTGCCCAAGACCCTGCCTCTCTCCAGTGATGGACCAGGAGAGGGCAACAGCTTGTGCCAAAGAAGCACCTCCGGGGGAAGCACAAAAACCTGAATGTCTCCAGAATCACTTTTTTTTTAAATTTTGCTTAACCTACAGTGCAATATTGGTTTCCAGAGTAGAATTCAGTGATTTGTCACTTACATAAAACACCCAGTGCTCATCACCACAAGTGCCCTCCTTAATACCTGTCACTCATGCAGCCCATCCCCACCCACCTCCCTCCACCAATCCTCGGTTTGTTCTCTATTAAGAGTCTCCTATGGTTTGTTTCCCTCTCTCCTTCCCATATGTTCTCTGTTTTCCTTCTTAAATTTCACATGAGTGAGATCACATGGTATTTGTCTTTCTCTGCAGAGTCATACGTTTCAAATAAGGACGAATTATTTAGATCTTAATGTCCAAATCCTTCAGAAAAAAAAAATACAGTCTTATCAGTAACTGAATTTATCTTTCTCAGCTGAACTGGACCCAGAACATTTTGTAAGTCTGAACACAGGTCATGGGGAGACAGTGCAAGGAACCATGAGGCAGCAAGAGTCCAGTGAGTGCTCGGACAGGGACCAGCAGGGTGGTGTTCTCAGCCCCCTGCAAGTCTGACTCTGGGGTTTGCAGAATGCAGTGGTGGGGGAGGGTAGGTGTTTGTTTTAAAAGAACCTAGACAGAATCACAGTTGATGTGGAAACATGCTCGTTATAAAAGGAACAAGATTGTGTGTGTGTGTGTGTGTGTATACACACACACACACACACATATAATCTTGGTTTTTGGTAATATATTTTTGTGTGTAAATACATACTACATAAACTATACTATATATCTTATATAGTTTATATATGTACTTACATATTATATTTATGAAGAGGAGAGGTAATATAACCCCCTACACATACACATATACTTCTGGAATGACACCCACAAGAATTTCTATTCTTGCTTTCTGATGTTTCCATCGTGAGTGGAAATAATAGTTTCACCTTTACCCCAAAAAGGAGGGGGGGACACCAACCTTACTGTTACTTTGAAATACATCTGATAAGTGAAACAAATTTGACAAAAGAAGAAAACCAAGGGAAGAAAAATACTTGAAGTCTTGAACGTGTTTGACAAAAACTTCAAGTATGTCTGTCTCAATGGGAAGCACTTTGGAAATGCTAGCTGGTATTACTAGCCGACTGACAGAGGTTTGATTAGGTATCTTAGGAGTGGACTCATCTTCAAATCCCAGGATGTATGGCACCAGGAGGCAGCTTTCCTGAGGCTGTGCAGTAAGAGCTGGGCAAAGAGGCACCTTGCTGTCTTCTCCAGAGATTGTTCCAAGTGCCCTGTTGGCTGACTTACCTATCTGCATCAAAGGAAGAGATCCAAGAGGCATAGTCAAGGTTGTAGGCCAGGATGGTGGTGTAGTGATTGAACCCAAAAAAGTCATAGGTGCCATTGATCCTCCTCTTCTCACTCTCCGTGAACTCTGGGAGCCTGGATGGAAGAAGCCATGAGAAGTGGGGGGGCTTGAGCATCATGCTTTGGGAAGAGAATGTCCCAGGGCAGGATTGGGAGAGCGCTGTAACTATAGGCCTGGTGGTGATGAGGTGGGCAGCTGTCCAGAAGCAAGGAGAGGTCCCTCCAGCTGCTGCTGAAGCACCCGAGGTGAGGCTTCTCCCACCAGACCATAAACTTCCCTGCCCTTTTTTGTGACAAGATCCTCTCTCTTCCTGCGTTGGCCAAATGGAACTACAAGTGACTTTTATAAATGACCTCTTCAGGGCCATACAGACATTATGTACACACATGTCCATATCCACATTTTTATTTACTTCAGAAATTGACATGCAACTTCAGATGTTTACCATCTATGATAGATTTTGAAGTCAAGAACATGTCAGAGATACATCCCTTGAGACTAATCCTTCATGGTCACCAGGTTTTAATATCATTTGTATTTCCATAATCTGTCCTTTCTAAGGTACTTTGTTTCTGTTGTGGTTTGTTTAGGCATGCCTCTTCTCTCCAAAGTCCATCCTTATAGTAGGGGAAATATTTTTTTAAAATTTATTGAACTTTTGAGATTTGGACTTTTATGCTCATATGATTTTACTACACTTTTTTTTTTTTTCTTAAACCTCTGGTGGAGCATTTTCCACGTGTAGTCTAAGTGAGGCTTTTCTACTGAACGTGACTGACAGGCACTTGGGGGCAGCACTTACAGGTTCCGCAGCCGAATCTGATGGTATGTGTGTCCTGACAGGAAACCCCTGGGGCTGCTAGTTTAGGCTTGCTTAGAGATGACCCTGCTTGGGCAGCTGACACTTTCATCTTGAGATTTCTGCTGCCATTCACCTGGCGGATCAAAACCTTACCCCACTGGGGTTTCTGAAATGCTGGGAGAAAACTAAAGCCCAAACCCCTCACACCCCTCACTCTCCTGCCCAGGAGCTAGCAGTAGCTCCTTAGGGCTTGTGGCATCAAGGCTGAGCCCCTGTGCCTGGACCCCCACCCCCAACCCACTGGGCCAGTCCTCCCAACCCTCAATTGCAGGTACCCCACTCATTCCCACCAGGCCAGCTCTCACGCCCTTCCCTTCAGTTGGAATGCCCTCTGCTCTCCCACACTTCATTGTCAAGGCCCAGCTTAACTAAAGTCCCACATTGTCCATGAAAGCTCCTGGTTCTACTCAGCCCACCCTCATCTCATCTGAGTTTTCTTTGTATGGAGAAATTCAGGAAGAGAACTTTAGTGGTGAAGTTACTCTCTTCCCAGCTGGCATGTCGGCAGCTTGAGGAGCCAGACTTGGAAGCCTCCCCTTACATGGACTTTACTGGACCTGGCCCTGACCTGGGCACATGGAGGTGCTCAGCAGAGTTGTGTCGGTGGACTAGAGTGCGAACTTGCTTGGTGGAGGCCAGAGTTGGCAGATCAGACCTTGAGGCACAGCCCGCTCCGCAGGACTTGCCCCAACCAGGGCAGGAGTGTGTTGTAAGGATGGGGACTGGGTTATTGAACCTGCACAGCTGGGCTACATAAGGGGAAGACTCACCGGCTATGTTAGGAATTCATACCTTTGGAATTCCTTTTATCCTCCCCTGCTCAGGGAGGGGAGGGTCAGGTCACTCTGTCCCCTTCCGCACACCTCACCTCTAACCCTAGCCAGATGACTTAAACTCAGAATGTGAGCCCTGGAGTCAGCTTGGTTTCACATCCCAACTCTGTCACTTCAGTAGCTGGGTAATCTTGCCATAATCTTTGTGCCTCAGTTTATTCCTCCTTAAATAGGACTAAGAGTGCCACTGGAAGATGGATAAATGCTAGGTGTCGATGTTGCTGTTACTTCCTTGACAATAAGAGGAGTGGGCCCTAAGTAGGACTGCTTTGGTGCAACCATCACCTCCTACAGGCCAAATGACAAAAATCACATGCCTGGCAGTCACCCACTCCTACCCACATTCACTCATAACATAAGGTGGTGATGATAATAGTAAATAGGATGAGCTGGGGAATTTGTCCCTCATGGAGGTGGTAGGTTACTAAGAAGTGGGTGCCCTTGAGACATATTTCCTGGCTGTTCTACAGAGAATAACCGCATCTACCTTTGGTCAAACACATAGCAAGGCCCTGTCCTCGGCTGAGAGCTTCATATACACAATCATGTTCAGTCTCCCCAGCAAGCAGGGAAGCTCAGAGATAAACAGTAACTTGCCTAAGACAGGCCTCTCTGACCCCAACGGCCACACTCTTACCACTGAGCTGTCTACCAGGAGCCTCAGTTTGGTATCACAGACTAGACTTCCTCCTGACCTTTCCCTGGCTGAGTACTTGGGCACCAGGACCTACCGAGACTTGCTGAGGCCTGCGGCCAAGCTCCTATCACGGATCCGTGTCTTCATCACCTCATTGTAATCGCCATTCTTGAAAATAGGATGTGCAAACCAGCCTCCCATAAACTGCAGGTGGGGTGGGGGTGACAACGTGGGCATTAACAGGGGATCACACTAGGAGACAGCAGCTTTCCTGTTCACAAGTCACTGACTCAGAACCCACCCCTTCCACCCAACAACTCCCCTCCCCACCCCGTCTTAAACTTGCATCTCCTCTGCAGCTGTTTGCATGTGCCAGCTTAAATGCCCACAGGTCTTCCCAGATGCTACCACCTCCTTTTGGAGATTCTCAACCCCTGCAGCTCAAAAGGAGATGAACTGCACTGAGCACTGCCTCAGGACTCAATAGATGCTGCCTGGCTGCCCTTGGCAGGGTCCTGCAGAAGAGCAGGAGAGACTACTAGAAGCCTCCAGGCCGTGGATTTTCCTTTTACTGCAGAGCAGGCCCTTCCCCATCATCCTGCCTAAGGATCAACCAGAACGGCTCTGGGGAGGGCTGAGTTGCAAGGGTTTCCTGGCTGCCCAAGGCCAAAAGTTCCCTGGGGAACGTTTCAACCTATTTTTTTGAGTGGGGTCTAGATGCTATGATGCTGGCGTCCTGAGAGGCTTCTTTGGTCTTACCTGCTAGCTGATACCTTAAATGTGGGGCGGCTTTGGAACACACACACCCTGGCAAAAGAGGGTTTGGCGCACTCAAGGTAACAAAGTGTTCCTTTGTGTGGAAGCTGATTTTAGGGTATGTATCATGATCCTGGGCCGCAGTATCACAGTTGAACAGGTGGCACAATCTAATGAGATTAGAGCCTAACATTTCCTGAGGTTTGGGATTTTGATTTCAGGAAAATTACTGCTCTCCTTTACCAGTTCTGTGAGTCTAAAATGAAAGATGCATTATTTTTGTTCCAAGACTTTTTCCCTAGCTGGCTAACAAATGGGAAAATTAAGCTCTTATTTGCATTCATTAATTTGATTGCTGTTACCAAGTTCTCTTGTGAGAAGTCTGGCAAACAAAGACCCATGTTGTCCCCTCAGAATGCTGCTGTCTCCTCCACAGAGCCAAAAGTGTGGGGGTCAGTGTGGAGAGAGAGACCCTTGCCTTTCTGATGCTGAAACATGGGAGAGGGTGCTTTCTAACCCCATCAGAGACACGAGCAAGAACCAGGGAAAAGCTGTGCCTTGACAAAGGCCATTCTTTTCTCTCCTCATTTCAGGGGCTCACACTGAAGGAAGGATGGGCTATTTTGTTGGCACCTGCTTACTAGTGACTCTTCTTTCTTTCCTTTTTTTTTTTTAATTATTTTAGAGCATGAGCAGTGGCAGGGACAGAAGGAAAGGGGGAGAATCTTAAGCAGACTCTGTGCTGAGCACAGAACCCCATACAGGGCTAGATCTCACGGCCCTGAGATCATGACCTGAGCCAAAATCAAAAGACAGACACTTAACCAACTGAGCCGCCAGCTAGGCACCCTATGACTACTTTCTAGGAGCAAAATTCCATGACCAAAGGTGCATGTCCTTATGTTAAACTCACAGAATTGGAAAATTATGGACACTAATGAATTTCACAGAATCCAAAGTCCCCCAACTCAAGGAATTCTTAGGCCGAACACATAAAATTAGATGGTGAAGTGTGACATTGCAGCCCAGCTCTATCAGCTACTATCATCAAACCAGAGATTGAAGAGATGGAATTTCTGTTACCTTCAAGCCAGTGTTGCATGCAGCAAGGACTACATGGACAAATCATTTTCAAGACTTAAAACTCAACCCCAAAGAACTCTGATCACAGCAAACCTATGATATAGATAGGTCGTCTCTGCTTCAGAGATAAGAAAACTAAGGTACAAAAATGTTTAGGTGATTTCTCCAAGCTCACAAAATCAGGTAATAGCAAAACAGGGCCTTGAACCTAAATCTTTGTTTTGCCATCTAATTCCATTTCCATTAGCTGATGACAGGAGGGAAAGACAGGCAAGAGTATTAACAATGCCCAGAGGAAACACAGACCTGAACGTATCTCCTGGCTGCCTCCACATCCTCCTGGTTGGAGGGGTCTCTGGGCTCAGCCCAGTCACTGCTGATGGTGATGGAAATCACGCCACCTTGCCTGGCGCGGTACACATCATTGTACAGATGCCAGGCCTCAGCATGAGCCTTTAGGAGGTTGTGGCCAACATTGTAGGGGGCAGTGCCAGGCCTAAAGGAGATTCCTGGAAACACACACAGGGATGTCAATGAAGAATGAACATGGCCAAGAATATCGCTCTCTCCCTACAGATAGCTTCTATGTTTGGGAAAAAGAGTGTAGATTTTGGTATTAGGAGGAAGCAAATTCAAATCCTGGCTGTGTAACTTTGGTTTCTAGCCGGCTGTGTAACTTCGGGTAATTCAGTCTTTCAGGTTCCTCCTTGGCAAAGTGAGCAATAAGAAACTTCTTGTGAGAAGGAAATGGGAGTGTGTATGTGAAGCACCTAGCAGCATTGTGTCTGGTGAGAAGATACTTGGTAAATGTTGGTTTCTGTAACGTTCTCCCAAAGAGTGGCTCCTACGGATTGGGCCAGCTACCCAGTAGAGTATGCACCTTAGGAGTGGACATCCTGGAATTTTGCGGGGACCTACAGTGGAAGTAAGAGTTGGAGAATTCGGCTGATGGAAGCAGCTGACGAGATTCCTTGAGAGCAGACGTCATGAGAAAGGCCACCTCTCATGTGTTGAAGGAAGTTGAAGGAATGGTAAACCAAAGCACCAACCAAGGACCAATGCAAGATAAATGTGGTAACGACTTAAGCTCAGAACTAGAGAAAAGGTGAATTGGATCGTTCTAAAGGCACAAGAACAGGTCCACAATCCCTTATTCAAAACCCTTCAGGTCTGTGTGGTCTGGAAGTACAAGGGTTTTGTGTCTCAGAAAAGTAATAAATTGCAGATGACTTTACACAGCATCCCAACCGGACCCAGGAGAGTGCTCCATAATCAAGGACCCGAACGTGGCTGCAGCGGAAGTGCCCACACTAAGTGGGATAATGTCCGTAAGCAGCCTCATATTGGTTCAAGTCAGGATGAGCTCAGGTGAGCTGAATCAGTTCTTGGAAACTTGGGTTTTGAAGTTGCAGAAAACACACTGTGGACCTGTACAGTCTGATGGCTTGTCCTTTCCTACATCAATTAGTCCCTGTCTCTGATCTCAGGAAGCTTTCCATCTGAGGCAGGGCAAAAAAAAGCACAAAGAAATGAAGCCATTTGGAGGTACTGACCCATAAAATCCATGTTTAGCAAAAAGTGGTGTCAGAAGGGGAAACCTGCTGTGTGTCAGACAGCCTTAAACAAGAGCAGGGATTCAGAGGCAGCACCACTGAGCTTTCTTGGCCTCTTCTTCCAGGGCCACCTGGATTTCAAGTTTTGGTGGGGCTAAGAATGCCATGCTCCAAAGAGCTGGCGAGTTGAGCCTAGGACCCTCACCTGGAGCTGATGTCCCGTAGCCATAGCCCTGGTTAGCAATGACAAAAGGCTCATTCAGGGTGATCCAAAACTTCACCTTGTCCCCAAGCCTCTGGAAGAGCACCTCTGCATACTCTTTAAACCGCTGCACAATGGTCTCATTCTCCCAGCCTCCAACATCCTGGAGTGCCTGTGGCAGATCCCAGTGGTACATGGTCACCTGTGGAGAAAGCAAGATCAGCAGCTCCATCCAGAGTGCTCCAACCACAGCGGAGAAGGAATGAGAAGACAAAACAGTTCAAAGGTTCTTTGGTGGGATGGGGAGGGCAGCAGTGTTGAAGTGTGAGAGAATCAACATCTGGGTCAGAGAAGAATGGGTTGAGTCCTGGCTCTGCCGCCTACCCTGTGTGTGACCCTGGCTCAGGCACTAAGACCTGCACATCACGGAGTCATGATGGGGCCAGGGATCCTCACCACTAGTGCTTCAGAACCTCCCCGCATAGACCGCGCTGAGCGTCTGAGGCGCTGAGGCTCCGGGAGAGTAGAGGTGTTTCCCTTATAAAGGGACACCCCCGAGAACATTATCCGGTGTGTCTGCATGTTCTTCCTGTGCAGCTGGGAACCCTTTGCTGGAGACGGTCCCCCCGGCCATGTCCATGTGGCCTTCCCCTTGATGCCCTCACACACCCCATCTTGGCTAAGCTGGGTCTCCACTGTCCTCGGTCTGCACAGGACCCACTAACCATCTTCAGCCCAGACACAGTCTCTCCCTTTGCCTGGCATGCTGTCCCCTGCCCATGTATCCATCCAGATTCTCCTCTCTATTCAAGCCCCACACTGCCCTTAGCTTTCCCTGCCCTAGCGCCTTTGCTTTCTGCCGTGGCTCGGTGCCCTCAAGGGCTGTACCGTCCTTGGCCCTGAGCTGTCTGCTCTCTGATGGTGTTCAGAATTGTGTTGAAGTTCATTGTCCACTCAGACCCTGGGTTCCACAGGGCAGCCACCTGGCCATGTTCTCTCCGCATTCATGGTAATAAGTGCTGCATGGCTGGTTAGCTCCTGCCATGGTATCAGTATGAGCAAAGAAGTCCAGATAGCACTTTATTTGGGCGGGGGGTGGGGGAGTTGTAACCGTGGGGATTACAGTCTGGCTGCAGTATGTAATCTCAGCCATACAGCAGAGGAAATGCAGAGCTTTGTAGAAGGTGCCCTCTACCACTTCACCACACGTGCCCAGGGGAAGAGGCAAAAGCGTCCTTAGGCTCCCAAGTAAAACTTTAAAATTTTGGTGAGAGCCAAGTTCACAAGTGAGCTTCTGTATCATTATTCATAATAACTCTGAGCTGAAAACCACATGCCCTTTTGCCCCAGTAATTCTGCTCCTAGGACCACAGCCTACAGATAAATCTACAGCCAGGTGACTCACTGCACTACTGGTTAAAATAGCAAAAGACTGGAAATGTCACAGGAAAGAGTGTTGATTAAAAAGAAAAGTAGTTTTGGGTAAGGAACAAATAGAATTCCATATAACTTAAAAAAAATCGACGAGGATATGGAAATATGGGTCAGAAATACTGTTAAATAAAAGCAAGTACCAAACTGCATGTATGTGAGCGTTATGAAAAAGGGGGAAAGGAGCAGACATGCACACATGTGTATGTCTCCTGGCTAATCGATGCAAAAGAAGGCTGTGAGAACCTAGCCAACTTGACTGCCTTCTTTAAGCTGGGGAACTGGATGGCTGGGGGTCAGAGATCGCAGCAAATCTTCACTGCGGACTCTTACACCTTTAAAATTCTGCGCCATGTGAATTTATTGACAGTTCAAAACCTGAATCTGAAAAGAGCATTTTGTGTATGGAATAAAGAGCCCCCTGGCCCAGCCGGCTCCCACACATGGACTGGACCAGAGCCTGGCCGGGGCCCGACCTCACCTGGGGCTTGATGTTGGCAGCCAGCAGCGCGTCAATGAGCCGCACGTAGTAGTTGAGACCCGCTTCATTGATGTACTTGGTGGTTCCATCCGGGAGGATGCGTGACCAGGCGACAGAGAAGCGATAGTGGGACACACCCAGGTTCTGCAGGGCGACCACGTCCTCAGCAATCTTGTGGTAACTGTCACAGGCCACGTCGCCAGTGTCATCATTGCCCACCTTCAGTGGTGTGTGAGAAAATGTGTCCCAAATACTGAGTCCTTTGCCGTCTGCTCTCCATGCGCCTTCAATCTCAAGGTGACAAGACATGGTCTAGTTAAGTGCTGCAGTCAAGCCCCCCCAAGTTCCTGTCAACAGGGGTGTCACAAATCAGGATGCAAGGCAGAGTCACCTCCTCTGGGAGACTTCTCTGGCCACCCTCTGATTTCTGAGCTCCTGCAGCCTTCTGTCTGTCCACCCCAGCACTGTCACTCCGTGTCACGCAGTTGTGGGAGCGCTGATGGACCTCCCTAGGGGCTTTCATCTGGGTGTCCCAGCGCTCAACACAGCAGAGTCTGGGGTATGGCAGGTGCTCACTAGAAGTCAGAATGAACAAAGCCACATGCCTCCAGTCCCCATCACGGTCAAACAAATACCAGTAGTGCCACTGTGGAGGCAGAATTTCTAATTTCTAACCCATGTCATGGCTTCTGTGCCTCCTTTCTCTCCTCCCACCTACCTTACAGGGAACATGACCATAAGCCACTGGGCAAATGCCTACTTACAGACTTAGGTAATGGGACAGGTACAAGTTCTGTAATTTACTTTTTTTTTTTAAAGATTTTATTTATTTGACAGAGATAGCAAGAGCAGGAACACAAGCAGGGGGAGTGGGAGAGGGAGAAGCAGGCTTCCCGCCGAGCGGAGAGTCCGATGCGGGGCTTGATCCAAGGACCCTGGGATCATGACCTGAGCTGAAGGCAGTCGTTTAACCGCCACCCAGGTGCCCCTACTTTTTTTTTAATTGATTTATTTTGGAGACAGAGCAAGCATGCATGAGCCAGGGTGGGGGGCAGGGGCAGAAAGAGAGGGAAAGAGAGAATCCCAAGCAGACTCCCCACCAAGCAAGGAGCCCGATGCGGGGCTCGATCCCACAATCCTGCCATCATGACCTGAGCCGAAATCAAGAGTCGGATGCTTCACTGACTGAGCCACCCAGGTGCCCCTACTTTACTTTAAAGCACTACAGCACATATGCTGTGATGTCATGTGACTGGCCGCCGCTAAGGTAGTGCTGGTATCCCAGCCAGGAACACCTGCCCAGGCGTGGCTTGCACAGCCCCCATGTGAGCAGCGGGCCGAGGGCCAGCAGGCCCACACTGATGCAGGAGATGGCCTTGGTGGCTGGGAGATTGGTGAATGCAGGGAGATGGAGAAAATGTGACAAGGTTGAGGCTCTTCGGAGCTAGATTTTTCACCACTGGAGAAAGGAGATACAAATACGGGCAATGGGAAGGCTAGCATTAAGCCTGTGGAGTGGGGTTGGAAGAGGAGATATCAGTATGAACTCACTGTTTTTCAGTCTACATAGAGATGGGGTGGATGTAGAAATACATACAAGTGCACGTGTTTGTGTGCATGCGTGTACACGTGTATTTCCTGGCTCTGTCTACTGCGGGAGCTGAGGAATGCAGACACCCCAGTGGTGGTGAGCACACCCAGCACCTAGACCTTAGGTTCTAAATGCCCCATCCGGTAAAAGAGGCTGGGGCTCATTAGAGAGATAGATGGTTACAAGGCTGGGGCAGAAAAGGCCCAAGATGAGCCTGGAGCATCTTGTACCAGAAAGAACTAAGAAAGTGCTCAAAGAATGATGGGCTATGTGAAAGGGACACAGGATCAGGCTAAAAGGCACACCCCATGGGAAAATGTGAACATCTAAATACATAACACTAGCAAAAGTATAACTCATTGAATAAAATAGGACTCCATGAGGCCGTACTGCTGATGCATATTTATATAGTATGAGTAAATAAGAGAAAAGTAAAAGCTTAACTCTTCTGTTGAATGCCACCTAACAAATACAAGAGGAATGATGAAATGAAAAAAATCAGTTTGTCAGCTATCACTGTAATAACCGATTCAGGCAAAAATTATTAACAGTTGCTAGAACTAATAGGTAAAATTTGATGAGGAACAGGTTATTTATAGGGTCTCCAAGTAGCTCCCCACAAAATACTTATCATTTATAACTATAAAATACTAATTTTATGGTAGAGAAACCTGGCAAACACCTTCTCATTCAAGTGTTAAAATCAGTTTCATATACATATGTGTATGTATATACACACACATAAGGCAAATGGTAAAATTTTAACAGTTTAGGAATATGGGAAAAGGGTGTATAGGAGTCCTCTATTTCTGCAACTTTTCTCTATGTTGAAAAAGATTTCCAAATAAGAGGTTTATTTTTTTTTTTTAAGATTTTATTTATTTATTTAACAGAGACGCAGCGAGAGAGGGAACACAAGCAGGGGGAGTGGGAGGGGGAGAAGCGGGCTCCCCACTGAGCAGGGAGCCCGATGCGGGGCTCGATCCCAGGACCCTGGGATCATGACCTGAGCCGAAGGCAGACGCTTAACGACTGAGCCACTCAAGTGCCCCAAATAAGAGGTTTTAATAAGAATGCACAATCAGGGGCGCCAGGGTGGTGCAGTTGGTTGGTGCAGTCTGACTCTTGGTTTCGGCTCAGGTCCTGATCTCAGGGTCATGAGATGGAGCCCCGTGTTGGACTCCATGCTCAGCGCGAAGTTTCTTTAAGACTGTCTCTCCCTCTCCTTCTGCCCTTCCCCCCATGCATGCTCTCTCTCTCAAATAAATAAATAAATCTAAGGAAAAAAAAAGAATGCACAATCAGATGATATCTAATCAGGAAGCCCACACTATAAGCACTTCTCATCTATTCTTGATTTGTACATGACACTTTGCTAATTAGACAATTTAAGGTCACAGATGACGAGAATTGTGCCTGCTAACCGCCTGATGAATAGAAATGGGTGCTTGCTGAATCCAATTTAATCATTCAAGATGTGGATTGGCTAAAAGCTTTTTAAGACACTCCTTTCCCTTGCATGGACAGGGCTTAAGAATCCTACAGGGCCTGCAGCCTGTGCCCTAGAATCAATTCCTAACCCTTTCTGTGTCCCGCTGTAAACCTGTGGGGTAGTGGCTCTCCCCCCAGGGGCTATTTTGTCCCAGAATAGACATTTAGCAATGTTCGGAAACATTTTTAGTTGTTACAAGTTGGGGAGGAATGTCCTGATGTCTAGTGGCTACAGACCAGAGAGGCTGCTAAACATCCAGCAGGGCAGAGGAAAGCCCCAAAACAAGGAATCATCCATGCCAATGTCCATCAGGCCGAACTGGGGAAACCCTGGACAGCGGGTTCTGTTGGCCTGAAGTAAGAGTGACAGAATACTGTCTCTGAAATCTTGGCATTTCCTCAAATGATTCTTTCATGCAAGGTGCTGGCCAGAGCACCGAAGAGGACCAAGAACTGGGGTTTCCTCCAGCCCACAGAATAGGATCCATGAACAGTTTTTGTGTTTGTACATTTACTTAATCATGTCTGGACATGGCAGAATTTGGCCTGAGACTTAACTGTAACCTGGTAGTGTGGTCATCTGGGTGTAGCGAACCCTCACCTCCCTCCAAAACATTTTCAGCAGCTCTGGTTGTCTTGAACACACCCAAGGGCTGAGCGCATCCTGGGTCAGGTCAGCTCACAGCACTGACACTGACCAGGTCCCACAGGGAGCACACAAAGCCCCCACACTCCTGCTTCAAAGACAATCAGCAGAGGCAGAAGGTGTAAAGCAGCGACTACCCACTAACTGCCTGGGCAAGTCACGCTTTGCTTTTTATCTTTCATTTTTCTGGTGAAAAGCAAAACCCTTATGTTTTCTGTATCAGTGAGCTTCATTTGGCACGAATAAGCTAACACTCAAATGTGGTCAGGACATCAAAACAAGCCCAGGCCCCGGTGACAGCCATTCTGAGCCAACTGCCTGCTCGGAAGAGACTGGGTGACAAATAGCCCCATTCCAGCAGAGAAGCTTCCTGTTACACGTCTCTGCCTAAGTGTCTGTGCCCAGGTTCACTGCTCCATTTTGCCTGCCAACACCCGTCTCAGCACAGCCCTAGAAGCTGGTCTGCCTGAATTCGGGGATGTGAAGAAGCTGGGCTGTCCAGGGAAAAGACCTCCCTGACTCCCTGCATGGCACCTGTACTTCCCTCCCACAGGTCTGTGAGAAGCCCCTGCTCTTACCTGCCCTCCCGGGCGGAGGGGTGGGGGGGTGGATGCACAGAAGGTACGCAACACATGTTGCTGAACGGCCCCGGATTTCTCACCTGATACGCAGCAGAAGCTGCACTCCAGATGAAGCCCTCGGGAAAATGTCCATAGAGAAACTCATCTTCCCTGGGCTGTGGCATGCCATTGTTGGTGATGACCTCCATGTAGTACCTGGCCGAGGCTCTGGCTGTGCGAGGCCTGTTTGTGTTACTGAAATCAACATGGTACAGTCCAAACTTGACTGTGTAGCCATTCAGCCACTCAAAATTGTCCATCAGAGACCATGCAGAATAGCCTCGAAGGTCTACACCATCCAGTCTGTAGGCTGGGAACATCCCAAAGGGAGCAGAGAAGAGCTTTACACCAGGAGGGTGAGGTTCCCCAGGAAGCCTAGCCAAGACTGGCCCCTCATTCAAGACAGTAGTCCTAAACCATTACCTTCTATACACAAGTAATGTATGCCCAGATAGACATATCACCTTGTCTTTTTTGCCAGCACTGATGCCCTCACAGCAATAATTAATGACCGATCTTTGCAAAATCAAATTCTTTTTTTGGGGTAAAGGAACATGCCTCAAATCAAGAGTCTCAGCCCACTTTAGAAATTAAACATACAAATATGAATTAGAGAAGAGTTTTTTGTTCTGGGGTGCATGGAACTCACCAGAATATAAGCTCCATGTTATCTTTTTGTTCACTGCACTTAGAATAGAACTTGTCACATAGCAGTTGCTCAGTAAGGAATGGATGGACCCATGAAAATACTCTTTATTTGTGGGAAGATGACCGTAGCTTTTTTTCAGATTTCTGAAGGGATATGTAACCCCAGATAGGAAAAGAATTATGGAGTTAGGGCCTAAGAGAGACTTGTTGATGGTTTGGAATCCACTCTGCCAAACTATTTCAGGCACATGACATATGGATGCTGGAAGATTCTGTAAAGGGGACATGAATGCTCACATACCTTTCAAAGCTTCATTGATGTAGGTTTTGTGGTAAAATATCCTATCGGTATCTTCCACTTTCGGATTACTCAGCCCCACTCCGTTTTCAGTGATGTAAATGGGGATGTCACCGTACTCTTCCTTGATCCAGTTGAGCAGTCTTCGCGTCCCCCAGGGCGTAGCTCTGTTCATTGCTGTGGAAGGCCATGAAGAGTCCTCCTCCTCAGTTTTCTCCTGGTCATCTTCATAGGAGGGTGGGTTTAACCTGGGCGTTTTGTGCCGCACAATTCTGGAGTAGTAGGTGTTGAGGCAGAACACGTCAGCTGTAGCCCTGATGTACCTCTTCTCTTCCTCAGTGAAGCTTGGCAGGCGGGAGGTGGCTAAGTGTTGAAGTTCACTCCTATTCCCCACTTTCCACTTCATGGCATCAGGATAGTCTCCATTTCGGAAAATGGGGTGGGCGAACCAGCCCAGTGAGAACTGCAGTGATCGGTCAGCTGCCTCCACGTCCCTCAGGATCTCCGGTGACTTGGGCTCTGCCCAGTGTGTACCGAGGCTCAAAGAGATGACCCCCTTCTGTTCCTGCCTATATTTCTCATCATAAGTGTGATAGACTCTGGCATGAGCTTTGATGATTGCATGGCCAATCCTGTAAGGTGCCCAGCCTGGGTCCTTCACCTGTGGAGGAAACTCCCCTGAGCCGTAACCTAACCATGCCTGGTATGTGGGCTCATTAAAGGTCATCCAGAACTTGACTCTGTCCCCAAAGGTCTGGAAACAAAAGTCCGCATAGCTGTTAAACAACTCAATCAAGGAAGGATTTTCCCAGCCTCCAATATCCTGGAGGGCCTGGGGCAAGTCCCAGTGGAACAGTGTCACCATGGGTGAGATGTTGCTTGCCACCAAGCCATTGATCAGCCTGTTGTAATAATCAACACCATGTCTGTTGATAGAACTGTTTCTCCCTGTTGGGAAAATCCGAGACCAGGAGAGAGAGAAGCGATAGGCCTTTACCTTCAAAGCTCGAAGCATATTCAGATCAGCATCCAATTGGTTATAGCTGTCACAGGCGATGTCTCCAGTGGTTTTGTCTTTCACACTGCTCCCTGGTGTGTGGGTGAAGTTATCCCAGATGCTGGGGCCTTTGCCATCAGCATCCCAAGCTCCTTCAATCTGATAGGCTGATGAAGACACGCCCCACAGAAAGTCATCCCGGAAAGTGCCATGGTAGAACAGATCTCTTTCAAACTTGGGTTGGTTGGAGAACTTTTCCCAAACTACTTTAGCCTTGGAGGGCACGTCAGATGGAAAAGTGAAGGCTCTCATTTTAGGCGGAAAGTTTGCTGTACCGGGTGGTGGCAGTCTCTTTACTACCTTGGGAAGGAAACCGTTCTTTTCAATGATGCTGGTGAAAAAGTAGGCAGACTTCCTGGGAGTTCTTGGCTTGCTGCTCTCATTGAAGCTGACGTGGTGCAGCCCAAACCTCTGGCCATAACCAGAGGGGCCTTCGAAGCCATCCATGAGGGCACGAGCGATGTAAGATCGAACATCCACCAAGTCCTCCTTAACAGCTATAGAAAAAAACAAAACTCAGGATTATTTTAATGTCTCTGTTACTGATGTTGCTATTTAAAGGTTTTCCTTTTGATATGCACACTTTGGAGGGGACTTGGGTTACCCCAAAAATGCTAACCCTTTTTCCTTACAATGAATCAAAGAAAAATCCCTAAGACCCTACAAATCATCAGGCCACATCTATGGTCATAAGTCTCAATCCAGAGGAGAATCCCTGCCTTAAAATGAATATGAGAATGTGTCCCATCTGCTATTATCAGGGCTCCTTGATTTTTTATAGAATGCATAAATATTTACAATGTACTTTTGTTTTTCCTTATGTTTAGCAATATGGACATAAAATGATCACACAGCCCATCTTTAAAAAGAGAAATAAAGCCTACAGTAAGGTATTCCCTGGTACAGTGGGTTGAATAGTGATTCCCAAAAAGATATGTCCAAATCTTAATTTCCCATACCAGTGAATGTAATCTTATTTGGAAAAAGAGTCTTTGTAGATGTAATTAAATTAAGGATCTTAAGATGAGATCATCCTACATTAACTGAGTGAGTCAGAAATCCAATGACAAGCATCCTTAAAAGAAAAATAGAGAAGGTCCACATGAAGATGGAGGCAGAGATTGGGGTGATACAGTCACTAGCCAGGGAATGCCTGGAGCCACCAGAAGCTGGAAGAGGCAAGGAAACAGTCCACTCTGAAGACTTCGGAGGGAGAGTGGCCCTACAGACATCTCCATTTCGGACTTCTGGCCTCCGGAAATATGAGAAAATATGAAAGAAAGAAAGAGAGAGAGAAGGAGGGAGGGAAAGAAAGAAAAAAGAGAGAGAGAAAGAAAGAAAAAGGAAGGAAGGAAAAGAAAAAGAATAAAGTCTAGTGAGTCAACCAAAAACCAGCATCAGAGTAAAGCAATGGCTTTGGGCTCAAACTGGGAACCAGCAAAGTATTAAGCCCTATTTTTTTTTTAAAGATTTATTTATTTATTTTGAGAGAGTGAGAATGAGAGAGAGAAAGAGAGTACATGAGAGGGGGGAGGGTCAGAGGGAGAAGCAGGCTCCTCGCTGAGCAGGGAGCCCGATGCGGGACTCGATCCCGGGACTCCAGGATCATGACCTGAGCCGAAGGCAGTCGCCTAACCAACTGAGCCACCCAGGCGCCCTTAAGCCCTATTTTTAACAGATTACACAGCCTCTCAACAAGCACTAACTGTATAAGAGGCAGGTAATTCATATATTTTGTATAGTTCATTTAATCATTCAATAAATAATTTAGTAAGCACCTACATTGTCCCAGGCTGTAATAGGCTCTGGAAACAAAGAGGAATAGAAGCCTCATAGGTTTGTGGGTATTGCTGAAACAGAAATAGAAAGGCATACTCTTTCACTCACTGGCTGTTTGGGCACATCATGTAATTTCTCTGAGCATCAGTTTTCACAATTGTCCTATGAGAATATCTGCTTACTGTGCCTGGGTGGCTCAGTCAGTTAAGCATCTGCCTTTGGCTCAGGTCATGATCCCAGGGTCCTGGGATTGAGCCCCGCATCGGGCTCCCTGCTCAGTGGGGAGCCTGCTTCTCCTTCTCCCACTGCTGCTCCCCCCTGCTTGTGCTCTCTCGCTCTCCCATTCTCTATCAAATAAATAAATAAAATCCTTTTTAAAATTATTTAAAAAATTAAATAGAATTACCCTATGATCCAGTAATTCTACTACTGGGTATTTACCCAAAGAATATAAAAACACTAAATCAAAAAGATACATGCCCCCTGTTCATTGCAGCATTATTTACAACAGCCAAATTATGGAAGCAGCCCAAGTGTCTATCAAAAGATGAATGGATAGAGAAGATGTGGTATTTACATATACAATGCAATATTACACAACTGTAGAAAAGAATGAAGTTTTACCAATTGCAACAACATGGATATAAAGGGTATAACGCCAAGTGACATAAGTCCATCAGGTAAATACAAATACCATATGATTTCATTCATATGTGGAATTTAAGAAACAAAACAAAGAATACAAGAGACAAACCAAGACTCTTAATTATAGAGAACAAACTGATGGTTACCAAAGGGGAGGGGGTGCGGGGATGGGTGAAAGAGGTGAAGGAGATTACGAGTACCTTTATCATGAGGAGCACTATGTATAGAATTGTCAGATCACTATATTGTATACCTAAAACCAATATAACACTGTATGTTAACTATACTGGAATTAAAATTTTAAAAGGCATATGAAACTGTGTTAGGCAAGAATGATTCTGTAGATATGAATTAATTGGATCAAAGTGAATGGTGTGGAATGTAGGTGTTATAGCTGGTTAAAGAACATGGAGATTAATGTGCCCAGAACAATGAGGGAAGATTTAATGGGTTGAAGTCCCATCTTATAATGCCATTGTCATCCTATATTGTAATTTCCTGTGTTCCTCTGTAGACTCTGAGTGTCCTGTGGGAAAAGATGATATTTGTTCACTATTTAACCCCTATAGTCTTGTGCAATGTGTGGCACATAATATGCACTGAATACATTTTTGTTAAATGAATGCATTAAAAGATGATGAGTCTTGATCAGTGGATAAGACTCAGATGGGCAGAATGTAGAAGGCATTATAGGGAATAAGAACAGAGCAGCAAAGAAAGACTTGAGGCTTCTCGGGGAGACAGGAGGGTAACGTGCAGGATTCATGATATTACTACTACTTTTTGGCTTCATTTTCTTGGAAGACTGTCTTTGTCTCATTAAACAAAACTCTGAAGACTTGGAGAAGTACCAAGTACCAAGACATTCCAATCACCAGCATATCCACCATTCTTACCCTTGAGCACCTCGTTGATATATTTTTTGAAGTAGTCTACTCTCAAGGAATCTTCAAAGAGATCTTCGGTCTCCCCTATGGGCATGCCATTCCCAGCCAGGTAGATCGGAACTGTTCCTCTTGTATATTCCAAATATGCAAACTGCAACAGTCTCCTTATACCCCAGGGCACCACATAAATCCAAGGGGATGAGGTCTGGGGCCATGCAGGGTCCACATGTTGGGAGAAGCCTCCAATGGTATCATAGCTGGGGATGCAAGAATCTTCTTGGGCCTTGCTGATAAGGCGGGAGGTATAATGAGACAGACCCAGAAAATCAGCGGAGCCTTTTAGGAGCTGCTTCTCTGTCTCAGTGAACTCAGGGAGCTGGGCCACAGGACTGGGGCACTGTTGGTTCATCTGTTGGATCCAGGCCTTCAGGACAGCAGGGTAGTCTCCATCCACAAAGATGGGGTGTGCAAACCAGCCCAGCATGAAATGCAAGAAGCGTTCAGAGGCTCTGAGGTCCTCAGGCCTCTCTGGAGACAGAGGTTCTGCCCAGTCTGAGTTTAACACAATGCCCACGCGTCCCTGCTGCCGTGGACGATAGTGGCTATTGTAGTGGTGCCACACTCTGGCATGAGCCTTGAGAACCAAGTGAGCCACCTTGTGAGGAAGAAAGAAGGAAATACAGTGCTTAATAACAACCAATAGCAAAGCCAACAACCATAAGCCAAGAGCAAGTCTACAACAACAACAAGTTAACACCAATGTCAATGTTACCAGTGTTAATGACAACACTAACACTGAAAATGTCCACATCAATAACAAGAGTAATGTAAGCAACATTAGCAAGTCATCAACAAGTTAATGCCAGTGTCAGGGGTGCCTGGGTGGCTCAGTCGTTAAGTGTCTGCCTTCAGCTCAGGTCATGATCCCAGGGTCCTGGGATCAAGCCCCACATCGGGCTCCCTGTTTGGCAGGGAGTCTGCTTCTCCCTCTGCCTCCCCCTGCTTGTGTTCCCTCTCTTGCTGCCTGTAGAATAAATAAATAAAAAATCTTTAAAAAAAAAAAGTTAATGCCAATGTCAACAAGTCAGCAATATCAATAAGAAGTTAAGATGGATGCTAACTAACAATGTCAGTGAATCAACGACATGAACAATGTTGACACAGACATCATCAACACCAGTGGCAGCAATATCAACGATGCAGACAGCAGAGTCAGTAAGTCAACGACAATGTCAACGAGTTACCACCACTGACAGGTCAACAGCAGCAGCATCAATAACCATATTTCACATAAAACACTGTTAATGAATTCTCTCATGAATTTCTTACAACAACCTTATATGGCAAGTATAATTATTATTACCACTGTACAGAGGAGGGAAACAAGATCCAGAGAGGTGTAGAATGTAGGAGTCTGACTCTAGGCCTGTACTGTCCCAAACAATGCAATTCTGCCTTCGTTCTCAATAATTCTTATTGACTAATTCATCAACAACAAATTTGGGGGGGTCATTTCAGTTGACATACAAGGGATGGGACAATTCTTTCTAACCTACCTGTCATCCTTTCTACTTAATGAAATCTAGGAAGAAAACCCATGACCAGGAATCTCTTTGTAGACTTAACTCAAGGTCTTACAAAAGTCAACAGCTTCCTTTGGCAGAGCACCATGGGAAAACGGGCAAAAGCGGGGTGCCTAGAGTATAACAAACCTAGATTTGAATCTTGACTTTGTCACTAACTTGCTGAGTAAACTCAAACAATCTTCTCATTCAGTTTCCTTGTCTGCAAGAAGCGGTAATTACGGATCCATTTAGGACAAAGTAAGATCGTGTAAACAAAGCACCAAGCAGGAAACTGGAGTGCAGGAGGGAGCTTGCTGCAGTCTAGCTTCCTTTCCTTTATCGTTATCATCATCTGAAGAAGACGACACTTATTTTTGAAGAATTTATTATCAAAATATGCTCTAGAAAGTGAAACTCCTCACTGCTTCTCATGTTCCAAATATTAGTCCTTAACTGGGTCCTCAACTCCATGGCAAACTGTGCTCTTTTCCCAAAAGCAGGAATGCTTGCCTTCTAAACCAGTCCGCGTCAGGCAGGGGGTTCAGTGGAGGATCAGACAACTAGCAGAACCAGCTACTGTGGCCGTGTAAGAACACGGAAAAGGGTTAATGACATGTCAGGTGAAAAATGAGCACTAGGGTGATTGTGATGTGTCAGTGTAGGGTCATCAATTGTAACAAATGTACCATGCTGGTGGGGAGGGGGAGTTGATAATGGGGGAATCTGGGGGAGGGGCAGAGGGTATATGGGAAATCTAGGTAACTTCTGTTCAATTTTGCTGTGAACTTCAAACTACTGTAAAAAAAATAAAGTCCACTTTAAAAATATGCACTAAATTGAGGGCACTCTGAGTACACTGTGAATGCAAGGGAGCCTGGACTGGAAGGAAACAGGGGCAAAATTAGGAGAGACACTTTTTCTTTGAAATTTTCCCTTAATGGTATTATACTATTTTAACTAATACATAAAAGCTAGACGTGAAGGAGCAAAGTGAGGTGGACTTTCTAGGAGCCACACTTGTAGGGATAAGAAGCCAAAGGAGAAGCCTAAGGAGAAGAGATTAGGATGAGTTTTACAATGAGGAGACAAATAGAAAGGTTTCAACCTTCCATTTTCCGAAGTGTTCTCTCTCAGTATATATGGTCACTTTGCTGAACAAGAGCAGAGTGGAAGCCTTGACTTCAGGGTTATAGGGATTTTTGGCATTTCATCAAGGCACTGATTCTGATTTTTCTAGTGCATTCTGACTGTGGACATTTTGGACTGTTCTCTAATTTTCTTATATGTATTTGTATCATCTCCTGCAAAAAGTTTTAAATCTCAAGGACATGGGCCATGCATCCTCCTTAACACCCAGCATGGGGCACAGCAAAGACTCCTATTTCTGAACAGAACCCAAGTGCGGCAGGAGAAAGCCAGACTAAAGGTCCATCCTGGAGAAGGCTGCCAGGGGAAGCGGAGATTCTGAAGAAATATGGAAATGATGGAAAGGACCTGTATGAAGCCATTTAAATTTCTGTCTCCAGTATGTACATCCCCTTCTTGTGGGAATGGTACGCTGACTAGGCTCTGGAAAACAAAACCCTTTCTCCCTCCCCACCTCTCAGCCAGTGTGTGAAGGGTAGAGCTGGGATCGGGACCCAGACCAGTCCCGGCATTCCAGTCCCCTAGCCTAGATCCAGTGACTGGTTCAGGGATGGGCACACCACCCATGCAGCAGCCCTGAGACCCAGGAATGTGTTTGCTGGGAATGCCAGGAGAGGCAAGCTTGCTTTCCTGCTCCTCTTGAAAGAGGAAAGCAGGACTGCCGCCCTGTGGTTAGCAGGCAGCCCAAGTAGAAAGCCAGTAACGGGGCAAGAGAGGAAGAGAAATCGAGTACTAGTGGCAGCGTTTTGGGTCTGATCAGGCTCCACTGAGACCAGCTAAAACCCAGACTTTTCCGTTTCCTGAGTGGCCAGATACCCTCTTTGCTCAGGTCACTCTGGGTTTGGTTTTCTGTCACCTCCACTAAGAGTCCTGGCTGACGTGGAGAACTTGCTGTGGAGTCAAGTAGACTTG
Source organism: Eumetopias jubatus (assembly GCF_037043125.1). NCBI lineage: Eukaryota > Metazoa > Chordata > Mammalia > Carnivora > Otariidae > Eumetopias > Eumetopias jubatus. The sequence goes on along the minus strand of NW_028274809.1, from coordinate 93,271,828 downwards.
GGCCCGCATTCTGGCTTCAAACGGCTGCCCGTCTACGGATGCCATCATGAAGCAGTTTCTGCTCTGCGCATCCCAGTTCCACAAGCACCAGTGTCGTTCTAAGGATGTAATGACTGTTTTCCAAGTGCCAGCACAGTGTCTGGACAAAACAAGGTGATGAACAATTTCCCGTGCCTTCCCTCCCCAGCTCTGGCTTTCTTTAAAGGACGAGAAGGAGAGGCCTGCTGAAGGGAAGAGAAAAGGACTTTTCTCCCAGAGAAAGGCTTAACACCCAGTGAGGCAGCCCGACGGGCCGAGAGGTACCTTAAAAGAGGCCACCCCCGGGTCTGAGATGCCCGGCGCGTGTCGGCCAGTGCCATAGCCTGCGTAGCTCATCACCCACGGCTCGTGGAAGGTCACCCACAGCTTCACGCGGTCCCCGAAGGTGGCGAAGCAGAAAGCCGCGTAGTCCAGGAAGGCGTCCACCACGCTGTCGTTCTGCCACCCGCCGTGCTCCTGCAGCGCCTGGGGCAAGTCCCAGTGGAAGAGCGTGGCCATGGGCTGGATGCCCGCGTCCAACAAGCTGTCCACGAGCCTGCTGTAGTAGGCGACGCCCCGGCGGCTGGGCTGGCGCCCGCGCCCATTGGGGAAGATTCGGGACCAGGAGATGGAAAACTTGTACAGCTGAGCTCGGAGGCCCCGAAGCAGGGCCACGTCGGTGTCCACCTTGTGGTAACTGTCGCTGGCCACCTCCGGCGTCGCGGGGCCCTGGGAGGCGTTCGGGCGCCCCAGGGGGTCCCAGATGCTCGGTCCTCTTCCACCCTCGGCCCAGCCGCCTTCCACGTTAAAGGCCCCCGTGGAGACGCCCCAGAGGAAGCCTTCGGGGAAAACATCCCGCAGGAAAGCGTCTCTTTCGGCCCCGGACCGGCTGGCAAACGTCCTCCAGACTCTCTGGTAGGCCGAGGCCCGCGGCGGCCACACGGCCCGCAGCGCCGCCGCTTGAAGGGACGGGCCGGCCGTCGGTGAGCAGGGCCTGCTGAGGGATTGGGAAGACAAGGGGACACGGGAATGACTCTGCGGGTTTACCTCCGCCCTGTGACGGCAACGTGTGTCATCAGTAAGGGCTCCAGAAACACGGAGTCAAAAGCCATACCCACCAGGTTGTGGGCAGGAAGTGACTGAGGGGTGGGAAAATTACTATTATTGCCCCTCCTTAGGTACAGTGTTATTGCTCCTGCAGGAGTCAAAACACTGTGCCAAGTCTCTGTTCCCTGTATTAGCTTGTCCTTGAGTACCGTTTTTGGTTCTGATGCCATGCTTTTTTCTTATTATTTATTAAAAAAAAAAACATAGCTCAGTGGGCTAAGCATCAGACTCTTGATTTCCGCTCAGGTTATGATCTCAGGGTCCTGATATGGAGCCCTGTATTGGTTTCCTGATTAAGATTCTCTCTCTCCCTCCCTCTGCCCCTCCCCCACCTCGCTCGCTCGCTGTAATTACCTAAATAAAAACAACATAGTTAATAATAATCATGGCTTTAATTCATTCTGCCTTGATTCTGTGCTGGCCACTGTGATAAGAATGTAGGTCTCTCATTTAATTTTCACAAATTTATGAGATAAGTACTATAATTATGTATTCTTACCCTGCAGAAAAGGAAACTGAAAATTAAATAAATTCTGGGCATCAGGGGACCAGCACCTATAAACAAGCTGGTACAGAAGTCATTCAATAATTGAGCTACTGGTATAGCTCTACTGATATGCACCAGCTAAATATTAACCCTAGCCCTTCCACTGAGACCTGGCCCGGGGCGCTGCAGGAGCACGGTGAGTGGCAGTCCTTTCTTCATGCTGCCTGGATTATGCACATAACGGCAGGATCTCAAGCATCCATCCTGGACCATAAGGTAGAAGCAAGATAGGAGCCTGGATTCCCAATGATTATACCTATTCTAGATTATCCATCTCCAGTCTTTTTTTTAAGATTTATTTATTCGAGAGAGAGAACCAGTGTGGGGAGAGGCAGAGGAAGAGGGAGAAGCAGACTCCCCGCTGAGTAGAGAGCCTGACATGGGGCTCGATCCCAGGACCCCAGGGTCATGACCTGAGCTGAAGTTAGATGCTTAACCAACTGAGCCACCCAGGTGCCCCCCATCTCCAATCTTTTTAATGTAAATGACCTCCTATCTTATTTTCTTTTAAATGAGAACTTCTCATTGATCACAGTTTGCAAATCATCGAGCAGTCTGTGGTATCACTATATTTGTGTGTAGACATTTATATATTTTTAATATTTGATATACATTCAGGTAAATATGTATTTGAAATAAAACAATGTAAAAATGCTATCCTTACATGAATGCAGTCTATTTTCTCTTTTATTTTTTGTCCATTTCTCTCCTTCTGTCTTTCCTTCTTTCTTTTTTTTTTTTTTTAATAAAACAGTTTTTTCTAACATTTCAAAACAAACCCTAAATTGGTTTTCCAATCTCCAAGTCCTGGCCTGCGGGCTGGAAGGCACGGTTCAATAGCGTGTGGCAGCTCCACCAGCAGAGGGCAACCTTGAGGAAGGGTCTGTGCAGGTGGGTGTGTTTGGCCTGGGGAAGAAAATATATGGGGTGGGGGGTGCAAGGAGGTGCAGTACAAGAGCATGTCCTGTCCAAGGGCCATCATGTGGGGAGAGGATGACATTTGTACTAGGTTGGCCCAGAGCACAGAACTGGTAGAAATGACAGGGACTCTGCAGAGGGACCTCCATCCCATGGAGCAAAACCTGGGTCTTCCAAACCTAAGCACCTTCTGTTTTATGAAGCATCAACTAACACATTTGCTAAAACAGCAGTAGGGGTGAAATGATCTATAGTTATGGATTATTCATAATATATGCAGGTCTCTGGAGCACAATCAGGGACACAGATGACACCTACTTAGTGAAGAGCCTCAGCTGCTCTGCCCCAACCCTCCTGACCCTGACTGTCCTCCTGGCTTGGAGAAAATGAGGTCTTGAAGAAATAAACAAACAGCCCCTGTCTAAAATACAATTTGCTCTAAAGGCTTTTTTTTTTTTTAAGTTTAAAAATTATTTATGTAAGTCATCTCTACACCCAACATGGGGCTAGAACTCACAACCCTGAGATCAAGAGTCATGTGTTCTTCTGACTGAGCCAGCAAGGTGCCCCTGAATTTAAAGGTTTTAATGCTGGGAGTCCTGGGTTTGCCTAACTTGGGAAGAGATTTAGCACACAAAGCCTCAATCCCTATGCCCAGGCCTTCCAGGTAGCCCTCCTTCAGCTGTCCCTCCCTGGCCCCCAGCTGCCTCAGAGTATCCCAGATAACGCTTTCTCCCCTGTCTGGGGAGCAGTGCCGTGTCTCCTGCCATAGTCTGGTGTCAGAGTCATTTGTGGGCCTCTCTGTCTCCCCACTGAGGTCTAAGATTCTCAAAGGGAAAACCATGTTAATCCTGTTGGAAACCTGCCACCCCCACTTTCTCCTGCCCCCAGTGGGCTCTCCACCAATGTCCACCTGAGTGAGGACCCCTGGCTGTTAGTTTAATGTTAGCCAGTGTTGAACCTTTGCTTCAGGCCAAGGTTTAGAGGGAGAAACTTAGAGCTGGTGTCACATGACATCTTGTGGTTTGCAATCACTGAGCTTTCAGGGCAACCCTTCTTTTTTTTTTTATGGCCTGTTGAGTTCTATTTTCTGAAAAGACATGGGCCCAGCATTCCTCTACTGACTCTTAAGTGTGGTCAGGGAGCAGTTCTGACCTGTCTCCTCTTTCCACCGTTCGCACTCCCGGGACAAAGCCTTACATGTAGCAGCTGCTTTGGGTTGTTGATTTGACCTGCTGGCTTGAAGTGAGTTGAGAGGATTGAATGACAGAATGAGACACACAAGTGCTGGCAGAGGAAAGGGACAAAGAGTTGGTAGCAACGGAAGGGGGTGACTTTGGACAGAGCTGTCCTAGCAAAGTCTAAGGTGAAGGGCAAGGAGAGCTCCAGCTGAAAGTCTGGGAAGCCCAGTGATTCTTTCCGGTCTTCGTCCTTTGTCAAAACATGGTGCATGAAGCTCATGCGTGTAACACACCCATGGAAGGCTGAGGGTTCTGGGGAACAACCCATGCTGGTTTCCACACCACCTTGTCTTAATCACTTGAGAAGCACATTAGATTACGAGTGTGTGAGGGTGTCATTATGGGGGTAACCTCAAACCTGCTCTAATTTTTTTTAAATATGCCATTTACAAATGTTGTTACTTCAGTTGTTCAGTAAGAAACTATTTGCAGCCCCACCATAGATTAAAACCTTTCAGAGGGCCCTGGGTGGCACAGTCTGTTAAGCATCTGACTCTTGGTTTCGGCTCAGGTTGTAATTTCATGGGTCGTGGGATCAAACCCCGAATCGGGCTCTGTGCTCAGTGTGGAGTCCGCTTGGGTTTCTCTCTCTCCATTTCCCTCTGCTCCTCCTCTCTTGTTCTCTCCCTCTCTCTAAAATAAATAAATCTTTTAAAAAATTAAATAAAACCTCTCAGAACACCACTGATTTAGGCTTCTGCCCCACTGCAACAGCTGAATCTCCAACCTACACTGTCTCCTTGTGGGAAAGATGTTTCACAGTTCACAGGAGGGAACAGGTGCGGAGAACTCACCTCACTTACTCAGGTCGGTCATGACTTCAGTAGGGTGGTCAGATCTATCTTTAACTCAGCCTTCCACAAACTCACACTACCCACAACAAGATCCTAAACTAGGAGGCAGGGGTTCCCATCTCGGCTTGCTGTGCACACTTGGGCAAAATGCAAGGCTCCCAAGTGCAGAGTGACAAGTGAGATGCAGAAACACATGGGCCCAGAGTCAGATGCAGTGGGAGCCAGACTCTCTCACTACCATCCCCTCTGAGCCTTCATTTCTCACCATGATAAAAATCACTGGCCAAGAGGCAGATGACAACAGTCCCCTGAGAGTACACATGTGAAAGAGTATTCTTCAAATATCAGCTATTCAATAGATTTCAACAGGAAATCTAACATTACCTTGTCTTGGAGCTTCGTGAACAGCTTAGGAGCGTATTAAGATCAAACCCAATGAAGAGAACCTGGTGTTCACGTACGGCTGTAAAAGAAGTTTAATTAACACTCCCTGAAGCCCAACCAACAATATTCATGACTCCCATCAATTGTTTTCTTATTTATACAACACACCCAAGCTCCAAGCAATCATTCTAAGCCCCCTGGAAAATACCACAGGCTAAAGATGTAAGGAGCTCAGGAGTAATTTCCATGTACCTAGAACAGTGGTTCTCAAACTTCCGTGTACATCCGAATCACCTGCAGAGCTTGTTAAACACAGTTTGCCGGGCCCACCCCAGAGTTTCTGAAGCAGTGCATTGACGTGGGGCTCAAGGATTTGAATATCTATCAAGTTCCCAGGTGATGCTGATGCTGCTGGTCTGAAGACCACACATGGAGAACAATTGATTTAGAAAAACTCAAACATCAGAAAGAGACGGAATTTTTTCTAATTGTCATGAACTACGCATAAACAATAAATTGACCATTTTAGCCATTTAGAAATGGGTGGAACTTAAGAACAGAAATCATTATGCCATCAAAAGTGAGTTAGGGTGAGGGTTATTAAGTTATATCTATGGATGAGTGTCATGAGGTCTTTGAAGCGAGCTCAGCACTGCTTACAGGTAGTAAAAAGGGGCACTAGTGACCTCTACCATACTCTGCCTTATAGGGTGACTGGAATGAATATCAGGACACCCAGGAACCTGCCCCTCCCTAGTAGCCCTCAGCTCCTGATGCCTTAGCACAATCCACCTTTCCCCCAATGTGACTGGACCCTGAGTGATCTCTTGATCCATGGCCCACCAATCAGATTCACTCGCATGAATTTAAACTAAGAGACACAGAGAGGACGGTCCATGAGCTGTGGGTCTTAGACCTGAAGGCTTCAGTTGAGGTGCCCACCAGGGCCACGTGCGAGCTGAGGTAATAGGGAAAAGAGCAAGGGTAACAGGAGGGGGGGCAAAGGTGAGAGATCTTGGAGGGAGTGGTAATGAAAAGGGACACTCAGGCACAGAGCGGTTCCCATGCTTATACCTGAACCTGGAAGCCTGATGGTCTTTATTTCCACAAGACCAAAGCATCTTTGTCATTTTTGTACAGAACCTGTCTTCTTTCTTGAGTCAATGGGAGCTAAGGGACCAATAATACAAAGGCAAGGGACACTAAACCTGTCTGGGATGAGCTCTCAGACCAGCCCTCTTCTGGTCCCTCCTCTTATTGGAACCTCAGACTTCCAAAACTGCTACTCCCCAAGCCAATGCACCAAATGTCACTGAAAACCTCTCCAGCAAAAGGGGAACCCTCCTACACTGTTGGTGGGAATGCAGACTGGTGCAGCCACTCTGAGAAACAGTATGGAGTTTCCTCAAAAAGTTAAAGATAGAACTACCCTACAATCTAGCAATTGCACTACTAGGTATCTACTCAAAGGATACAAAAATAGTGACTTGAAGGGGCACCTGCCCCCCCATGTTTATAACAGCACTATCAACAACAGCCAAAATATGGACAGAGCCCAAATGTCCATCAACCGATGAATGCATAAAGATGTGGTGTAAATATGCAATGGAATATTACTCGGCCATCAAAAAGAATGAAATCTTGTCATTTTCAACATCGTGGCTGGAACTAGACTATATTATGCTAAGCAAAATAAGTCAGAGAAAGACAAATACCATATGATTTCACTCATATGTGGAATTTAAGAAACAAAACCAATGAACATAGGGGAAGGGAAGGAAAAATAAGATAAAAACAGAGAGGGAGGCAAACCGTAAGACTTAACTATAGAGAACAAACTGAGGTTGCTGGGGGGAGGCGGGTGGGGGGATGGGCTAGATGGGTGATGGGCATTAAGGAGGGCATTTGTGATGAGCACGGGGTGTTCTATGTAAGTAATGAATCACTAAATTCGACTCCTGAAACCAATACTACACTGTATGCTAACTAACTTGAATTGAAATAAAAACTTGGAAGGACAAAAACAAACCTCTCCAGCAATGGTCCACTCACCCTCGAGAAGGCTAAAGAGCAGCCCGGTTGAGTTCTTCCTGGTGGAAGGGCAGTCCTGGAATCTCAGATTGAAGATGAAAATTTTCACTTTTGGCTCAATAGTCTGAAAAAGATCAAAGCCAGCAAGTGAATGGAAGCTGCCTAGAGTAAGTGTTTTGATAACAGGGACAGATCTTCAAGAAGAGAAGCTACAAACACTCTGGTTTGGGAAATGTTCTCTAGCCAGGTCAATTAATAAAGAGAGCAGACTCTAGACTCTAAAGGAAAACGTCTACACATTTCAGTAACATCAGCCACCCTTCCCATTCACCCCCAGCAAAGAGACAGGTTCCACATGCTTACAAGTCTCCTCCTAGAACGAGGCACTAAGTGTTGGGACCAGGAACAAAGCCATCCACTCATGTTAGGGGCCTTTGTTACCACAGGAAGCTTAATCAGGTGCCACCAAAACAGTATTTATGAATGTCTGGGATTTGCTTCAAAACAATCTGGCTTGAGGGGCGCCTGGGTGGCTCAGTCTGTTAGGTGACCGACTCTTGATCTCAGCTCAGGTCTTGATGTCAGGGTCGTGAGTTAAAAACAACAAGAGCAACAACAAAAAAACCCCAGTCTGGCTTGAGAAGGGAAAGGTAGGGCATAGATGGAACAAGGTCAGCCATGAGTCAATAGCTTTTGAAGTCGGGGATGGCGTCATGATACTTTCTTTCTACCTTTGGCTATATTTGACATTTCCCATGATAAAAAGTTAAAAGGAGTGGCCCTCATTCAAATGGAACTGGTGTGACTTTTCTCCCATTTCTAAACCATGTCACTGTGGAAGGAAACATTTGTAGGTTGACCTGTCGTTTGACTTCACCTTAAATTACCTTTTTTGGGGAGGCTGGGTTTGGTCATTTTCCCCATACCAAGTTTTTCCTCCTCTGAGAGCCTAAAGGCCACTGAGAGATACCAATACAACCACTGCCAAAGAAGGCAGGCACATTACTTTCTGAGTCACCTGCAACAGTGTCCCTTCTTTACAGATAAGGTGTCTTCAGCTTTGAGAAGCTAAGTTGTCCAGGACCACAATGAGTAGAGTTGCAGCTCACACAGCCCTTGTCCTTTCCCTGTGCTGGGTCAGTGTGGGAAAGCCCAACTATTAAGGACTCAGAGGGTTTTCTCTTTCCGGCAAGGTCAATACACAGTGGGGGCAGCCTGTAATATGATAGGATGGGAGAGTTGGAGGAGCCTTCTGCTGGGTGGAGAATTCCCTGGGTGAGCAGAGCCTTTCCTGCTAAGACGATGTGGGAGGCTGCTCATGGACCTCCTGCAGAATTCAGAGGTGCGGTGGCTCTTTATTGAGGTGCTGGGCCTGAGGATGTCCTCCAGCCCTAAAACACTGGTGCACTGGTGGGAGGTGCAGCAGCTGACGGTCCCTGAGGCTCAGAGAGGGACAGGCAAGTGCTCTGGGGAGGGTGGAGGGGAACGGGAAAGGAGCGGGCACCTGCTTCTCGCTGTCCTGCCTTATCTTCCCTGCAGCCCCAGGAGGAGGCAGGGAGGCTGGGCTGAGGAGGGACGGTAGGTATGCTGGGAAGGAAGCTGTGGGTGGTGTGATTCGGGTTCCCTGGGGAGAACTCAGCTGTTCTTCCTGTCCTGGGGGTGCTAACTGTGTGGGAATGCCATAGGCTCGTAACCGACGACCGCAGAGAGGGACCATCTCCTTTCCAGCTCTGTTCTCTCCTCATAGCTGGTGATCAGAGTGGTCATCCTGAATCTCTGGGGCTGCCTCCGAGCTGTCAAGTGCAACATCTGGAATCTAATTCCTACCTAAGGAAATAAAAGGAACAAAGAATCCCAGCAGGGCATAATCAATGGCTGTCAAGTTTGTCCAGGGAAGGTTTTACTGTTTGGCTGGCCAGGTATTGACTGAGGGTTCACAGCTCTATCCAGGCACTGGTGGGAGCAGGTCTTCTTGAAAATGTTTTGATATAAAAAGGGAAACCCGGTAAACCACATCCTCAAGCAGAAATTAAGCCCAAGCTCTGTTGATGGGCTCTCTGAAGCATGCTGCGTCTGCATAACCCAGACAGTTTTAAAATGTCAGCGTTGTCTGAACGCATTAACTGAGCAACAAGCTCTGGTTGACTTCCTTAAGGATGATAAAAGACAGATTTAGTTAACACAGGCATCGGAAGGCCTTGAAGACACTACTTAAGTGCCGCTGAAGGACCAGAAATCTGGCTAGCAAGCCCACCAGGGCAGGCTCTGGGTCAAGGCAATTTGGGTTCAGGTAAGAAGATATTTACTAAAAAAAAAATATATATATATATATATATATTTTTTTTTTTTACAAAAACAACTAAAATTATATGTGATTTTCAAAAACGTCACTCTCATTATAATGTCCCCAACACCTTGGAATTATTTTTGTTTTGGAGAGGCAGTGTGGTGTCACAAGAAAGCCTGCTTCCAATCCCAGCTCTGCTCCCTACCTAGTGTCTGACCTTGGTTATGTTTCTTACGTGTTGGGGTCTGCTGTGAGGGGGAGAAATATCGTGAGGATAAAGTGCCCCACATGGTGCTGGGCACAGAGCAGGCACGAAAATCACAGCGGCTATTACTCAAACGTCTTGCAACTGCATCTGCTGGCTTTGATTATGAGATCCTATTACTTGTAGATAATAAAAGTAGCGGTGCCTACAAGGTGCAGCAGGAAATCCACAGACCCCGGGGGTGGGACTGACGCTAATTTGTCTGTTTCCAGCTTCCAGCCTCAGGTCGAATGGAGATTCCACCTAGCTGCAGCACTGAGGGTTTGACACCGAGGAGCTTGGCCTTTCAACAGATAATTCCTCTTACAATCCATCCGGCTTGGTGGTGAGGATGCTGGGATTCCAAACCAGGAGGCACAGGGCAGAAAGCAGAGGGGAGCGGTTTTGTGCCCACCCCTGCAAGAGCAAGAGGAAGTCATGGGTGAATGCTGGTGACCAGGCATCCCCAGAGAGACCTGTGAGAAGGTAGCCCTTCAGGGGTAAGTATGGAAATGCTGAAAGGACTCGGAAGGTACAATCCATTCTACCCTGTCAGGAGGTGGGGGGGGGAATAGTCAGGACTCCAGGGAATTTGGAGTTTGTCGTCCTCAAGGAAGTTGCTCAGCAGTGACCAAGCATAGGGGAGAAAGCTAACAGGTGGGTAGGTGGCAACCAACATACTTTCTCTAACTAGTCACAATCATTACCCTCGAGGAAAACAATACTGGGAACAGGAAGAAAGGGCCTAAGGTTACAGGAAGGTTTCCAGAGCTGGCCTCTGATTTAGCAGACCTGGGTGTGAAATGTCTTTTTTTTTTTCAGTTGTGGGTGGGGAAATACACATACAATTTACCACCGTAACCATTTTCACATGTATAGTACAGTGGCATTAAGTCCATTCACGCTGTTGTATAACCATGACCACCGTCCATGAAATGCCTTCTTAAATCTTAGAAAGAACACTGAAATTTCAATTCTCAGTAGATTTCTACACAAGAGATCATGTAAATATTTAACATGATAACCTTCCTGATCCCTTCCAGGGAAGACTGCCTGACCACCACCCCCCCCATGTTCTCCAGCAGTGCATTCAAGGGCGATCTCCCCCAGTGCAACTCTATCTCTGCCAACTGTGGGGGCAAGCTCAGTTTACCCATCAGCCAGGCCATTAAATGTCTACTATGCTGTTGGGAACTTTCTCCATTCATCATCAATATAGGAAATGGCTCAAATTACCTGCAATTTACTCAGCTTCTGTGGCAAACTTGCTTCACTTTGGCATTTGTAAGACAAATCAAGAGAGAGGAAATCAACAGTGCCCTAGAAATAAGTAAATAGGGTCGTTAGAACGTAAGCAATTTCAAGGCAAACTACTGTTCCGAAATATCCTTTTTTCTTTCTCCTCCTATTCCTAAACTGATACTCTGAAGTGAGATTTTCCAAGGGAAAAGCAGGCAGAGGACAAGCTGGGACAGAATGAGAATGTGTGCGTGGGATGTGCTGTTCGGAATACATCACCACAGACTCAGCAAAGTGCTTGGCACACAGTAAGCGCTCGATCAATGTATATGATTAAATGAGTGAATGAATGAAGTTCTGTATGCCAGAAATTGTGGGTTCCCACCAAACAGGTGAGCACTAAGGGAGTCATCAGAGGCCAGAGCTGCCCTGGTCAGCAGCCCTCCCATTTTGCCGGGATGGAAAGAGTGGAGCCCTCAGACACCCACAGGACCCTCAGGGATCTCTCCAGACCCTACTGGGATTTTGGGGATCATTTTAATTGTAGGCTATAGTCACTGGCTACTGTCAGGCCACAGTTTAAAGTCTGCCCTAGTGGACCCTAGCTTGGCATATAGTATTATTGGAGGACACAGCTCTCAAGGTCCTGGACATACCGCCCTGCATATATTCTAAGAACTTCAGATTCACAGAGTCTAAACCCATAAAGATACCAGTGGGATTCCCTCTCTGCCTATCTCAGAAGTCATTCTATCCTTATCAGGATTGGATCATGCCCTGTCATCTCTCCTCCAGAGATGATCTGTTCTTTCAGGACAAAGACCCTGGATAACGGCATCCGATGACAACCAAAGGCCCTATGGACCTTCGATAACTGACTCAGCAGTGGTTCCCTCTGGCTTTCCTAAACAAGTCGTCATCAGTGTTTACCAAATAGTCCACATCTTGCTCCACTTTCCTCCCTGCACCCTCTCAGCTCTTACTTTGGTCTGTTGATTCTGTACAACACATACAGTCATTGAGTTCCTACCCTTAAAACCACTGTGCTCAGTGCAGCAGAGGAGGATTCGCATTTAAAGAGGAGTAAGAACCATGAAGCTTACCAATTAATAGAGAGTGTTAGCAAATGAGCCAATGACATGAAAAAACATAGAGAGTTGGAAATGTGATAAGCAAAGTCCACACCTATGGTCTTCAAACTCACCTGGGAACTGGGGAAGCCTATGAAGACCCAGGATGGTCCCTCCACATTAAGCCATGGCCCTTATGTGCTTTACTAGCTCTCCAGGTGGTTCTGATTCACAAGGCTTGGGAAATGCTGGTCTAAATAAAGGGCTAAGTGTTCCAAGTGGAGAGAGAGCACATCAGGTTGAGCAAGGGAGTATTATTAAATGAAGCCTCCTGATGGAGAGCATATGCACATGTATGTTGTAAATGGGTAGAATTTTGTTGGAAGAGATTTGAGCAAGGCTAGGATAGGAAACTCACATGAGTGCCCATGCAAGTGAACGGGAAGAAAACATAGCATACACACTGGGAAAAAGAGGAGGGGAGACCTGAGAGAGAGCAAGACAGCCCAAGTGAGCCACACTCTGGAAGGCCCTGAGGAATTGGTACCAATTCTTGCAATCTGTGGCAAAATACACATTACATAAAATTTAGCAAGTTCAGTGTCATTAGGCTCATTCACATCGTTGAGCCACCATCACCACCATCTGTGCGATGCATTTTAAAATCTCAGAGAGAGCACTGAGTGTAGGTTCCCCGTAGGGAACTGGTAAAAACTATGCTCTTGGAAAATCCAGAAGCCCTGGATGGCGTGGACTGGGGTAAAGAGACCAGTTCAAAGGCTATTGCTCAACAAGCACTTTTCTGATCAGCACTTCGGTCTTCTGGGTTCATGACCGATAGCGGTTATTACCCCTTGTAAATTAATTTAGATGGCATTCTGGCCATCCAGTCAGCCTCGGAGCTATTCAGAACCTTATCACATCTGCATTTTAAGTTCGTGAGCCGGTAGATCTGAGGACCCAACCCTGAGCCCCGGAACCTCCATAGACATGGAGACACCGGTGTCTGTTGTCCGGCACTGTGCTACCTATATAGCACCCTGTCGAATGCCACAGAGCTACAGAAATCAGCTATTTTTTCTGATGACTTTCCATACTGCCCAGCAGCCAAGCTTATAGAGGCCAAAGCTGTTTAATTCTCAGATTTTCTTTTAAAACTTTTCTTATTAAAATTGTAGTTACAAAGTTATGGTTAGTGGAGGCAGGAACCAAGATGGTCTCTAGGGAGCACATGATTTAAAAAACAAAACAAAACCCTTTACTCTTCCTTCCATCTGTTTTGCTACAAACTGGCCTCTCCTCTAATAAGCTATTTTGGACTAGGACTGAAAAATCAGAGCACACAGAGGTGCTGGACTTTTTTTTGCATAGACAAAAGCTGGGGCTGCAACAAATGAGATTTTGTTTGTAAACATGAATCTAGAGAATGGACCGCACTCAGAAGAGGCACTTACAAAAATGTCAAGCTGACAGATGAAAACTTCTCTTGTGCTCTAAAATTAAAATCACAACTTTCCTCAGATGTTACAAATACTACTTGGGGCAACTGTCATCACCTTGGTAAGCAAAGATGCGGACGGTTCCAGCAGGAGCTCTGAATCGGCGTCAGCTCGCAGGACCACAGAGAGCTTTCCACCTAAAACCAACCGGAGGAAGCAGCTGCAGGTGAGCGAGGTGGGACCACAGAAGCTGCGTGGGGACTCGTTTCCTGTTCCATGTTCACCGACTTTACAAAAGGGATTTCTGGGGGCACCTGGGTGGCTCAGTCAGTTAAGTGACTGCATTCTGTTCAGGTCATGGTCCCAGGATCCTGGGATTGAGTCCCACATCGGGCTCCCTGCTCAGCTGGGAGATTGCTTCTCCCTCCCCCTCCCATGCTTGTGCTCTCTCTCTCTCAAATAAAGCCTTTAAAAAATGGTGAGGGAGGATTTCTGAAGAAATCACTTACATCACTTTACCCCAGCTGAAAGATTTTAGGTGGCTTTAAAAACAAAAAAAATTCCTTTAGAAGAGTGCTTGGCTTTGTTTGGCTTTGTTTTAGTAATCTCTATGCCCAACGTGGGACTTGAACTCAGAATCCCCAAGATCAAGAGTCACTCGCTCTTCAAACTGAGCCAGCCAAGGGCCCTCAAGGGGGCTTTATTTTGATAAGCATGATAGAACTTTGAAATCTTCTGAGTAAGGAATATCACTTAGAGACATTCAGTCCTCGTTCTGATAAGATAGCGCCATTATCTAGTTACTCAGTGATTGTGCCGGAGGGTTCCGTTTCGCCTTTCACAGATTTCCGTACTTTGGTTCATCATCACGTCAGCACACATGGAACATACAGCTTGTGCTTAACATTTTAAGATGTACAATTTAGTGTCATCTCTAGACTAATAAAATGAAACAAGAGTACAGTTAATCCCTAAGCAGAATGAACTCAGAAAGCATTTCTATTTGACTCTGCAAGCTGCTTTTAGAATTAGAGTGAACAAATACCCCTGAAGTTCCAGAAATTCTTACACAAAATAATCAAACTTCCCCACCATGGTTGCCAAACTTTTCCCAGTACAAGCATAAACTATACTTCTTAAAATGCTGCAAAAGGCAGATTACTCAAAACTATGCCTTACAGGGATATCATGAAATAAATGAAAGACATATTTTGTTTTCTTTCTTTTTTTTTTTAAAGATTTTATTTATTTGAGAGAGAGAGAACAGAGGGAAAGTGAGAGGGAGAAGCAGACTCCCTGCTGAGTAGAGAGCCCGACATGGGGCTCGATCCCAGCACCCTGGGATCATGACCTGAGCCGAAGACAGATGCTTAACCGACTGAGCCACCCAGGCACTCCTACCATTAATTTTTTTTTTTAAGATTTTACTTATTTGATAGAGAAAGTGAGAGCTCAAGCATGGGGAGGAGCAGAGGGATAGGGCCAAGCCGACTCCGTGCTGAGTGTGCAGCGCGACAAAATGCTCGATCCCACGACCCCGAGATCACAACCTGAGCTGAAATCAAGCCAGAAGCTCAACTGACTGAGCCACCCAGGTGTCCCACCATTAAATTTTTTAAGTGTACATTTCAGTGGCATTAAGTACATTCACTTTGTTGTGCAACCATCACCACCATCCATCTTCAAAACTTTTCCAACGTCTCAAACTAAACCTCTGTATTCATTGAACAGGTAACTCCCCATTTCCTTGTCCCTGGTAACCACTATTCTACTTCCTGTCTCTGTGAATTTGATTATTGTAGGTCCATTGTGTATGTGGAATCCTACAATAATTGTCCTTCTGTTACTGGCTTATTTCACTTAGCATAATGTCTTCAAGTTTCATCCATGTTATGGTATGTGTCAGAATTTCATTTCTTTTTAAGATCGAATAATATTCCATTGTATGTAAATAGCACATTTTGTTTATCCACTCATCCATCCATGGGCATTTGGGTTATTTCGAACTTTCAGCTATATAAATAACACTGCTATGAAGATAGGTGTATAAATACCTGTTTAAGTCCCTGCTTTCAGTTCTTTTGTGTCTGTTCCCACAAGTGCTAGATGATATGGTAATTTTATGTTTAATTTCTTGAGGAACTGCTATATTCTTTTTCCATACAGGCTACATCATTTCACACTCCTGTCAGGAATGTATAAAGATTACAATTTCTCTATATCTTCACCAACACCTGTGATTTTCTGCTTTCTAAAATAATAGCTATTCTTTTTTTTTAAAGATTTTATTTATTTATTCGACAGAGGGAGACACAGCAAGAGAGGGAACACAAGCAGGGGGAGTGGGAGAGGGAGAAGCAGGCTTCCTGTGGAGCAGGGAGCCCAATGCGGGGCTCGATCCCAGGACTCTGGGATCATGACCTGAGCTGAAGGCAGACAATTAATGACTGAGCCACCCAGGCGCCCCAAATAATAGCTATTCTTATGGATGTGAAGGGATATCTCATTGTGGTTTTGATTTGCTTTCCATAATGGTTGAGCATTCTTAATGATTGAGTTGATTTTTGCATGTAGTACAAGGTTAGGGTCCAACTTTGTTCCTTTGATGTGGATGTTCAGTTTTCCCAGGAACACTTGTTGAAAAGACTCTCTTTTCCCCACTGAAAGTTCAGTCTTTGCACTTTTGTAGAAAATTATTTGACCATATAGGCAAGGGTTTATTTGTGGGCTGTTTTAGTCCATTGGTATATATGTCTGTCCTTATGCTAGTACCACACTATTTTGATTATTGTAGCTTTGTAGTAAGTTTTTAAATCAGGAAATGTGAGTCTTCCAACTTTGTTCTTTTTCTTTTCTTTTCTTTTAAAGATTTTTTTTTATTTATTGAGAGAGAGAATGAGGGAGAGAGAGAGCATGAGAGGGGGGAGGGTCAGAGGAAGAAGCAGACTCCCTGCTGAGCAGGGAGTCCGATGTGGGACTCGATCCCGGGACTCTAGAATCATGACCTGAGCCGAAGGCAGTTGCTTAACCAACTGAGCCACCCAGGTGCCCCTACTTTGTTCTTCTTCAAGATTGTTTTGGCTAGGGCGCCTGGGTGGCTCAGTTGGTTAAGCGACTGCCTTCGGCTCAGGTCATGATCCTGGAGTCCTGGGATCGAGTCCCACATCGGGCTCCCTGCTCAGCAGGGGGTCTGCCTCTCCCTCTGACCCTCTTCCCTCTCATGCTCTCTGTCTCTCATTCTCTCTCTCACAAATAAATAAATAAAATCTTTAAAAAAAAAAAAGATTGTTTTGGCTATTTGAGGTCCTTTGAGATTCCATACATATTTAAGGATGGATTTTTCTATTTTTGCAAAAACTGTCACTAGGATTTTGATAGGGATTTTTTTGAATCTGTAGATTGCTTTGGGTAGTACTGAAATCACAACAATATTAAGTCTTCCAATCCATGAACAAAGGATGTCTTTCCATTGATTTTTGTTTTCTTTACCTTCTTTTAGCAATGTTTTAAAGTTTCAGTGTACAAGTCTTTTGCCTCCTTGGTTAGGTTTTAGTTTTAAAAAAGATTTTATTTATTTGGAAGAGAGAGAGAAAGAGAGAGATGAGCAGAGGCAGAGGGAGAGGGGTAAGCAGACTCCCTGCTGAGCAAGGAGCCTGATGCAGGGCTCGGTCCCAGGATGCCGGGATCATGACCTGAGCTGAAGGCAGATGCTTTACTGACTGAGCCACCCAGGTACCCCTAGAAAATAACTTTAAAAAACTACTTGTTAGAGGGAGCATAACTCGGGGCGTCTGGCTGGCTTAGTAGAGCATCCAACTCTTTTTTTTAAACTCTTTTTTTTAAAGATTTTATTTATTCATTTGAGGGAGAGAGCACAAGCAGGAGAGGCAGAGGGAAATGGGGAAGCAGAGGAAGAGGGAGAAGCAAACTCCCCGCTGAGCTGGGAGCCCAAAGTGGGGCTCAATCCCAGGACTCTGAGATCATGACCTGAGCCGAAGGCAGATGCTTAACGATCTGAGCCACCCAGGCACCCAGAGCATCCAACTCTTGATCTCAGAATTGTGAATTTAAGCCCCACATTAGGCATGGACCGTACTTAAAAAAAAAAAAATGAAGGAGCATAACTCCCCCATCATTAAGTGTAAGCTGTGTATGGTGACTTCTTTCTAAAGAGTGCAGTTTGGAAAGGAGGAAAAAAGAGTAACTTTACCCTAGAGATACCTGACAAATACAATCTCAATTAGGTGATCAGGGTCAACTTCAACAGTATAAATCATGTTGATAGTATGTGCCCTTGATATGATATGATGAAAATAGCACTTTATTCTGTAATCTTCTTTCCTAAAACTCATAATCTCAGCCTATCCATGAGAGAAATATCTGACAAATCCCAATAGAGGTAGTCACAAAAGACCACATATTATATTATTCCATTCATATGAAATGTTCAGAACAGGGAAATCTATAGAGACAGGAAGCTAATTCGTGGTTGTTTAGGGCTGAGGTGAGAGAGGGGAACAGGGATAGTAGGATGATAGGTGGAGCCCCATGTTGGGTACAGAGACTACTTAAAAATGAAATCTTTATACAGTTCAGTGGTTTTTAGTATAGTCACGAAGCTATGCAATCATATCCACTAATTCTAAAACAGTTTCATCACCAAAACCAAAATTTCTTATCCGTTAGCAGTCACTTCCTGTTCTTTCTTCTAGCCCTAGACATTGCTAATCTACTATAGTGTCTCTATGCCTAGTCTGGAGATTTAATATAAATGAAATCATATAATTTGTGGTCTTTTCTGATGAGCTGCTTTCACTTAGCTTAATGTCTTCAAGGTGCATCTGTTTTGTGGCACGTATCATTCCTTTTTGGGTAATTAATATTCCATTTTATGTATACACCACATGTTGTTTATCCATCAGTTGAGGGACATTAGGTTGTTTCCACTTTGAGTTATTATGAAAAATGCTGTTATGAATGTTTGTGATAAGTTTTCTCCCGGACATTTATTTTCATTGCTCTTGGAGATACACCTAAGAGATGAATCATTGAGTCATAGGGTAACTCTAAAGTTTATCTGTTTGACAAACTGCCAGACTGTTTTCCAAAACAGCTGCACCATCATTCATTCCCACCAGTGTTGTGGGTTCCAAATTCTCTACGTCATTGCCAACACTTGTTTTTGTATGTTTTGTTTCTATTACAGCCATCCTAGTTGATCTGAGGTGGTATTCTATTTTAATTGTTGGATTGAGAAGTCACTCGCTGGGTATTTATTATAGTATTTTGCTTTTTTTTAAAAAAGCAGTTCAGTAATTTTTTATAGTATTTTGCTTTTAACCAATATATTTTATACAACTTTTTTGTGTATATTAGGTGATATATTTTAAAAAGAACAAAAGGCTATGGGATTGGACTAAAAAGGGAGAGGAGAATAAGAGAAAGAAGAAAACCACCTTTGGGAATAGGAAGGAGACTGGAAAAAGAATTTATTTTGTGTCCTGCATTATATTGGGGTAGAAAATCTAATGATATTGATGAAACACAAAATGAAGGATGGGAGGAATGAGCAGCAGAAGAAAAGGAAAATATGAGCTTAAAAAAGTCTTTAGTAACCTGATGAAGATTAAAAATGGAATCTGCAAACATTTTAATAAACATGTTTATATAGTTTTATAATCAAAATAAGTCTATGGAGTCTGTCTTCAAAACAAGATAGATTTTCCTTTGTTTGAGATGAACCAAGTTCAGTCTTGCCTTCTTTCAAAGTTCATTTACCCAGTGCTTCTTCAGTAGAATTATAGCCAACAAACATTTACTTGCTCACCCTCTCCAAGGAGGGTTCTTGTTTCCAAAGAATCCAGTTTCAAATTCAACCTCTCCTCATCTCCCACCCTCTACTCCCAGCTCACTGAAGTGACTGCTGGGCTAGTTGCTGTCCCCCCGCAGGGGCTTTTCTCTCCACCTGGAATCCTCTTCTCCAATCCATTTGCTAGCTCCCTCCCTTGCTGTCCTTTCTGAGGACAATCTTCCCGACACACCCGTCTGAAATGGCCCTGTCCATACTCACACTTTCTTCCCTTGCCCTGCTTTCGTTTTTAACATAGAAAAAATGTTTGATCTCTTTATAATCAAATACATGCAAATGAAGCATATAAGGAGATGAGAGTTTTCAGCTGTCAAATTACCAATAATGATTACATCATTGAAGACAGGCTGAGTCGGGTCAGAGCAGTTTTAAAACTGTTGGTATACACTGGGGCGCCTGGGTGGCTCAGTTGGTTGGGCAACTGCCTTGGGCTCAGGTCATGATCCCAGGGTCCTGGGATTGGGTCCCACGTCGAGTCCCATGTCAAGTCCCATGTCAAGTCCCACGTCAGGCTCCCCACATGGGCTCCCAGCTGAGTGGGGAGACTGCTTCTCCCTCTAACCCTCTCCCCTCTCATGCTGTGTTTTTCTCTCTCTCAAATAAATAAAATCTTTTTAAAAAAACTGTTGGTATACACTATTAAAACTTTTCTGGAATATAATTTAGCAACATGCTTTAAAGTCTTAAAGAATGCATTTTTTTGACCTAGTAATTTCAATTCCAAGAATCAGAAAGAATTCATCAGAAGGTAGGCAAAGGTTTATATATAGGAACATTCATTGCAGTGTAATTCATAATGGTGAAAATTAAATAAACTTATGTATAAAGTAATATATATGGGGCACCTGGGTGTCTCATTTGGTTAAGCCTCTGCCTTTGGCTTAGGTCATGATCCTGGAGCCCTGGGATGGAGCCATTGGTTTCCCCATGAGCAGGGAGTCTGCTTCTCCCTCTGACCTTCCCCCCTCTCATTCTCTCTCAAATAAATAAATAAATAAAATCTTTAAATAAATAAATATTTCTCTCATTTATATATATTATTTTATTTATATTTTAAAGGATTTTATTTATTTCTCTGAGAGCAAGAGATAGAGATAGCCAGAGAGAGCACAAGCAGAGAGGAGAGGGAGAAGCAGGCTCCCCAATGAGCAGGGAGGCCGACTCGGGGCTCGATCCCAGGACTCTGGGATCATGACCTGAGCTTAACCAACTGAGCTACCCTGGAGCCTCATGAGAGAAATATTTAAAACTCTGATCCCTTTATATGATGAGAATCTGTGAGACCATTGAAAATCATGCTCTCGGGACACCTGGGTGGCTCAGCCGGTTAAGCATCTGCCTTCAGCTCAGGTCATGATCCCGGGGTCCTGGGATGGAGTCCCACATCGGGCTCTCTCAGCGGAGAGCCTGCTTCTCCCTCTCCCTCTGCCTCTCCCCATCTGCTTGTGCTCTCTCTCTGACAAATAAATAAATAAATAAATAAATAAAATCTTTAAAAAATCATGCTCTCTTTCAATGAATTTTTAATAAAATGAGAATATACTCATAAAATATCTTACGTTTAAACAGTAGGATATATAAGTATGGCATATATGTTACATACTATGTATACAAATATACATA
The DNA here is from genome assembly GCF_037043125.1 of Eumetopias jubatus. Taxonomy (NCBI): domain Eukaryota; kingdom Metazoa; phylum Chordata; class Mammalia; order Carnivora; family Otariidae; genus Eumetopias; species Eumetopias jubatus. The sequence continues at coordinate 93,251,017 of NW_028274809.1, read as the reverse complement.
CTGCCCAAACCTACTGAATCAGAACCTGAATCAAAATTAGCTTTGAAGCAGGAATATGGACAATTGCAATTACGCTCTTCTCACTACCTATCAGTATACCCCTATTTTATCTGTCTTCTTTGCTGGAATGAAAACTTCAGCTAGAATACATAACTTGCTTTGCAGGAGAGAAAGGGGAGACTGAGGGAGGATGGGCAATCTTGAAGCCTTGGAGAGTTGGAGGCAGGACTGGAGAAGGAAGGGCAGAAAGATACTCCGTGGCAGCACAGACTTGGGGAAGGAGTGCTGAAAAGAGATTTTCAAAGGAAATGCTTGGCACTCTGCAATATGAGCCACCTGTGCCCCTCTCCATTGGGAAGTTTTCAGTACGATGTTATTTTCTCACTAATGAATACACATGACAAGATTATTGAAGGGGAGTGGGAAGAAATGCGAAGTCCTGCTGTAAGGATGGTAGGGGAAGGTGGGTGACGAAGACGGCCAGTGGGTCAGCCCTCAGGGTGGTGTGCACTTACCTCGAGAAGCATATTTTTCATGGTAAATCTCATAGGCTTTTCTGTGGGCATCAGTGAGGGTCTGGAGACGTGAAGATCTTGATTCCTGTTGGGGAAGCTCTTTTATCACCTCCTCCAAGTCACTAAACGTGAACCAGATCTCAACCAGCTCCCCAAAGGAGTGGAAGGCGAATGTGGCATAGTCCGCAAAGAGATCAGCAAAGACTGCACTTCTCAGGATGGTGCTGGCAGGGAGGGTCCGGTGATGCAGAACGACCAGGGGCTGAAGCTTCGCCATCTTGAGGATCTCAAGGAATCGCCGGTAGCACTGCACTGTCTTGCTGTCTGGGTTCTCGGAACTTCCTGCTGGGAGAAGTTGTGCCCATGGCAGAAATACTTTATAATGGGTGATCTCACTGGCATGAACACGACTGAAGTACTCCGGCAGGGAAGAAGGCAGTGGTTGTTGACAAACATAAACGCTTTTGTCCTCTGCTACAAAGTTAGAACCCTGGGTTCCCGGTGGACCACCCAGGTTGTACATCAGGTCATTGGTGAGAGGACCAGCAGCTGAAATGAAGTTTGTATCAGATTCCCAATCTAACCCCCAGGATGAAAAGCTTAGGAGGACAATAAACACTGAATTCCAAGCCAGCTCCATTTTCAAGGACCTGTTAGGAAGTATGTGGAATCCTTACTTTTATAACAATAGCTAGGTTGTAAAATGCTAAGGGATTATTAACACTTAATATTTAACTGGGTTATCTATGGCAATGAAATCAGTGCACGGCTTACCAGCGTAATATCAAAAATTTAAAGACCATAGAGATAACACAAAAACCTCAAACATCTCACACAATTTAAGCAGATGAGCCTGGAAAATGTATGAAGGGGAAAAGTAGTCCACGTTTTTCCCTGAATTTTGAATTATTTTAAAATTTGTTTACATAATAGGACAAAGGTGAGTCCTTTGTCAAGTCTTTCTCCCCCCTGAAAAATATGTAAGTAGGGGCGCCTGGGTGGCTCAGTTGGTCAAGTGTTGGACTCTTGGTTTTGGCTCAGGTCATGATCTCGGGGTCCTGGGATCGAGCCCTCCAACAGGCTCTGCACTCATCACGGAGTCCGCTTGAGATTCTCTCCCTCTCCCTCCGCCCTTCCCCCTGCTCTCTCTAAAATAAATACAGAAAATCTTTTTAAAAATTATAAAACATAAAGAAATATATATAAGTAAATGATGAACACATTGTGTAAAAGATTCAAATATAGAAACATACATGAAAAACCTGCAAATTCCCCTTCCCCAGGCCCCCTTGCCTTCCTCAGGTAAGCACTCTCAACACTGTGCTTCCTTCCAGTTTTCTTTCTTTCTGTGGTTTAATGATTATTCAGGAGTCAAAATGCTTGGGTTTAAATCTTACCTGGTGAAAGTTAATTTCTCCGTGCCTCTGTTTCCTCATTGGTAACAATGGTGAATAGATAAGTTGTGAGAATGAAATGAGATCATTCTTTAGCATGTTTAGAACAATGCAACTCAATGAAAACTATTACGAAATATATACAAATGCAAACATATGTAAATGTATAACATTTTAAACATATAATTTAACATATATGGGATTATGCCTTATGTATTGTTCCTCAGGTTTCTTTTTTTCCACTTAACAGCTCCTGGAACTCTGTCTATATCAGAATATATAGAACCACTTATTTTTAACAGATGCATAGCATTCCACATAAGGGTGTACCCTAATTGAATCTCTAGCATATAGAACACTGGTTGATTCCTAATTTTAATGTGTTGCAAATGAATATCTATATCTATACATCTTTGTCTAGATGTATGACCATTTCTTTAAGACAGAGTCTTAGAAATTAAGTTCTAGACTCAATGTTATACACATTAGAATTTTGATTGAAATCCAAATAGTCTTCCAAAACAGGCTTCTTCAAATTTAAATCCTACCTAACGTTAGAAGGATGCCTAAATCTCTACTTTGCTAACACCTGTTATAAAACTTCACATTTTTCACACTTTGAAAGATGAAAATATTATCTCCTTACTGATTTCTCATTTTTCTGCTTAGAGGGGATAGCTAGCTTCATGTTATACCATATATGCGTGGGTTTATTTCTGGGCTATTTTGTTCCGTTCACCTATGTGTCTGTTTTTAGGCCAATATCATACTATTTTGATTATGGGGTCATGAATTTGAGCCCCATGTTAGGTTTAGAGATTACTTAAATCAATAAAAAAAAATAAGTTCCCTCTTTGAACTGCTTTTGCTGCATTCCATAAATTTTTGTATGTTGTATTTCCATTTTCATTTGTCTCAGGTATTTTTATTTCTTCTTTGAAATTGGTTGTTTGGTAGCATGTTTAATCTCCACATACTTGTTGATTTTCTAGTTTTTTTTTTTTTTTTTTTTTTAAGGTTTTACTTGAGAGAGAGAGAGACATTGAGAGCAAGTGGGAGGAGGGGCAGAGGGAGCAGCAGATTCCCTGTGGAACAGGGAGCCCGGGACTCAATCCCAGGACCCTGGGATCACAACCTGAGCTGAAGGCAGATGCTTAACAGACTGAGCCACCCAGGTGCCCCCATTTTCCTCTGTAACTGATTTCTAGTTTCACACTAGATTATGGTCAGAAAAGATGCTTAATGATTTCAATCTTCTTCAGTTTATTGACTTATTTTGTTGCATAACATGATCTGCCCTGGAGAATGTTCCCTGTGTGCTTAAGAAGGTGTGTTGTTACTTTTGGACGGACTATCCTATATATGCCCATTAAGTCCATCTGGTCTAATAGGTCATTTAAATCAATGTTTCCTTATTAGTATTTTGTCTGGATTATCTATTCATTGATCAAAATGGGTACTGAAGTCTCCCACTATTATTGTATTGCTACCTATTTCTCCCTTTAGGTGTGTTAATACTTGCTTTATATATTTAGGTACTCCTATGGCTATATTTGCATTTTTTTTCCATGTGTCCTAGAGGTATTTCCATTTCAAACATGTAGGTTTACTCTATTTTTGTTTGTATATCCTACAGTACAGTTGTACCACAATTTATGTAGTCATTTCTTTACTGATGGATACCTGTGGGGATTTTGTTGGAAATACATTGTAGATCAATTAAAACATTCAAGTCTTCCCATTCAGAAACATGTTACATCTATCCATTTACTAAACACGTGTCTAATTTCTCCATAAGGATCTTATACATGCTCCATCATCCATTAGCCACTTCACCTCCTTGACAAGTAACTTGTACAGGAGAAAGGTGTGTGGAAATATAAGCACACTTACTCAGACATGCAAAAACTGGGGCTTTATTTATAGTAATGACCTCACCTTGCTCTGGAAGCCCCCACTCTAATGGCAAAATTGGGAAGAGTATTCACCAAAAAACTCATCTTTCCTATGCTTCAAATTTCCCTTTAGGTAAATATTTGATCAAATTAAAGTTCAAATTTGTCAGGCTGTTTCTTTCAGGACCTCCCCATCTCATTTCATCATGTTGGAAGTCAGTGCAGAGAGGGGCTCTTTCTTGCTGTCCCGAGTTTTCACTAGCCTGTTACTGAATATCCTGCCTGTTATTTGTGCCTTATGCTAGCATCTCCTAACTGCCTCAACAGGAAGTTTGGTATCTTAAACCCTGGTTTCCTCTTCCCAACAGCTTCTACCTTCATTAATTAGGAACATACCTTTGACAGAGGAGTTTTTAATCTGTATCTGCTAACTGTGCAATTTCTCTATCCATTCCCAAGTCCTCCTCACCCTACTGTTTTCAAGCCATTGGAGAGTGAACTCATATACAACATATAAACATTCCCTAACTGGTCCTGCAGGGCCCCAAATGCCATCTGTTGTTAAAAGGTGCAACAATGAGAACTGCTACATCATGAACATACTAATGAAAAAAGTACAATAAACGTTTAATTTTTATAAACTGTCTGAAAAAATAAAACACAGAACTGGACTAAACCTTGGAAAGTAATCTCCAAAGCCCCTTATCCGTCATACTAATTCTAAGGACTCCTCACAGGAACCTAATCTTAAGAGGCTTATAATGGTATACACTTCCACCCACCTACCGACTAAACAAAAAGGGAAAGACTCATGTTTGTGAGTACAGCTGCCCCCCACCCCAAATAATTTAAGTTTGAACTGTGTGGGTCCATTTTTTTTTTTAAGGTTTTATTTATTTATTTATTTGACAGAGCAAGACACAGCGAGACAGGGAACACAAGGAGGGGGAGTGGGAGAGGGAGAAGCAGGCTTCCTGCAGAGCAGGGAGCCCGATGTGGGGCTCGATCCCAGGACCCTGGGATCACGACCTGAGCTGAAGGCAGAAGCTTAATGACTTGAGCCACCCAGGCGCCCCTGTGTGGGTCCATTTATACATGGATTTTTTCCAATAAATATATTGGAAAATTTTTTAGAGATTTGCAACAATTTGAAAAAACTTGTAGACAAGACTTATAGCCTGGAAATACTGAAAAAATTAAGAAAAAGTATTACTTTAAGAATACAATATGGGTGCCCGGGTGGCTCAGTTGTTAAGCGTCTGCCTTCAGCTCAGGTCATGATCCCAGGGTCCTGGGATCGAGCCCCGCATCGGGCTCCCTGCTCAGCGGGGAGCCCACTTCTCCCTCTCCCACTCCCCCTGTTTGTGTTCCCTCTCTCGCTGTGTCTCTGCCAAATAAATAAAATCTTAAAAAAATACAATATATAATACATATAACATACAAAATATGTGTTAATCAACTCTTTATATTATCAGTAAGGCTTCCAGTCAACAGTAGGCCATTAGTTAAGTTTTTGGGAAGTCAAAATTAATACACAGATTTTTGACTGGGGGATCTGGTGCCCCGAACCTCCATGTTATTCAAGGGTCAACTGCGCAGTAATTAGAGAAGGGAGGAAATAAATCCAATAGACAAATGAAGAACACATTATTTTATTTTGATGAAGAAAAGCAGTCGTTGGCTATTATAAAAAGTTATTCACATACCATAAAAGAACTGCACCTTTTCCTATATATGTGAAAACAAGGTCTTGGTTACAGAGACCAAACACTGGGTTCCAACTTCATCTAGACTAGAAACATAGCTTATGTTAATACAAAAGTGTATTACAGGAATGTGACATACAGGACACCAACTAGGTTCTTATTCCTCAAAATAAATTTTCCTGAAGCCTTGCTCCCAGAAACATTTCTCTTGCTAGTAGAGCTACATCCGGACTCCAGGCCAGGACGCAGGGGCCAGAGTCTCTCAGTTAGTTACTTTCAGTATCTCAATCTTCCAGCAAGTAATTAGGGTTAACTACCAAGTAGGGGTCTTCTTCATAGCTCTCACTTCCTTCTGTGGAGCCTTTCAATCCAGCTTGGGTGAGCTCAATTAGAACATGATCCTGTGAACACAAACATTTGTCCTCAAGTCTCCAGCGGTATTGTAAAAATGCCCCCATCCATAGAACTTGACCCTCTGAGTGTGTGCTATTAGCATTCTCTTCCATTTCCCCTTCAGAAGGACTTAGACAAAGGACTATCCCTTAAAATCTTTACCAAGGTTCTGTTAAACTCCTTTCCCACTAGGATACAGACCTTTTCATACCATACACCTCTTGAAAAATTACAAAATACATAGATGAGCTCAACAACATTGTGATTTCAGTAAGGTTTTCTGGCATACTACAGCCTATAAATATAATTTCAAAAAAGATAAGATGGGGTGCCTGGGTGGTTCAGTCAGTTAAATGTCTGCCTTCAGCTCAGGTCATGATCCCAGGGTCCTGGGATAGAGCCCCACATCGGGCTCCTTGCTCAGCGGGGAGCCTGCTTCTCCCTCTCCCTCTGCTTCTCCCCCTGCTTGTGCTCTGTCAAATAAATAAACAAAATCTTAAAAAAAAAATATGATGCATGAATTTTAAGATTATGCAACTGTGTAAAATTGAATGATAAATATGCTTATCATTCTGTTAATCGCTGATAAAAGTGTTCTACTTTCACTTATGTTAATTTCTTTTTTTTTTTTTAAGATTTTATTTATTTATTTATTTGAGAGAGAGAATGAGATAGAGAGAAAGCACAAGAGGGGGGAGTCAGAGGGAGAAGCAGACTCCCCGCTGAGCAGGGAACCCGACGCAGGACTCGATCCCAGGACTCCAGGATCATGACCTGAGCCGAAGGCAGTTGCTTAACCAACTGAGCCACCCAGGCTCCCCTATGTTAATTTCTAATTACTGGTCACTAAACTCTTTCATATACCATCCATTCATAATTCAGTTAGAAGTAGAATCTAAAGATAATCAACATGGAAAAATTTTCACTCTTGAGCTATGAGCTAATAAAAAAAGGTAGAGCATGCCACATGTACCTGTAATTCATTCTAAAATAACCAAACAAATGAAGGGCACCTGGGTGGTTCAGTTGCTTAGGCATCCGACTCTTAATTTCAGCTTAGGTCATGATGTTAGAGTTGTGACATCAAACCCCCGCATCAGGCATGGAGTCTGTTTAAGATTCTCACTCTCCTTCTCCCTTTGCCCCCCCCTCCGCCCCCCAGGGCATGTGTGTTCTTTAAAAAAACAAGACTAACCCACAAAGGAAAGGGACTTCCAGCCAAGCTCATAGAGTACTCAGGAAACAGTGATTTGACCCAAAGAAGGCAGAAATGTGCCAAAGTATGAGCACCATTGTCACTAAGAGGGACTGAACACTTTCAAGAGCTCACTTTATGTCCTAACACACCCTCACAGGGAGAACACCTTATAAGTACAGTATAATTTCTCTATTCTTTTGTAGTGAGCTAGCTCAGGCGGTGGAAACTTAAAAAGGCAGCCCCAGTTCAGATCAGCTAATATCACCAGGTGTCCCAATGTGGATTTCCTGTGTGGGTCATTTTATCTTACACTGATCCCAGGAGACACTAGGGAGGGAAGGACTTGGCCTGGTACAAACACATTGCCCACCACTAGAAAGACCTCTGAATGCACACCACCCCAATTCAGCTTTATCTTCATAGATATTATTTATTAAATTCCGATCTGAGTAATTGTTCTCAACACCCCCCTCCAACAGACACCACCTATAATCATACACTCACATCTACTCCCACAAGTAAATGACTTTTCAGATGATACAACACTGATATGTGACACCCATAATATTCATATAGTGGACACTATAAAGTGAACTGCAGGACGGCTAAATCGGCCATTTAAACAGAAATATTCAATCATTCAACAAATATTTGACCTCTCTATGTGCCAGGCACCACTACAGATCTTGGGGATATAGTGGTTAACAAAACAAAGTTCCTGCCCTCTTGGTGCTTGCATTCTAATGAGACAAACTGAACAATGATAAGCACTATAAAGTAACATGAAGCAGGTTAGGGAGTGATACCAAGGAGGCTCTTATTCAACAGGCCAGGCAAGAACCACCTCTTTGAGAAGGTAACATTTGAGCAGATATCAGAATGGAAGAGGGGATTTGGGTAAAGAGACAAAGGAGGAAGACACGTGAAAGGTCTTCATGTTTGGTGTATCTCAGAATAGTGACAAGGCCAGCACCACTGAGTAGCAACAGGAAGAGTCCTACGCAATGAGGTGAACAAGGGATTTGATTGTGTAAGTTTTGTAGGCTATGGTATGGAGACTAGATTTTATTGTAAACACGAGGGAAGGACTGGAAGGTAGGGCACTAAAACATTTTGACTTGTTAGAAGTTCTGTCTGGCTGCTGGACACAGAGCCAGTACAAAGGAGGACAGTTAGGAGGCTCCTGTGAAAGGACATGCATGGGAGCTTAAGATGTGAAGGTGGGGAGAACAGAACACAGAATACACATACTGAAAGCAGGGCTCACGGGGTTTGCTGCTAAAAGGAGAAGCTATGAGGGGAAATTGGAATCATGGATGAATCTAAGGTAGAAGGCTTAGAACAAGTAAGTACATGGGAACGGGGGAAGAACTGTTTTGAACACACTGAGTGTGAGATGCCTATAGTTCATGAGTAGGCAGCTGGCTAGACATCTGGAGTTTAGAGGAGAGGTGAGAGTTAAATCTGGGAGTCATCAGTAGATGAGTTTAAACTCATAGAACCCAATGAGATCACTCAGGTAATCAATGTAAATAGAAAAGAGGTCTGAGGACTGAGGACAGCACTCCTTTTAAAAAGTTACAAGACTTGAGAAAAGAGACTAAGAGGAAATAATCAGAGAGATAGAAGAGCCAGGAAAATATGGTGACTTAGAAGGAGAAATCGTGACAAATGCTACTGACAGGCTGAATACAGAGAATGACCAACTTTTGTGAGCAGGGAGGAGTATGCCTGCAATGGTCTGTAAGAGTGGGAGAAGTCACAGCACTGGGCAGTGTCAGTGTGAGGTCGGTAAGTCGTAGTAAACAACGGACCGGTCCGCTTGAGATTAGTTGTCATGAATTTAAAGTAGGACATGGCCCGTGGTGGTATGCCTTTCTCCAGATACTTTTAACTGCTTGGATGCAGGATAGTTCAAGAATTATATTTAACCAAGGCTGGGGCTTCACCAATCAAGTAAAACAGATTACAGCTTAAAGTTTAAGAAAAGAGTAATCACTGGGACAGACCATATGTAGGCTGGCTGATGTGGGAAGTGAGGATATGGGGAAGAGGAAACATAGAAAACAGGAGACAGGGGTCAGAATGCTCACAGGTTTATGGTTATGGGAGTAGAAAACAAAGGTTAAAAACACTCAGACAGTAAGACCCTAAATCCACCCTTCCAGATTTAACTTAGGTTCTGCTTGTTTCAGCAGAGGAAAGAAGTCAATTAACTGCTGTAAATTCTTTTTCACAATTCATAATTCTAAGTAGATCCCAAGAATTCAAAATAAATGAACATGAGGCATGGACTCCCTCCCCCATTAATAATCATGCAAGAGTAGTTCTGTACGTACATAGTGGGTGAGTCGATGAATGACTTTCTCTATGATTCTCTTTTTATTTATAAGTTCCTCTTCGGAATCTATTTCTGATTCGATTTCCTTCAAGTACCAGTTAACAAGCTCACTCCTCTTTAATGCTGACTCATCCTCTTCTGCAACAAAAAATACATTTCAAAAGGATTAAATTTTCCTTCTAGCAAATTGTATTGCCAATCCTCGGGGTTTGCATACACAACAAGATAATGTACAGATTAGATAACCATCAACCTGTCAGAAAGTGTATCTGCTGAAGTAAGATTTGCAGCGTTCCAGGGTAAGCCTGATATAACCTGTCCTATAACTTGTATTAAAGTATGCCTCACTTTATCCTGAGGAAAAAAAATCTAATAAATAGAGATTATAAGAAACAAGTTTCTTAAAGCTATTAAGATTTCAAAGTATGAAGGTGTTTCCTCTACCTTCTATGCTTCATCACCCATGGGAATGTTTTCCAATAGCAACTGAAAGCATAAATTAGCAACAGCAAACAAAACTTCTTAAACACAACTTTTCCTCTTTGGAACACGGAAAATTTCATGCATCTGAGATCAACCAAGAAGTGAAATAAAAAATTACCAATTTATTTCAGTAAGGTCTATCTACACTGAATGACTTTCTACTTCTTAAGAGTCCAAAGCAGAACTCTAAAGTCACAAGAAAAGTTGGAACTTGGATAATACAACTACTACAGAAAGTATAATAAAACTACTCAGTCTTGACTCTAGCTATTGCTAATAAAATACAAAATCAAAAATAAGGAAATTCTAGCTTTACTGACAATGCCTTTGAAAAGTTTTATTATGGGTGTACTGAAACTTCATTATTTAAATGTTCTTGGTAAGTGACCTTCTTGGTTTAAAGTTGTGCTCCCTTTTGGGGGGAGCCTAGGTGGCTCAGCTCATGATCCCAGGGTCCTGGGATGGATCCCACATTGGGCTTCCTGTTCACCCTCTGCCCCTCCCCCCAGCTTGTGCTCGTGCTCTCTCTCTCTCGCAAAAATAAATAAAATCTTAAAAAAAAAGAAAAAAGTTGTGGGGCACCTGGGTGGCTCAATCAGTTAAGCATCTGCCTTCGGCTCAGGTCATGATCCCAGGGTCCTGGGATCGAACCCCGCATCAAGCTCCCTGCTCAGCAGAGAGCCTGCTTCTCCCTCTCCCTCCTGCTCTGCCTACTTGTGCTCGCTATCTCTCTGTCAAATAAATAAATAAAATCTTAAAAAAAAAAAGTTGTGCTTCCTGTGCTAGACTAGAGAACAGCTGTCTACCTGAAGACTGAGAATTCTTAACTTACTTGACTGGGTGAATAGTATTTTTTTTTTTTTTTAAAGGAAGACCTAGCAGAATTTGTCTGTGGAATGCAGATAGTGTCTGGGTGCTAACCATACCTCTATTCCATTAATGGTCTGCCATGTTTAAAATTCAGTTGCATGATAAAGAGAAAAATGAAATACAATGTGAACACAAGAACATGTGAGCTCCCAAATGTTTTTCTGTGAGAAGAGGGTGGGGCTAAAACCTGTCTGTCCTAGTGGCCTCTTTACTGCCTTCTCTCCTTCCTCCCCCTGGCCTACAGTTCCAAGGAAACAGGGGAAAAACTACAGGGCTGAAATCTTTAGTAAGCTAAGACAATCTCTACCGTTCTCTTCTTCCATCACAGACAGGACACTGTGATGAGAGAATATGTCTGGAAGCCAGCATTTGGGGACTTTTAAATAAGAACTACCTGATGGTTAACCACCAAATGTGAAAGTTTAAGTTCGACCCCTTGATTTCATTTTTCCTTCTGCCTTGTGGTTAACTATAGGCATGTTAGAATAGCACAGTAAATCAGTCAAGGTAGGAAGTGTACTAGTGTCCAGATATCACACTTTAGACCTATGGAGAAATGAGGATTTTACTTCATTTTTAGTACAGAATAACCTGGGCTAATGCGGTCCTTTCAGTTCAATTACTTGGCTATGAAATATAAATAACCTAAAGTCCATCCATTTGAAGTAAAGCTATTCTAAGGAACAGTGATTTTGCATCTGCATAAACATTTGCTAAGTGCTTCTTTACATATTATCAGATCCCAACTTCTGCTTCTCAAAAACATTAAAATAGGCCACGGACATTAAACAAATGACCTTTGTCTGACAATGAACTTACGGGTAAATGTCCAGACTGTCAGCTACACTGATATCCCAAAGACTTTCTTTGCCAAAGCGAACTTGTGTAACATTTATTATCTCTTCTGACAAAACAGAATCTTTAGCAACAGAAGTGGTTTATGCAAATACAACTTACATAATGACTAAGCATGTGCGCACACTAGGTACAGCCTTACCTTCCTCCATCTTTCTGAGGTGAAGTACAATAAGGTTGGAGATTCGGCAGTACTCGGGGAAGCTCAGCCTTAAGGAGGCTTTAGGAACCAAATCTTGGTTTATGTCTTCACTGTGGCCATTGATTCCATTCACAGGAGCAGGGCTGTCAACATGACCTACGTAAAATATCAACCATCTGAATCTTGTTTTTGTGCCTCCAATACTCCCCTATCAAATGTTTGTAAGTATACTACTTCTATTTTAATACTAACTTCTAAATAAACATTTAGTTATACTCAGTATTTAGTAATTTTACAAATAAATTAGAAGCAAATTTGTAAATGCTACTAGTGAAGACAAAAACTAATTTGGAAGCGGGTGCTTGGGTGGCTCAGTTGGTTAAAGGTCTGACTCTTGATTTTGGCTCAAGTCAGGACCTCAGGTTGTGAAATGGAGCCCCACGAAGGACTCCATGTGTGGAGCCTCCCTAAGATTCTCTCTGCCTGTTGTCCCTCCTGTGTGAGTACACTCTCTCTCTCAAAACAAAAAACCCAAAAAAACCTAAAGTGGAAGGAATGGGAAGGATGGCAGATACAAAGATTTCATGATCTAAAAGTTCATTTGCAATATTATACGCACAATTTAAAAATCTGGTATTTGTCTGGAACATGTGTTTAACTCAAAAGCAAAATAATGATAAATAAGGCCGGGGAATTAGGTCCACTCTCGCCATTTTGGTATATTTTCTTTCAGTCTTTCAAGCATATATATTTTATATTAACTATTTAATTGTATTTTACTTTGTAAATAGTACAATTCAATATCCATTTTTTCCCTTTTGATATACAGACTTCAAAACTATCAACAAGTACACTTTTACCGTAACATCTCAGAGAACATTTTGGTCCCTAACTCCAGAACAGTAAACAATTGTCTCACCATTGATGCCATCTGGGCCCTCATCTACCTCCATCTGGGCCTCTTCTTCTTGATCTAGATTAACATCAGGTGTTTCTACACGGATGATTGACTTATTCAGTAGCCTGAAAGCTTCCTTCACATGTTTAGGCTGGACCTAAACCAATCAAGATGAAGAAAATCAGAAAGTCAGTGTTCTTGATATACCACACAGATTTTCTCCATACCAAATCACAGTGGCATTTTAGTTTTCTCACACACACATAGAATATGAGTTAACACCATAAATTCACCAGAATGGCTTATAAGGACCAATAATATGTAGTACTGGAAAGAATGTAAAACAACTTTCATTCACTGCTGGTGGGAATATAAATTGATACAACCACTATGGAAAAGCATTTTGGCAGTCTTTACTGAACTGAACACACCTACAACCTATGACAACAATTCCACTTCTAGGTGTATACCCAACAGAAATGTACACACACATATATATCATACAGACCAAAAGACATGTATATCCCATTAGAACCCAAACTGGAAACTTTCCAAATATCCATTAACAGAAGAGGTGAATCATTATGATATATTGACAGAATATTACAAAGCAATGAAAACAGGCAAACTATTGCTACACAAAGCCTAGATGATATCTTATAGTGTTAATGCTGTATAAAAGAAACCAGACACAAGGGGGGACATATTATATGACAACGCTTATATAAAGTAATGGTTATCCTTAAATCCTCACATATATGGTCAAATTATTTTTGACAAGGGTGTCAAGACCACTCCTTGGGGAAAGCATAGTCTCTTCAACAAATGGTACTGTGGAAACTGGGTATCTTATATAAAAGAATGAAGTTAGACCCCTGCCTTACATCATATACAAAATTACCTCAAAATAGACTGAAGATCTAAAACTATAAAACTTTTTTAAGAAAACACAGGAAAAAAGCCTCAGGACATTGGATTTGAGAATGGTGTCAAAAGCATAGGCAACAAAAGGAAAAATGACAAATGAAACAGTATACAATTCCAAAAAACTTCTGAGCATCAGGGTAATCAACAGAGTAAAAAAGGCAACCTACAGAATGGGATAAAGTATCTGCACGTTATATATCTAATAAGGGATTAATATCCAAAACATATAAATTCCCATGTTCATCACAGCATTATTCACAACAGCCAAGAGGTGGAAGTGACCCAAATGTCCACTGATGGATCAATGGGTAAATAAAATGTGGTACACAGTATCTCCCCTTACTCTCAGGGATTATGTTCCAAGACCCCCAGTGGATGCCTAAACTGCAGATAGTACTTAACCTTACATAAACTGTTTTTTCCTATTCATACATACCTATGATAAAGTTTAATTTATCAATTAGGTACAGTAAGAGCTTAACAATAACTAATAATAAAATGGAACAATTACAACAATATACTGTAATGAAAGTTACGTGAATGTGGTCTCTTTCAAAATAACTTACTATATTGTACTCATCCTTCTTGTGATGTGATGATGTAGCTTTAGGCTACTACTGACTTTCTCACAATACTTCAGGAGGATCATCTACCTCTTAATGGTAACTCACCTCTATATGTACTCTATAATCTATGACATGATTATTTCATCATATTAATCTAACTGTATTTAATAAATGTTTACCAGCAACCTTCAAGGGACAAATCCTAGCATCGTGTACCCTATGAGCACTCAATTGTCATACCAAAGATAAAAACATGCTTATAAACCAACAAATCAATTGCTCTTTCCTCCCGTTATGTTAAAGTGACTTTGATACCTCGTCACAGCAGTGCATTCGAGCCATTGCTTCAGAGAGACGGATCATACTCTCGAGTTGTCGCACTGTAATCCTCCATGAAGACTTGGTTACCCCAGAGCCATCCCTCTGGCGGAGACGTTTATACTGTTCCACAATGAAGTCCTCTGACTCTTTAGAAATCTGTTTCAGAACATCACCAAAGTCAGAGCTTTTCTACTTGATGGGAGCTGCATTAAACATTAAGTTTAAGAGCCTTCCAGGTAGAGACACTCTGGGGAACTGTAAGGGTCAAAACTCTGTAGTCAACAAAGAATTAACACTGAAATGCATTTCAAAAGAAATTAAACTGGGGTGCCTGGGTGGCTCAGTTGGTTAAGGGACTGCCTTTGGCTTAGGTCATGTTCCTAAGGTCCTGGGATCGAGCCCCACATCAGGCTCCCTGCTCAGCGGGGCGCCTGCTTCTCCCTCTCCTTCTGTTGCTCCCCCTGCCTGTGCTCTCCTGCTCTCTCTCTAATTAAATAAAATCTTAAAAAAAAACCCAACAAAAAACACTAAACTAAGGACGCCTATGAATTTCATATACTAATTTTGTCAACAGGAATACAGCAGGGTTGCAAATGCCATTTCTAAAAGACATAGAACAAGCTAAAGCAGTGGAATAGGATGTAATGCCTTTTAAACCCAAGATGCCAAAGCTCATTAAAAAAATTAATGCTCAAACTATTCTTGAAACTCAGTTAATTAACTTATGCTGTCTTAAAAGGAGAGGTCTACACACACACACACACACACACACACACACACACACACACACACCCAGCTATTTCAGTAAACCTTATTATTTGTTGAATAATAACAACAAGTGAGAATACTAAAAAGAATACTCCAAGTTTTTCAGAGCGAGGAACTCAGCCCATTAAGGAAGGCTGCCAAGGTCACAGGACAGGTACACAGTCATAGAGAACAAAAGCCTCCTTAAACATACGTGACCAATACCCCTTAGTTTTAAATGCCTCATTAAGCTTCTTTCAGGACAATGAGAATCAAATCCCAATATTATGGATAATCAGTGAAGGTGATAGATAATTAAAATCTAAGGGCAACTCCCAAAAGTTGAGCCAGACAATAGTGTAAAAACCTCACCCAGAATCAATTTTTTTTTTTGGTATTCTATTTTAGGAAAATGTTAAACAAAACAAATGGATTATGAAGTTTACTTTAAAAACAAATGTCCTGGATCCAGTACAGATTCAATTAAATGAACTACATTAATTATTGTAAAATATTAAGCCATGTTCATCACAATGACCTAAAGGAATCCAAATTTTTCCTTAAAGATTCCAGAACATTCAGTAGACTACTGATTTGAGCTCATATAATTTTAAGATTCTTAGGAATAATGGTTGAAATAAAAATATGTCCGATTTTATTTGGTTATCCAAAATTCTTCACCCATAAAAATCTTTTTATTAGTACCCAACAAGTAAAAGAAAATTATTCACATTTTTATTTTTTTATTTATTTCTTTTAAAGATTTTATTTATGTGTTCATGAGAGACAGAGAGAGAGAGAGAGAGAGAGAGAGAGAGAGAGAGAGAGAGAAGTGGAGGGAGAAGCAGGCTCCCAAGGAGCAGGGAGCCCGATATGGGACTGGATCCCAGGACCCTGGGATCATGACCTGAGCTGAAGGCAGACGCATTAACCATCTGAGCCACCCAGGCGCCCAAAATTATTCACATTTTTAGAAAATTTCCTCTTCCCAATTTTCTGAAGAAACATTGTTCTCAAAAAAGAAAACCTCAGGGCGCCTGGCTGGCTCAGTTGGTTAAGCGACTGCCTTCGGCTCAGGTCATGATCCTGGAGTTCCCTGGATCGAGTCCCACATCGGGCTCCCTGCTCAGCGGGGAGTCTGCTTCTCTCTCTGACCCTCCCCCGTCTCATGTGCTCTCTCTCTCAAATAAATAAAATCTTTAACAAAAAAAAAGAAAACCTCAGAAAAACAAAACAAAAAAAAAACCCCCCAAAAACAAAAAAAAACCCCAAACAAGTATAGGTTCAGTTAATTTCCACAGAATCCTTTTTAATGCCGTCTTCAATGCCCTATTCCAGTACAAAAGGGCAAGTTACCTTGGGTTTAAACTGTCTTGCAAAGAGAAGATACCTCCTGATATCATCAAGGGAATAGACACGATCAATGGAATCCTCAATTCTTGAATGCAAGTCTACTATACGTCTGGCAATAGCATAATCTGTAACCTAATTCAAAAGAAGAAAATCACTTTGGTCAGTCACAATAATATCCACTCCAGATTACCCCTGGCATTACAAAATTATTTATAGGTAAGAACAAGTTCTAATATGCCAATAAAAACTGTATCAATGGGTACCAAGTTTCTGAGCAAAATTTGGTAACAGTTTCATGTAAAATCAGAAGTTTTTTTTTAAAGATTTTTATTTATTTATTTGACAGAGAGAAACACAGCGAGAGAGGGAACACAAGCAGGGGGAGTGGGAGAGGGAGAAGCAGGCTTCCCGCAGAGCAGGAAGCCCGGATGTGGGGCTTGATCCCAGGACAATGGGATCATGACCTGAGCCGAAGGCAGACGCTTAACGACTGAGCCACCCAGGCGCCCCTAAAATCAAAAGTTTAATGCATACCTTTGCCCCTAAGAATATTCCTGAAGAAATTAACGGACTTTAAGAACAACACCAGAATTAAGATTTCTAGGGTGCTCCGTATATGCCAGGCACTGTTGCCTTAAGTGTGTCTAGAAGCATTTAACTCATGCAACCCTCACAAAAATCTTATTAGGTAGGTAATATTATCCCTATTTTACAGATTAGTAAATTGAGGCCCAGAGAGGTAAAGTAGCTTTTCTGACATCACAATACATAATGGAGCCAGGATTTGAACAGAGTCCATGCTCTTAGCCACAATATTATATTGCCGCTTGTGAATATATGAAGATAATCAAAGAATTGTTATTCACATTGAAAAAAAAGATGCCTAGGTGGCTCAGTCAGTTAAGTGGCTGCCTGCCGCTCCTCCCTGCATAGGCTCTCTTTCTGACAAATAAATGAATAAAATCTTAAAAAAAAAACACACACACTAAAAATAAACAATTTTCTCTCCTATAGTACAAAAAAACCATAGATATATAGAGAAATGTTAATATGTGAATAAAGGGTACAGGGGTGCTACATGCACTATTCTATTTCTTGCAACTTTTCTTGCATTCTATTTCTTGCAACTTTTCTGTCAGTTTGAAATTATTTCCAATTAAAAAGTTTAAAAACTAAATTAAAGAATCACACACAGGGGCACCTGGGTGGCTCAGTCGGTTAAATGGCTGCCTTCGGCTCAAGTCATGATCCCATAGTCCTGGGATCAAGCCCCACATAGGGCTCTCTGCTCAGCAGGGAGCCTGCTTCTCCCTCTCCCTCTGCCTACCACTCTGCCTATTTGTGCTCTGTCAAATAAATAAATAAATAAAATCTTTAAAGCATCACACACAAACACAAATACATGAAAATCAGACAACTCCCAGCTATGAGGATGGAGATAGGGAAGGGGGAAGGCTGGGTTAAATATTTATATGGATTTCTGAAGGGAAAAAACACAACATAAAAAACTAAAAATCTCCAAACATTCACATAATGGAAGGCAGCTTTTATTTAGATAATAAAGTTTCGCTATAAGCAAGAGGTAATCGTTTTGTCTAATGTAATGTAGGACTTTCATGCTCAGCAATTAACAGTATAGCCTAGAATGTTAGCTTCCATATAGTGTCATTTTGTACTTCTGTGCACATCTGAGCTGTGCAATGTGGCTGAATATTTAAGTCTAGGTATAAATAACTTTAATAACATGTTAGAATCCAAGTAAATCTACAAGTTTATAGTTAACCTTAGAACTGTTATATGATTAGGAAAAAGTGTGATATACATTCAACAACTGGATGGGAAGATATAGGAAGATAAATGACTCATGATTTGGTGGAAAAAAACCAATTTTTTCCAAGTTTACTAAAAAACAAACAAAAAACAACACCCAACAACAAAAAAAAATTCCTGTAAAAATCTTTAATAAGAGTATGGCTGGGAGTTAACCATAATGTTTCCTTTTATCTCTTCAGAATTAAGAAAACAGTAACAAAAACAACAAAAAACTCAATATTCCTCAGCACAATTAAGTGGAACCGGCAATTAAAGTGACTTTATTTTGATTTTCTTAATAAACCTTTTGCTCCATCTTATGACATTCTGAGAGAAATGAAAGTGCGAACACATGCACCAGCCATTCAAGAGTATATCCTACGTTCTTGTCTCCTTCAGTTACTCAAACTGGAAATAACAAAGGAAGCCAAATGTGACAGTTCACACAGTTACCTCATTACATTCATCCACAAGTATAAAGAAGAGATCAAATCGGGACATGATGGGAGCTGACAAATTTATATTTTGTTTCAAAGATTTTGATCTGTCATAGTGTCCACTGATTGGGTTTGCTGCTGCCAAAATGGACGTCCTGGCATTCAGAGTAGCCTGACCATAAAAGAAATCATTGTTACAGGTTTAAAAAGACATCTGGAATGGTCAATAAACATAGGACAAAATGCTCACTCTTACTCATAATTAACTAAATGCAAACCAAAATATTAAGGCATCATTTTTCACCTACTGAATCATCAAAATTAAAGTCTGGTAATGTATAGCAAACAGGCACTCCCATATTAATGGTGGGGTATGACACACATTTTTTAAGTCAGCAATTTGTTAGGAATTTATCTTGCAGGTAGGTACAGGAAGATGCATGTTCAAGGATATTTACTACAATATGGCTTGTAATCAAAAGGCTGAAAATGACCAAATGTCACTCTATGGGAGTCTAATGAGCCAAACTGAGGGACACAAGACTTGAAAACCATGTGGTAAAATAAATACTAAAATGGATCTAATGTGTGCTGGTATAGAAAGATTCCCAAAACAAAATTATGAAGTTAAATGAGAAAAGAACTAACTTATATGTATTGTGCTTACTTATATATGAAAAATTTCTAAAAGGGCCATAACTTCTGAACACCTATTGGTGATAGGAGTTGCAGGGGAAGATTTCACCTTTTAATTTATATTTTATTCTACTGCTTAAATTTTCCTTACCTATTTGAATGCGTTACTTTTATTTAAAAAGTTTGGTTTCTCTCTAATGTTGGTTACAATACTGTACTTATTATTTTCATTTAAATAATCTTTTGACTCTGATTATTTTTTGTTACAACTTGAAGCACACATTATCAAAGAATATAGAAGCTTGGTGGCAATTCTGAGAAGTGAAATGCTAAAAATTTTACCAATACTTTCTCTATTTTCTGTCAGAGCAATACATTTTCTAAGTACCCTAGAAAGCGCCTATAATTTGGATTAATAATGCTCAGGGCTATGTTTCCCACTTTAATGATCAGCATTTCATGTTGAAATAATGCATTTTATCCAACGTCTCTAGAGCTACACTAATCTTTAAGGCTAAGGCATGATGCAGCAGAACAGAAGTGAACATACATACCTTCACTCCTGCTTTAGTGATAGAGATGGTCTGCTGTTCCATAGCCTCGTGAATAGCAACTTGATCCCGCACATCCATCTTATCAAATTCATCAATACAACATACACCCTTGTAATCAAAGTAGCATAAGAAACTGTCTTTGAGATGTCAAATGCCAAGTATAAACTCAAGTTTGCTACTACAGAGATCTTTTCATTCTCTAAATAACTCTAAGGTAGGTAACTAAGCAATCTTAATTTCCCCTACTAGATAGAGTAGGATAGTTCGACAGATTCCAGAGCTAGAAGGAACCATATATGTTGACTCATTTTAAACCAAGAGCAAGATTAAAAACATACAGTTACTGCATCCTTATTCAACATCAGAACTTTGTGTAAATCTCTAGGTCAAATATTCTTGGTCACCTTGGCATTCATTTTAGGCTGGGGTAGGTGAAGGGTAAAGTTGGAACAACATTTATAAACGTATAGCTACAGCTTATATGCCTTCACGGATCTAACAGATCTATGTCAAATACATGTAAAATGCAAGAGACATACTCATAGAGGTGTCATGGTCTGGAAAGGAACAAATGCTGGGAACCACTAGTCACAGCAAACACACGCTCAGGGCAGGCGATACATTCTAGAAAAGCTCAGAAAGCAATTAATGATGACTATCTCAAATTCTAAGTTAATAAAACTATGAGTTATTTACTAAAAATGGGTTTTTTTAAAAGGCTATCTCTTTAATAGAAATTTATAGGCCTTTTTGATACAGTAGGGGCTGTTCTGATTTCTTTAGTAAAGTATAAAATGTTCTTACATTATCAGCCAACATCAAAGCTCCAGCTTCAATGACAAATTCATGAGATTCTTCATCTCTTACAACAGCTGCTGTTAAGCCAGCAGCACTGGATGCTTTGCCACTGGTGTAGACAGCTCTGGGGCTGAACTCCTCCACGTGCCTGCTCAACATTATCATATTCATTAACACATGACTACAAAAGCATCCTTTCTAGAAATGTCAGCTGACAGGGCTTATGTCAATCAAAAATTGAAATTTCTTAAAGAACATCTGAGAGAGGTATTAAACATAAGCACTTCATAAAGACACATGTCACAGACTAAACAGAAAGCCTTTTATCTCCTTTGGCCTTTTAAATCAACTTAAATCCATTCCTGTCAAATGGAAGATGAAGTTCATACATGACAAGAACATCATTTTATTTTATTTTTTATTATGTTATGTTAATCACCATACATTACATCATTAGTATTTGATGTAGTGTTCCATGATTGCTCGTGTATAACACCCAGTGCTCCATGCAGTACGTGCCCTCCTTAATACCCATCACCAGGCTAACCCATCCCTCCACCCCCTCCCCTCTAGAACCCTCAGTTTGTTTTTCAGAGTCCATAGTCTCTCATGGTCCGTCTCCCCCGACAAGAACATCATTTTAAAGAAGGGTTTAATAATTAAGTTTGGCAACAATGATCTATTAGAAGGCCTTGCACTTAAAAAACATGACAAAACTGTATCTGAGATTTATTCCAAAATAATAGGTTAGTTTAAGATCTAAACATTAATAATATGCCATAGCAACAGAATAAAGGATAAGAACCATCTAGATAGATGTAGAAAAAGCATGTGACAAAATCCAACACCCTTTTATGATAAAAAGTCAACAAACTAGAAATATAAGAGAATTGCCCACAACTTAATAAAGGCATCTATGAAATCCCACAGCTAACATCATAACTTAATGGTAATAGGCTGAATGCTTTCTCCCTAAGTTCAGGAACAAGATACAGATGTTTGCTCTTGTCATTTCTGTGCAACATTATACTGAAAAGTCTAGCCAGGGCAATTGGGGAAGAAAAACAAAAAGGCACCTATATTTAAAAGGAAGAATTGTCACTATTCCCAGATAACATGACCTTATAGTTAGAAAATCCTATGGAATCCACTAAAACAGAATAAATGAGTGATTGCAAGGTTGCAAGGTAAAAGATCAACAATCTATTATATTTCTATACACCTGCAATGAACAAGTCAAAAATGAAAATAAGAAAACAGTTCTATTTACAATAGCATGAAAAAGAATAAAACACTTATGAACAAATTTAAGAAGCACAAGCTTATACTGTGAAAACTACAAAACTGTTGAAAAAAATTAAAAACCTAAATAAATGCAAAGATATCCCATGTTCATGGATCAGAAGATTTAAAATTGTTAAAAAGATAATATACCTCAAATTGATCTACACATTAATGCAATCTCTATCAGCATCACAACTCGCTTCTTTGTAGAAACTGACAAAACAGATCCTAAAATTCATGTAGGGGACACCTGGGTGTCTCAGCTGGTTGGGTGTCTGATTCTTGATTTCAGCTTGGATCATGATCTCATGGTTGTGAGATCGAGCCCCACATTGGGCTCCACTCTGGATGTGAAGCCTGCTTGGGATTCTCTTTCTCCCTCTCCCTCTGCTCCTCCCCCTGCCACTCAAGTGTGCTCTCTCTAAAATAAACTAAAAAATAAAAAATAAAATAATAAAATTCATGTGAAAACTCAAGGTACCCAGAATAGCCAAAACAATCTGGAAAAAGAAGAGTCGGATGACTCACATTTCTGATTTTAAAACTTACTACAAAACTATAATAATCAAGATAGTGTGGTATTGGCCTAAGGACAGACATCGAGATTATGAAATATAACTGAGAGTCCAGAAATAAACCCTGACACTTACAGTCAACTGATTTTCAACAAAGGTGCCAAAAACAATTCAACAGGCTGAAAGAATAGTCTTGGCATTCAAATAACTGGATATCCACAGGCAGAAGAATAAAGTTGGACCCCTACCTCATACTATGTAAAAAATTAACTCAAAATGGATCAAGGACCTTATTTATTTATTTATTTGAGAGAGAGACAGAGAGAGAGAGAGAGAGAGAAAACACTAGTGGGGGGAGGAGAAGAGGGAGAGGGAGAAGCAGACTCCCCGCTGAGCACAGAGCCCGATGTGGGGCTGGATCCCAGGACTCCAGGATCATGACCTGAGACAAATGCAGATGCTTAACCAACTGAGCCACCCAGGCGCCCCAAGGACCTAAATTTTAAAAGCTAAAATTAACCCAAAGAATTGCAAGAAGAGACTTGAACATATACTTGCACATCAACGTTCACAGCAGCATTATTCACAATAGCCCAAAGGTGGAAACCCAAATGTCTATCAATGGATGAACAGATAAAACAAAAGGTGGTTAAGTCCATACAATCGATTCTTATTCACTCTTTAAAAGAAAGGAATTCTAAGATATTCTACAACATGGATGACCCCTCAGTATTATGCTAAGTAAAATAAACCAGTCACAAAAGGACAAATACTGTATGATTCCATGTATATGAGCAACCTAGAATAATCAAATTTAGAGACAGAAAGTAGGATGGTGGTTGCTAGGGGCTGGGACAGGGGTAAATGTGAAGTTACTGTTTTATGCAGAGACTTTCAGTTTGGGAGATGAAGGAGTTCTGAAGATGGATGGTGGTGATGACTGCACAATTTGAATGTACTTAATGTCACTGAAATGTACATATAAAAATGTTTAAAATGGTAAATGTGATGTGTATTTTACAATTAAAAAAAATGGTGAAAACTTATATGCTAATGTTCATAGCAGCATTGCTTAAAAAAGCCAAAGTAAAAACAATCCAAATGCCCATTAACTGATAAATAGACAATTAAATGTGGTAAATACATATGACAGAATATTAGGTAATAAAAGGATATGAAGTACTGGCATGCTCCAACATGGCTGAACCTTGAACACATTATGCTAAGTAGAAGCCAGTCACAATGAATCACATAGTATATGATTCCATTTACAGGAAATGTCCAGATAGAGACTCAAACATGGATTAGTGTTTGCCTATGGCCAGTGGGGAGAATAAAGACTGCTAGTGGGTACGGGATTTCTTTTTGGGTAATGAAAATGTTGTAAACTTAGTTTGGTGATGGTCATACAACACTGTGAATATACTAAAACCACTGAACTGTATACTTTGAAAAGGTGAATTTTATGATATGGAAATTATATTGCAATAAAGATGCTAAAAGATATAAATAGAATAAAAGGCTATTTCTAAGAATTGTGTACAATTCTGTAACCAACAGCAACACTGTGGCACATCTTTTTGTGGTGGTGGAGGGAAGGTGGGAACAGAGGAAGTGAAGAAAGAAGAATCCCCCCCCTCCTTTTTAAAGATTTTATTTATTTGACATACAGAGAAAGAAAGAACGCAAACATAAGCAGGGGGAGCAGCAAAGGGAGAGGCAGGCTCCCTGCTGGGCAGGACCCTGGGATCATGACCTGAACCGAAGGCAGACACGTAACAGACTGAGCCACCCAGGCACCCCAGACGAATTCCTTTCAACCCAGGACTATTTTCAAATCTAAAGCCTAGTCCTTGATATATGTGAAGGAAATAATATTTACTTATAAAATTCCAAACTAAAAATGTTCTCTGTTCTAGAACAGTGCCATTTTACAAATTTCCCAAATAAAGGGAAAGCAGCTTGATACGATATGAAGAGCACAAGCTTCACAGTCAGATACATCCGAATTCTAATATTCATGATTCAGCAGTCACTTGTTAGCTATGAGAAGTTGGGTAATTTACTAAGTTTCAGAGAAGTTTTGTTTGCCTCCCCACAAAAAGATGATTATTTTACATGCCTGTCTGGGTGCTGCTAGGACAAGATGCATATACATATACAGCACCAAGAACACAGCAGGTGTTTCAAAACTGGTTGCTATTATTTTGACCTCAAAGTTTCTTAAAAGTTTGAAAGTAAGCAAGTATTTGCTATAGCTTCTAA
The DNA here is from genome assembly GCF_037043125.1 of Eumetopias jubatus. NCBI lineage: Eukaryota > Metazoa > Chordata > Mammalia > Carnivora > Otariidae > Eumetopias > Eumetopias jubatus. Next base: position 93,226,112 of record NW_028274809.1, on the reverse strand, counting down.
AAATAAGTAAAACTGCTAAAATAGTACACATGCTGATAAGGTTAGCATAACGTGTCTCATCCTTATTGCACTGCTATTGGAAAGCAGTGTCCTAGTTAAAAACCTTAAAAATGGGGGCGCCTGGGTGGCTCAGTCGTTAGGCGTCTGCCTTCGGCTCAGGTCATGATCTCAGGGTCCTGGGATCGAGCCCCGCATCGGGCTCCCTGCTCCACAGGAAGCCTGCTTCTCCCTCTCCCACTCCCCCTGCTTGTGTTCCCTCTCTTGCTGTGTCTCTCTCTGTCAAATAAATAAAATCTTAAAAAAAAACAAAAAACAAAAAACAAAAAAACCTTAAAAATGTTTGTATCCTTAGTCTCAGCAATCCCATGCTTAGGGATTTTCCCAAAGGAAACAAAACAAAATATTTATACAAATCATTATGTTCACTGTATCGATTCCATAATCATTAAAATAAATGAAGACAGGCTAGGAAAATAATTTTTAAGTTATAGTACACCAGTAAAAAATGGTGAAAATAAACATGGAAAAATATTTAGGGCAAATTAAAATTAAAAATTGCTATGCTGGGGCACCTGGGTGGCTCAGTCGTTAAGCAGAGCCTTCGGCTCACATCATGATCCCAGGGCCTGGGATCGAGCCCCGCCATTGGGCTCCCTGCTCCATGGGAAGCCTGCTTCTCCCTCTCCCACTCCCCCTGCTTGTGTTCCCTCCCTCGCTGTGTCTCTCTCTGTCAAATAAATAAATGAAATCTTAAAAAAAAAAACCAACAAAACAGCTATGCTATGATTTATAACCATGAAAATACATATTCATATATCCAAAGACTTATAAAAAGATTATACAAAGACATTATACAAGGATTAAAAGAATTCTAAATGGGATTGAGATTATAGGCAATTTTTCCCTGTTCTAAAAAATTGTAAAATGTTGTCACATTCTGTTAAACAAATTAAGGTGATTTAATCTAAGCAAGTTATATTTTCAACAGTCACAATCTATGCTCCTGCTTTAGTAAAGGCACACTGACTGCATTCTTGACAGCACAGAAACCCTGGAACTATACACACTGTTTTTTCCAATGTACTACCTCAGGCAAACACTTACTTGAGAAACTGGCTCTTAGCTGTACTTGGGTCACCAACAATGCAAACATTTATGTCCCCTCGAAGAGAGGTTCCTTCCCCTGTTGTCTTTGGAACACCACCAAAGAGCATCAGCAAGACACCCCGTTTTACTTCATCATTGCCTAAAAAGAAAACACAAGGTATTTTTCAGTATGAGGTTAAACAATTTCACAAGAAACTACAAGGCATGTTTACTAATCAAGAGCCAGGAGAGCTGAAGTGAAGTGTAAGACTGAATAAAAATATCTGGCCTCTAATCTTGGTTCTTTGTGAACTTAAAGCCACCTAACCACTGTCCCAATGTTCTCACCTATACCACAGATGTCACAAATGGTGATGCTCACCATCCTAAGAGCTTTTCCTTCAAGTTCTACTTCCTCATAAAGCCTTTTCTGATGTAGTACTTCTCAAAATAACTCTATAAATAAACTATGTCCAGCACAGCACACTGCACTTACTAGTTCTAACAGCAGATCTTGCTGTTGTATCGAGAGTTTGAGGAAACAGTCCATGATTTACTTCTTTTGTATCACCAATAGTGAATAGTGCTAAATACAAAAACACTCTAAATGAACTGCTATGGATTAGATAAGATGCTGAATGTGATTTATGGCTGCTTCTACAAGCTTTTTATGAATCCAATATAAGAAGGAAATGTACAGTAAAAAAACTGGATCTTTAAAAATGTGCAGTCTGGGGCGCCTGGGTGGCTCAGTTGTTAAGCGTCTGCCTTCGGCTCAGGTCATGATCCCAGGATCCTGGGATCGAGCCCTGCATCGGGCTCCCTGCTCTGTGGGAAGCCTGCTTCTCCTTCTCCCACTCCCCCTGCTTGTGTTCCCTCTCTCGCTGTGTCTTTCTCTGTCAAATAAATAAATAAAATCTTTAGAAAAAAAAATGTGCGGTTAAAAAACCATTTTTTTCTGTGCTAATTACTATGACTTTTTGTGAATTCTATCAACTAAGCGCTGGGCACATTTACACAAACCATCCCTTAAAGGCAGAAAAAAGAATCCATTCCACAAACAAAACTTCTGACTTATGATCTTTGAAACAAATGTGTTGGGAAGCATCATGGTTTTTAAATAGTACGCAATTTCTTTGATTCTTCTCACTTGAAAATGGACCTTAAGTCTTTTCTCTTTAGGAGTGGCTGGCCTTCATATCTTGCTTCTAAAAAATAGCACATGGTGAAGTGAGGGTGTGTAATTTCTGAGACTAGGTAGGTCCTGAGAAGCATTTTATTTCCTCCCCGCTTTGCTCTCTTGAATGCATGATCTAGAGGAAGCCAGCTGCCGGTTTGTGAGAACACTAAAACAGCCCTATGGAAGAGAGTTATGTGGCAAGGAATTGAGCTAACAGCTAGCACTAACAGGTAAGTCCTTCAGCCTAGTCAACCTTTCAGATGACTAGAGCCCCAGCTGATATCTTAGCTGCATCCTTGTGAAAGACTGAGTAGGAACCACTCAGCCAGAACCACCCAACTAAGCTTCTCTCAAATCCTGACCCATAGACTGTATGAGACACTATTTGTTGTTTGAAGCCACTAAGTTTTGGGGGTAATTTGTTATGCAGCAATAGATTAATTTCTGGGGGCGGGGGGAATAGAGCTAGATCAAAATTTGGACTCCTACTCAATTAAGGGAGGACACTCTAAAATCCATAAAAGATTATTAACCTAAAGGATTTCAGTTCCATTTCACTGGCCAAATGTTTAGATAGAAAAAAAATTACTTTTAAATAGTTAAAAATATATACCTAAAAGAAATACCCATAACCCCATGAGTTCCTGCCATAACTCCAACTCAGTATGAAAGGATGGAAAAAACAAGGGTAAAGCATGAGGCTTGAAAATTTAGTCATATCCTTCAACACACAAAGGGGATTAAATGATGGTGAGCAACTAGCAACCAAGAGCCAAGGAAACATAAAGAAACCACTGAAAGTATAGACATAGTACATATAACCAAGAAACATCATGAAATCTCCTTCTTGAAAAAAAAAATCAGTATATTAGTCTAATATATTAGAATATACTTAAGGACAGTTCTACCCTAAAGCCAGAAAAAGAAGCCTAAATGAACTTTTTTCTTGAAAAAAAAAAAAAAGATGTTAAAATATACATAAAATTTCCTATCATTTTTAAGTGTACAATTCAGCTGAATTAAATACACTATGTTTTATAACCACCACTCTTATCCGTCTCCAGAACTTTTCATCATCCTCAAGAAAGACTTTATCCATGAAACACTAACTCCCCAGTCCTCCACCCCCCAGGTAACCTCTATTTTGTGTCCCTATGAACTTGCCTATTCTAGGTACCTCATTTTAAGTGCAATCATGTAATATCTGTCCTTTTGTTAATGACTTTAATACCCCTTGTAAGTCCACTAAAAAACCTTTTGATCTGATTTATGTGCTGTAAGAAATCACTTATTGCTGTTTTAAAAAAAATTTTAAGTTCCAGTATAGTTAACATAGGTATTCATTGCTATTTCTTAATCATCATTTTGATTTCAAGTTTATGCCACGAATGGAAAGAACTCTTACCATGTATAGTAGGGAACAGGCTGGTACAGAGATTGTGGTACAGATTTTTATCCTGACTCATTTCAAACACTTTCTCCCACTCCTTCACAGTCATTTGGTTCTTAATGCTCTCAGCGGTCTGTTCCTCATCTCGGAGCTCTTTCCCTCCAAACTGAGGGGTGGAGAAGAAAGGAAAATATACTTGCATGGAAACAAAGTAAAGTGAAACAGAAAGAAAGAGCTTCATTACAAACAAAACAATAGCCTGGGAAGTCAACTTCAGAATCTCTTGACTACAAAGGTTTTCAAAAATATCCCCAAACTTGTAAGGCCTAAGTTAATCAAAATACCGAAGTTTGTCATTTCTCCAGTGAATTGAAAACAAAAAAGCTAACACTGTTTTATATTGCTATCGAAATGAATCTGAATGCTCAAGAGATGAGCCATAATAAAATGTTAATCACTGATACGAACATAAAGTAACATAGTATTATATTCACCCTTCTTCTTCCAATACTGGACTATTTTCCAAACTTTTTCTCACTGCTTTTCCACTAAGGATACAGATTCAAGTTTTACACAACTATTAATACCAGGAATCCATCGCTCACAGAAAGATCAAGTTACTTTACTTCCCAGATTACTAAATTTTTCTATTTGTACTTTCTCCAGGAGCATGATAGAGCAACTGTGTTAATTAAAAAAACAGTAAAATTATACCATGGATAATTTTTATCAATGTTCTTAAGGCATTGAGCTCTTAAACATGAAAACAGGTTTTTCCTCAAGGTCAGAAACACATGAAAAGATTTGAATCAGGGGTGCCTGGGTTGCTCAGTTGCAACTGCCTTTGGCTCAGGTCATGATCTTGGGATCCTGGGATTGAGCCCCGCATCAGGCTCCCTGCTCAAAGGGAGTCCCTCTCCTTCTGCTGCTCGCTCATGCGAGCTCTCTCACAAATAAAAATCTTAAAAAAAAAAAAAAAAAACCAAACAGCCAAAAAACACAAAAACTACAGAACCCCCCCACCCCACCATTAACACTGACTAGATAACTCAGCAGTTTCAGAAGCCTATATTGTTGTGGCAGCCCCAGGGGAGGTCTTTCTCAACCTTTTCCATTCTATTAAGACTCACCCTTGGGTTGGTGGGTGCAACACAGCATGCAAGAAAGACCAGCCTGTATGAAAGATCCCTAACACCAAGAGCCCGGAGTCCTCGAATGCCTTCCGTCTCATATCCATCAACACCACTTACACGGGAATTAGTTTCTGCACGTGCTCCTGAAAGAATGAATGAGTTTCACAGCTCAAATATCAAAGGTGCTGAGAATCAAAATTGCTTAAATAAACAAAACCCATAAATCCAAAGATTTCATTTAGGCCTTGAAATTTTTCAGGACTGTACTGTGTGATGCAAAATCAATTTGTTTCTATTCTTATCATATTTCCTTCGTTGCCTTGATGGATAGCCAAAAATAAGGAAGATTCAAGAAGCTGAATGTTCCTTAGTTTCAGGTAATGAGAATTTGTTAGATTTGAGCCAAAGATTACTGACCTGGTATGCTAAGCTTAGAGACATCAGGCACAACAATTAGAGTCCCTGTAAAGTCACACTTGTCACCAGCTTGAGCTGATTCCACAGCTTCAGCTCTCAAGATCACTTCTAAACTTCGGGGGATACTCCCTCGAGGAAGCTCAGCTTGAGTCTCTTGAATACGAACCTGTTAACAATGGCCAAGAAGAAGAGATTATCTTTCAAGTGCCATATAATCTAAATTAATGCCACAAATATCAACATATTCCAAATTCTTACCATTTGCAGACTTTTGACATTTGCCAAAATTCATCGTAAAAATTCTCTACCCTAATACTCCTTCCAATTTGGTAAGAAATAACATCTACTTAAAAACTTCACCTTTAGGGGGCACCTGGGTGGCTCAGTTAGTTAAGTGTCTGCATTCAGCTCAGGTCATGATCCCAGGGTCCTGGGATGGAGTCCCACGTCGGGCTCCCTGCTCAGTGGGGAGTCTGCTTTTCCCTCGCCCTCTCCCTCTGTGTGCGTGCTCGTGCTCTCTCTCAAATAGTGCCTAAAGGTGAATTATTAGCATAAACTGAATCTGAACGCAACAGAAGATAATACCTTTTGAAAATCAACAAATCTTGATTTATTTGTATCCAGCAAGAATCTCCTTCTGTTGGCACAAACTGGATTTCGGCAGATGTTCGGCTGTGTGTATTTGAACTGCTGTTCTACATCCTTGATCACTGTCTGACAGTCCAAGCACAGGAATGTTCCACTCACAAGCTCTGGGTGAACGGGATGAGTCCGTACCACCTGCCCACTGATGCGAGTGAGCAAACCAATTCTGGATGATGTGAGTTCTCGAATTCTGTTTAAAGATAGATGTCTCATTAGTAAATATTCATTTCCAAACTAAGAAATGTTTCTTTTTTTTTTTAAAGATTTTATTTATTTATTTGACAAAGAGATAGAGAGCACAAGTAGGCAGAGCAGCAGGCAGAGGGAGAGGGAGAAGCAGGCCTCCTGCTGAGCAGGGAGCCCAATGTGGGGCTCAATCCCAGGACCCTGGGATCATGATCTGAGCCGAAAGACACTTAACTGACTGAGCCACCCAAGTGCCCCGAAATGTTTCCATTTTAATGATAGGGTATTCAAGAGGCGCCTGGGTGGCTCAGTTGGTTGAGCGACTGCCTTCAGCTCAGGTCATGATCCTGGAGTCTCGGGATCGAGTCCCGCATCGGGCTCCCTGCTGTCAGCGGGGAGTCTGCTTCTCCCTCTGACTCTCCCCCCTCTCATGCTCCCTCTATCTCATTCTCTCTCTCAAATAAATAAAATCTTAAAAAAAAAAAGATAGGGTATTCAAGGATAAATTTATGTTAAAACAAACAAACAAAAACACAAAAAAACAAGAGAAGGAATTCTTTGGACTTCTCCAAGAATGATTTAGTTAATGTGCCCATTCCTAAATTAGACAGTGTATATGCATTCACAGCAAAAAAAATCAGTATGAAAACTAAATAAAGGACACCAAAGAAATGAAATTACAGCTATAAAACAGATGATCCCATTTTATTTTATATGCAAATGTTCTCTGCTTACCTACAATTTCTAAATAATCATGTATTAGTTTCACAATAAAGTTATCATAGGAAAAAAATGGTATACTCAGAAGTTCAGAAACACTTCCTTTACCTCACAAACTCATTTTTATATTAAATAACTTGTTAATTTTACAAGTAATTTCAGTAGTTTCAGTTTTCAAAATATCACTTCAAATTCTTGCAGTAAATTTATTCTTTAAATAACTGCTAACAGGAAAAAATGTTTTAAAGTTATGCCATTTAAGCTATGACAAAAATTTCCAAAGATTCATGATTTTCTGTGACTGTTCTCAGTTTTCATATTTTCTCACTTGACTGATTTTTCCCCAGATGTCCCCTGAAAGGCGTCCTGAAATATGACAATCCCCAGAAATGGCTTGATTTATCTTACTTCCTATTTCATCTCCCTAGAAAAATGTATTTCTCCAAAACCAAACTTTCTAGATAACTAAGCCTAACTCTTTACACATATAAGACTAAACCTACGGGCGCCTGGGTGCCTCAGTTGATTAAGCGTCTGCCTGCGGCTCAGATCATGATCCTGGGGTCCTGGGATCAAGCCCTGTGTTGCTCCCTGCTCTGCAGGGAGTCTGCTTCTTCCTCCCCCTCTGCCCCTCCTCCCTGCTTGTGCTCTCTCTCCTACTCGTGCTCTCTCAAGTAAATAGATAAAATCTTAAAAACAAAAACAAAAAACAACTAAACCTCCTGAGTTTTTTAATCATTAATTGATGCCTATACTGTTTGGTGAATTCCTGTTCTTCCAAAGGTTTCTTACTTGTGTCTGGTAGGTAGGTCTTGGAATGCAACATAAAAATCCTTGGCAAGAGGAATCTCTTTTCGGTCTTTGACGAAGGTTTTCAAGGCCCGACATAGGTAAGGGTAAACTCTGAAAAGCAAACGAACAAAAATCACACGTCCTCTTCAAGAGGCCTACTAAGGCCTTTCATACTTACAAACAGCTGAAACTAAGCAATTTCATCTGGCTACAACCAAGCCTTAAAATTTAACTATGCAGGAAACTTATATTGTCTAGTCTAGGTTTATGAGCCTCTTCCAATCCTCTCCTATCCACCACAAACAGATCTAAGACAAAAGAAACACAAAAGATAAAATGCTATACCCAAATATCCACTATCTTTAAATTAGCACTTAGCACTGACACTGTAGGCCACTCCTCTGTCCAAGATGAATCTACCTGAACAATCTTGGTGGTTTACAATCCAGCAAGACAGTCTCTCATTTGATGTCAAGACCCGGTATATTTTTCTAGGTATAATTCTTGATTGATAAGAAATGGATGAGGGGAGAAATTTGTGTACTGACATGAGAGCAAACTGGCAGAAACATACCACTTGATTGGTTAGACTGAAGTGTCTTGATACAAGTTCCCAGTAGTTGTTACAGCGTGGTTTGTTTAAGCAGTGGGATCTGGAAGTCCTCTGAACAACGAGCTACCTTCAGGAGACAGAACTGCTACATGGCCTGGGCATGAGGTATGGGTATAGGTGTTTCTACCACCAGCCTGGATTTTCTATCTCCCTCACTTGTCAATACAACTTTTCCTGCTGTGTATTCTCACAATAAACTCTGCTGCTTATCCGTGCAACCGTTCCTGATGATCAGAAACACTGAAACAAGTCATCCATCTCCCAGCCCACCATGTAAAGGAACAGGGTTGTCTCTCCTTAGTTCTGGGTCTTCATTTCTCTTTCAAAACTGTCCACAATGTCTATTTTAACCTGGTTTTATTTATACAGATTGTCACATTAATTGTTTATTTATATTATGTTATGTATGTTTATATGTTATTTATTAATTTATTAATCCAAATGCTGACAAAGATTTGTTTAAAGAGATGTTTCTTATTTTATACAGCAATTAAAAATAAAATGAAAGACTAAATTATTAATGTCTAGTTTCTGCCCAAAAGAAATACCATTCAGCTATTAAAATGTTTTCAAGGGATTTTATATGATATGGAAAATTATGTTATACTGTTAAGTGAAAGGGCAGGCGACTCTATCTACAGTATGACCTCAATAGTTAAATAATACCCAGAAATAAAACAAAATGTGCCAGAAGATCCTTGGGAAACTCCACATTTGCAGACCTGCTAATGATGGTTATCTATGGATGGTGAGAATATATATGTAATCCCACTATCCACAGATATGTATGTATTCCGTCTACTTATCTCTACTTTCTACCTTTCCTACAACATACACATTACTTTCATAGAATCAGAAAAAATTAAACTTTAGGGACAATGTCATACTTTAAAGACACCCTGATCAAGAATAGGATCCACACACTTTCTCAAACACCTACTCCTGGGGGCAAGGGAAAGGATTAAAGAATGACACAGCAATAGCACTGAATGCCTGAAATAAAGTAAGCGATCCTCTGAAAATGGGAAAGCTACATAGAAGGCATAGATTTTTAACATTCCCATGTGAAAAATAATTCGGCTCCACAAAGGCCTAAATTAGTTCAACTAAAATGACCACTGGCTCTATCAAAGGGCCTCTGTGACAGCTGGCTTCTGCCTCACAAATGAACACTTGGCAGTTCAAGAAGATCTGGATTCACAGGCTCCATGCCTATTTAGAGTAAAGAAGATTAATACACCATACCTATAGAACTCTTCTTGAATTGTGGTAGAAAGTTGTTGGTTAAATTGCTCCAGGTCCACAAAACTCACAACCAACGTGTTTCTCTCGGGACGAATGAGCTCCTCTGCTAACTGTAAGTACTTAATTTCTCCATCACTGTTCTGGAACCTGCAGATACATGCAAGTCAGATTAAATTTAAGAATTAGGTAGTAAAAAGAAGAATCTAGATGCCTGATAATTCAGTGTATTGGTTAAAATTCATCAGCTGTAGGGTCAGATGGGCTCACTTTACTAACTGTGTAACTTGGGGCAAGTTACTTATCCCCCTTTTTTGAAAAAAAAAAAAATTAGGACATTATCTCATAAGATTACTGTGAAGTTTAAATGAGGATGCCTGTAAAATGCTTTGCACAGAGCCCAGAACACAGAAAAACTAGGCCTTCAAATTTTAATCTGCATTTCTTAATTTAGTATTTTCTAATAAAAATGCCAACTAGGGGCGCCTGGGTTGCTCAGTCATTAAGCGTCTGCCTTCAGCTCAGGTCATGCATGATCCCAGGGTCCTAGGATCGAGCCCCACATCAGGCTCCCTGCTAAAAGGGAAGCCTGCCTGCTTCTCCCTCTCCCACTCCCCCTGCTGTGTTCCTGCTCTCACTCTCTCTCTCTCTGTCAAATAAATAAATAAAAAATATTTTAAAAATGCCAACTATTCTTTTATTATTGTTATGTATAATTAAGATTGGAAAATATTGGGGTGCCTGGGTGGCTCAGTTGGTTAAGCGACTGCCTTTGGCTCAGGTCATGATCCTGGAGTCCCTGGATCGAGTCCCGCATCGGGCTCCCTGCTCGGCAGGGAGTCTGCTTCTCCCTCTGACCCTCTTCCCTCTCGTGCTCTCTATTTCTCATTCTCACTCTCTCAAAATAAATAATAAATAAATCTTTAAAAAAAAAAAAGATTGGAAAATATTAAACCAAGAAATGCAGTTGAAATCCAAAGATTCAGTTTCTATAGGGAAAATAGACTAGTTGTTAATTTAAAAACAGAGATGAGGTGCTTCACTGTCCAAGTCCTCAGGAAAACAGAAACACCTATACACACAACATAAAGGATTATCACAAATATTTTTGCTTTTTGTTCTTTTAACATAAAATGCAGATTCATTTTGAGGCAAAAATCAATTCCTTCTTCAAATACAGCATGCTCTGTTAAGATATATTACTGGACATCTACCTGCAAAGCATTATGCCAGAGATACTTGAAGCTAAAAATGACAGTGTTGTTCCTGCCCTAGGATTGACACTCTCATAGGAGACACTCCTATTAAAGAGAGGTAACAAGAGAATCTAAACGTCCATGACAAATGAGTAAAGAAAATGTATACAACACATACAAAGGAATACTACTCAGCTTTAAAAAGGAAAGTCAGCTATATGTGTCAACAAAGATTAACTCTGAGGACATTACATTAACTGAAATAAGCCAGGGGCACCTGGGTGGCTCAGTTGTTAAGCGTCTGCCTTTGGCTCAGGTCATGATCCCAGGGTCATGGGATCGAGCCCTGCATCGGGCTCCCTGCTCGGCGGGAAGCCTGCTTCTCCCTCTCTCACTCCCCCTGCTTGTGTTCCTGCTCTCACTCTCTCTCTCTCTGTCAAATAAATAAATAAAATCTTAAAAAAAAAAAAAAATGAAATAAGCCAATCACAGCAATACAAATATTGCATGATCCTACCCATATGAGGTATCTAAAATAGTCAAATTAATACAATAAAAGTGGAATGAGGGCAGCTGGCTGGCTTAGTTGGTAGAGCATGCGACTCCTGATCTCAGGGTTAGGAGTTCAAGCCCCAGGTTGGGTGCTGAGCTTACATTAAATAGACAGACAGCAGAATGGTGGTTGCCAGAGGCTAGAGCAAGGTGGGAAATGTGGAGGTACTAATCAATAGGCATACGGTTTCAGCCAAGTGAGACTGAATAAGCTTTAAGAGATCTACTGTGTAACATTGCACTTATAGTCAATGATAATATATTGTACAGCTAAAAATTTGTTAAGAGGGTAGTCTCATGTTGTGTTCTTTCCACAATAAAATCAAGGAAAAGGGGTGCCTGGGTGGCTCAGTCATTAAGCGTCTGCCTTCGGCTCAGGTCATGATCCCTGGGTCCTGGGATTGAGCCCCCATCGGGCTCCCTGCTCAGTGGGAAGCCTGCTTCTCTCTCTCCCACTCCCTCTGCTTGTGTTCCCTCTCTCGCAGTCTCTCTCTCTCTGTCAAATAAATAAAATCTTTAAAGTAAATAAACAAATAAATAAAATCAAGGGGGAAAAAAAAGAGGTACAAGAAATGTGTTGGGGGACTATAAACTAATTCTGCCCAACAAGAACATCTAGAAAGGCTTCAAGAATTCAAAAGGTGACATTGGAATTCAGCCTTGAAAGACGTTCAGAATTTGAAAGAAAATAACAACACCAAAAAAACCCCAGTGGTGGTTAGACTGACTGCAGATGTTGGCAAATAAGTGGCAATGTCAACAAAGGTACAGGAACAAGGAGGGTTGTAGAAAGGTATAGGAACAGGCTGGTTATGAAAAATGAAACTGGAAAGAGCTGTGAAGAATTTGGGACTTTATTCCATAAACAAGGGCAAATCAAAGTTGGAATTTTGATAGGAAGTTAACATCTCCCCCCAACTCCATAAAGTGATTATCTGTCTTATTTATCATTATCCCCAGCACCTAGCTGTATGGTAAACTGCAAGGTAATGAAGGCAATTATATTTTGTTAAAATTAAACATTCATTGAGGACTTATGCAATATGGTGTGGTGGCCAGGTGGGGTTAATGATGGGATTAGATGAAGTGGCTGACAGGTAGATATAAGTTACTCTACAGAGATAATGGAAAATGGCACCTTAGGAGCATAAAGGAAGAAAGGATTGGTGCTGCCTGAAAGGTTTATAGGGTTTCACAAAGGAGTTGTGAGTCTTTAACTGGCTTTGAAAGATGAAGAGCTGTTAGGCAGAGGTAGGGAATGTAAATTAAATTGTTTTAAATATATCAGAATTTCATAAGACAGAATTATTCACAGTAGTAAAAGTGTGGAAACAACCCAAAAGTCAGTGGATGAATGGACAAAAAGTGGTACACGCATACAGTTAAATACTAGTCAGCCTTAAAAGGAAACTGACACATGCTGTATACATGGATGAACCTTTTATGATATTATGGTGGAATAAGCTAGTCACAAAAGGACACACACTCTTTAAGTGTATATAGTGACATTCACAGTAAGGAGAAGGGTGGTTGCCAGGTGCTGGGGTGGGGTTGGGGATTGGGGTTACTGTTTAGTGGTTGCAGAGTGTCAGTTTGAGAACACCAAAAAGAGTTCTGGAGATGGATGATGGTGATAGTTGCTTAATAAGGTGCATGTATGTACATCATGCCATTCAACTCTCCACTTAAAAAAGTTAAATGCCAAGTTTTGTTACGTATATTTTACAATAAACAAAAAAAGAATTTCATAAGGCACTCCAAAGTCCATAGTCTTAGGGAAAGAAGTGATACATCTGCACTCTCTAAGAAAAGTAACTGGCAGCAGTGGCGGAAAGCCAGGCAGGGAGGTTACGAGAGGACAGGAGCTTGGAAGGCAACTGACCAAAAAAAAAAAAAGTGCGTGCGTCCATGGGGAGGGGGGCGGTGGAAGGAAAGGGAGGGAGTGTGCTCACTTTCAAGCTGGTCGGGGCTCTCTCCTCCCCCCCCCCAGCATCCGTCTACGCGCAGGGTTCACTCTAGTACTTTTATCTCCATAGGCTCCAGGGGTTGCCCGGGCCCTCGGCGCCCCCAACACCAAGGGGCCTGGCTGTCCGGTCCAATCAGGACTCTGCAGGGATCCCCATTCGATCGTGCTACTTATCCTCCCCGAGCCTCAGTTTCCGTACAGGTTCCCAGGGCCGACGGGACCACCAGCCTTACAGGCGGTGAAGACTGAACGATGGGACCAAAGCGCTGCCCATAGAGTCTGAGGAAGGGCTCGCGGTGAATTTTAGTCCCCCGCGGCAGCCTGGCTAAGCCCCACAAGTGGGGCGTGGGACGCCGTACAAGGCGCGTGACCCCTCCGTTCCCCAATACACGGCGGCCCCACGGCCCCGGGAGCTGTGAGTCGGCTGGCCTCGAGCGCCGGAAGCGGGGAGGGGCAGTTCGGGGAAGTTCCGCGAGGAAGGGGCGCCCGCCGACTTACTCCTCCAAGAAATCCAGGAACAGTTTCTGACACTTCTCTGCCACCTCGTCGCGGACTTCCAAGTGCTGGCTGCCGGCGCCCGGCTCCGCTGCGGCCGCGAGGTCCATGGCTGCCTGGCGCCGAGGGGTCGCAGCTGACACGCTCCGCAGCCACGAGTCGCTTCACCACCGACGCTACAGCTTTGCGCGCGCCGCCGCCGCCACTGCTCACCCCCTCGCCCCACCGGGATGGCCGGAACCAATCGTGGCGCAAGAGCTCGCGGATTTCGCGCCAAACCTGCCCAATGAGCGCGGCTTCTCCGTCCGCCCCGCCCACGGAGCCGGGATTTCGCGCCAAATGCAAAGAACTGGAGGAAGCCCGCGGGTTCTGCCTTTGCGCCTGCGTAGTGTGGCCATGCCGCCGGCAGTTTGGTTTCTGGAACAGGTTGAAAGGTTGGATCTCGGTTCGGGTGGTTTTTCAAATGTTCTTCAAATCATTTCACTGATACTAATTGAGCAGTAGACATAAAGCTCTATGGAAAAGAGAAATGAGTAAGATTCAGACCTGCTTGAGCCGTGTAATTGGAGGAAATAAACTGTAAATCACCGGGTAAAGCTGTACAAGAGCCCAAAGAGATGTATAAATAGCACCAGGGAGGGGCGTTGGCAGAGTTATTGTAGTTGGTGCTGACTGGGGAAAATCAGCGAAATGTTTGACATTGTTGATTAACTCCTCTCCTAAACGCAACTGTTGGTTTGCGTCCTCTTGATTTTCTTTACTCTCTTTCTGGCAATCTTTACCCAACTTCGTTCCACTTGCCTTTTCTCCTATTTGGTCATTCTTGGTTAGCCTTTGTAGATGCCTCTTTTTCAGTGAGCCCCTTAAATGGTCTGGTCCCAGGGCCCTTTTTTCTCCTAAAGAAGCTCTGTTGGGCGACCCTCTTCATTCCTGTTGTTGCGGGATCGTTGAGCAAGCCTGGTCAAGAAGGAATTCTTGAGGGGTTTTAAAGTGCAGCTTAGCAAGTTTACTTAAGTAGCACGGGGCTAGGATCCGTCAGCAGAAAGAGCTGCACCTTTGCTGTTGAAACTGGTGGTTATATACTTAGTGTTCAAGGGGGAGGGGACGTGCAGGAAGTATTAGGTCATAAATATTTTCTTGGAATTTCTACTCATAAAACTACTTTCACAAGAGTTCTCTGGTGCTTATTCAGCTTGATACTATTGGTGAGATGTACAGGCAGTCATGAGACCCTTTAAGAATGTAGCAACCAGCACCTATTTGATCCTTATCAGAATTAGGCAGGCAATAGTTCAGCCTTCTGCGCTAAAGATGTACATTTTTCTGCTTCTGTCTCTCATCACCGTCGCTTCTGGGTGCCGATGACTTACACCTTGTGTATCACCAACCAGTACTCTTTCTTGGGCTTCCAAGAGATTAAGAGAAGCCTGGACCACTTCCATTTCTTGAGGTTTCCACACATGAAAATATTTTTTTCTTAATGCCAAACAGGGTGACAAAAGTTACTGTAATTCCTTTAACACCCCCATGCATGTACAAATACACTCTTCACAAAATACAAGGTTTAATGAAAATGCTCACTGCTGATGTACTATCTGAGACTGTATATCTTACCTCATTTGAAGGGGATGGGAACACTTGTGCCCTGTATCCCTCAGCTGTTCACAACCTCCAGATTCTGGACATCACCGCTTGTATGCATTTTAGGAACCTCAAACTCCATGTGCTACAGGACAGTCATAACCCTCATGCTACTAAGAATGGATCTAGGAGATAGCTAAGAGCAATTTGCTGACCCGATTTGGTCTCTTCCTCTCCAAAGGTCTCATCTTTCTTTCCCATTTTTCCTTTCTGCCCTCCTCTTTCTCTTCTATCCTCAGGGTCAGTTTCTCAGAACTTTAGTCTCACATACAGAAGGAAAAAAGCAAGGAAAAAGAGTGCAGAGTTCCAGGCTAATTTGGAGCTACGCTCGCTGAGAAAATTGGGATTTCCTCTTCTCAGCTCTCCACACCTCACAGGTCCTCCCTTCCTCTCTCAGACATGCACCTGTGGCCCAGAATAGTACATGACGTCTCCAAGTGAGGGTTGTGGGGATTCTTTCCATAGCAGGAGGAGGGTGTGAGTTATGAAACATCTCTCTGCTTTGTCCCAGAGAGTCATATGCCTGTGGGTATGTATAGGCCTGAGACTGCCATTCTTAGAAAGGCCTGCTTGCAAGGTTGGCCTTTGGCTGGCACTTGGGAACTTGATAGGTAAAAGTTCCCTACACTGATAAGACACTTTCCCTAAATGATAAGGATGGCTCACTGTGCCTAAAATGTTTGTGCAAACAATGTAGTTTATGCTGAATTTGTTCTAAGAGTCTGGAATCTTGATATGTGCTAGTTAGAGGGTGCCTATGTGACCAGACCCCAGTAAAAACTCTGGGCTACTCTAATGAGCTTCCCTAGTGAACAGTGTGACGTGTGTTGTCACAGTTAGATGCTGGGGAGGAATTAAATGTATTCCCTATGACTCCATAAGAAGAGGACTCTGCTTGTGTTTGGTCTCCTTTGGACTATTCCATGTGCCTTTTCTCTTTGCTGATTTTATTTTCTATCCTTTTGCTGTAATAAATAAATGGTAGCTGGGAGTATAATTATATCCTGAGTCTGGTGAGCCCTCCTAGCAAATTATCAAAACTGAGGACCCCAAACATTATATATAAATAAAAGCTTCTTATAAAGAGAATTTTAAACATATACAAATGTAGACAGAATAGTATAATGAACTTCCATTATATAGCCCCAATAACTGTCAACCTGTGGCCATTCCTGGTCCAACAACACACTTCTCTGCTTTTCCTTCTCCACTGTTACTATTGTCTTTAAAAAAAAAGCCTATTTTAGAATGGTTTTAGATTTCCTAAAAGTTGTGCAAGATAGTACATCCATTCTCATATATTCTGTGCCTGTTTTTCCCTTTTGGTAACATCTTACTATAATACATTTGTCACAACTAAAGAATCAACTTTGGCACAGTACTATTAGCTAAACTCCATACTTTATTTGAATTTTGCTAGTTTCCCCCTAATGTCCTTTTTCTCTTCTCAGATTCCATCCAGGATACCACATTACATCGTACTGTCATGTCTCCTTAGTCTCCTCAGGTCTGTGACAGTTACTTAGGCTTCCCTTGGTTTTGATGACATAGATAGTTTTGAGGAATACTGCTCAGATATTTTGCAAAACATCCCTCAATTGGGATTTGTATGATACTTTTCTCATGGTTAAACTGTAGTTACTGGTTTTAGAAGGAAGACCACAGAGGTAAAGTATAGTTCTTACCACTCCCTTACAATTTTGAAGCAAATCCTAAGTGTATCATTTCATATGTAGACATTTCAGAATGAATCTCTAGAGGATACAGACTATTGGAATGTTACTCAGTCATAAAAAAAGAATGAGATCTTGCCATTTGTGACATGAATGAACTCAAGAGAGTATTTATGCTAAGTGAAATAAGTCAAGCAAAGACACATACCATATGGTTTCACTTACATATGGGATCTGAAAAACAAAGCAAATGAACAAACAGAAACAGAATCATAAATACAGAGAACTGTTGATTGCCAGAGGGGAACAGGGTGGGGCATGGGTGAAATCAGTGAAGGGGATCAAGAGGTACAAACTTCCAGTTATAAATAAATTATGGAGATGAAACTACAGCATAGGAAATATAGTCAATGAGATTGTAATAACATGATGACGGAAGGTGACTGTGCTTATGGTGAGCACTGAGTATGTATAGAATTGTTGAGTCACTATGTTGTACACTTTAAACTAATATAACATTGTACATCAACTATATTTCAATAAAAAAGGGCTATTTTTCCAGAGACATATCTTTGGCTGGGAAGGAACCTTCCTTCAAACAGCTGTAGCAGTACAGATTAATGATGCTGATTCTTTTAAATCAAACTGTAATATTTTCCTGGATTACCAACACTTTATCTCACTTTGAATAAAACTACCAGGTTAAATTTTGATGTGATTTATTGTAGCTGGTGTGCAATATTCAGTAAGATATTTATCAAACATACTATGAGGTATTTTTTTCCAAATATAGTCAATCCCCAACTTATAAAATATTAATATATCCTATCTCTTATTAACAGGATAAGAAAATTTTATGTTAGCTACTGACCAAATTAGTTTTTAGCAGTACTTGATGAAATGCCTTTTTAGTCATTTGCTTTTCTCTTTAGTTACCTACAGATGAGAAGTTTGATCATGATGTATATCAAAAGTAGGGGTGAGGGCAGTGGAAATTATGGCAGTTTTTACCTATTTTTATATGATACTTGTTTAATTTTTCCCAAAAGCTAAAATATCAGAATTATACACACACACAGTTACTGAAAACATATTTAAAACTTTCATCATACTTCTCATTTCACAATTTATTTAAAACATACCTTACATTATATTATTATAACATTCAGATTTACTCTTGTTTTTACAGCTGTTATAAAAATGGATACATTAATCACATTGTATCCATATTATTTTAATATTGATTCAACAGCTTTTAATCATCACCTTTTCAAATTGTATTCCATATTTAGTCCCCCTAGTGGTTATTAGACCAGTTCTCTCTTTTTTTTTAAGACTTTATTTATTTATTTGAGAGAGAGAGAGAGTGTGTGAGAGAGAGAGAGAGCACAAACGAGAGGACAGCAGAGGGAGAGGGACAAGCAGACTCCTTGCTGGGCAGGGAGCCCAACACAGGGCTGGATCCCAGGACCCTGGGATCATGACCTGAGCCGAAGTCAGATGCTTAACCAACCGACCCACCCAGGCTCCCCTAGACTATTTATTGAAACAAGTATTAACACATCTGTTTGAATTGAAAAACGAAGTTGGGTACCAACAAACAATAAGTATGATTAGGCTGATTTAAAATGAGGATGGGCTTTGCTTAGTGGGTTAAATGGTGGGCATTTTCCAGAATCATATTTTAAAAAGATTATAAACTGAAAACACTTCATTAAAAAATGTATAAACAAAGGTGTGTTGAAGTTAACATTTTTTTTTCTTCTCAGTTTAGAAGAGAGAGATTTGGGCAGCAGAAACATGTTGAGAAATCCTCAAAAGAGATGACGGAGAAGCTTTGGAAGTAGATGCAGTCACCCGGGGATCATCTGAAGAAAGAGAAAAGGCAGATCCAAGCATGAAAGCTGGAGAAGACCAGCAGGGAAGGAGAGGCTGAGGAGGAAATGCCATGGGGGAGACTAAGAAAGAACAGCCAGAGAAAAAGGAGGAGAATCTCAAAAGTCAAAAGAGGGAATTCCAGAAACAATTCTAGTCAATAGAGAGTGCTGCAGAGCAGTCCCAGAAGACAGCAACTGAACATGGTAGAAGGAGTTTCAGGGACATGGAAGGGGTGGAAGTCAGATTGCAGGGCGGTGAAGGGAGGCCAGGAAGCAGACTGACAGGCAGCCATGCTTTACCAAGTCAGTCTGCAATGACAGAGTGGATTGTGAGGGACCTGCTCTGCTCTGCCCTGGGTTGAGAGACCCTTGACCCAAGCTTTGGTGCTTTTGAAACCATTAGCTGTTGGAGCAGGAGTGCAGGGAGAGAGAGCCAGCCAAGTCAGCAGTTACTCCTTCCCCCTGGCAACCCAGGAGAAGAGGGGGGACTACGTGGCCTCCAACTTCTGTGATGAGATGTGTGTCATACTCTATGGAGGCTTCCCGCTACTCCCTCTTCCACTGTGATGGCCAGGGTCACCACCTATGGTAGGCAAGGTCCGAGTCTGCTGGAATCCAGTCCGACTCCAGCCTTTCACCAGGGAGGAAGGAGAACTTTGTTCCGGATTGCACAGAGCCACCAGATGGGCTAGCCGCTTCCCTGCAAATAGCCCATCTCTCTCCAAGGATCTTGGCCTTAGCTAATCCCACTTCTCCCCAAAAGGCAAATATGGGGAAGATGTTTTGCTCTACACAGGTGTGGGCAATGAAGGAGTACTCACTTAGAACTTTGCACCAGAATCCAGTCACATCAGGAAGGACATTTTGTATGCCGAGTAAATGCTGTAGCTTAAACAGTTAAGCACATGAGCTCTGGACTGGAATCCTGACTCCACTACTTAACTGATCTTGGGTAAGTTACTCAACCTCTCTGTGCAAGAGGATTTTATCTGTGGGATAATAATAGTACCTGCTAACAAGGCTGTTGCCATAAAAATTAAGTGAGAGAATATGTGTAAAGTGCTTCATAATATGTGTAAATATGCTTGGCACATATATCATACTCATATTCTATTATTTAACCCTGTTCAGGACTGATTAATTATTTCTCCATGTCTAAAATGTTTTCCATAAAAGTATATTTATATAATATAAATACATTTTGATGTACCATATGTACGTGTATAATGTGTGTGTGTGTGTGTGTGTGTGTGTGTGTGAAACCTTGCTTTGAGTGTGCTTACGTGTGCTCAGCCAAAGCGAGCCACTGTAGCCCTCTGTACCAGTAAAGGCTCATTAGCCCACCACATGGCAAAACTGCATACCACCATCTGCTGACGTGGGTGTATTCTGCACCTCAGCTGTATTTAGGACAAGCAGTTGGAGGTTGGTGGAAGACGGACGTTAGGAAGGGCATCATAAACATCACTGCCACCTGGGAGCAGAGACTGAGAATGTGTAGGATGTATGCCTGGGAGAAACTATTGGAGTTTTGAGGAGGCCAAGATCAAATGCCAATATTCCAGGAGTATGTTCCCCTGAAGACTGTGCTATGGGGGCTGATCTGGCTGGCACTGCCATTTGTAGGGATCCATAGTCCCCTTATCAACATGGGACATGTGCTCATAACTATTAGACCTGTCTCCTTACTGTCCCACCTGCTTTGTGAAGCTTTCTGACCTCCCCACCTATGATTCTCCCTCTTTTCTCTGAACTCTGGAAACAGTACATCACCCAGTTGGCACAAGCAGTTTTCTGCCTTAATTTGGTTGTTTTTCATTTCAGGTTGTTATCTTTCGGCTTGATACCAGACATTTTCATTGAGTGATTAAAACTGGGAACTTGGGAAGACTTAAAACCATTTAAGAAACAAAAGAGCACATTTTCTTAAATTTTTTTGATGTGCATAATGGAAAAATTTCAAATATATAAAAAAGCAGAGAGCGGCGCCTGGGTGCCTCAGTTGGTTAAGTGACTGCCTTCGGCTCGGGTCATGATCCTGGAGTCCCGGGATCAAGTCCCACATCGGGCTCCCTGTTCAGCGGGGGGGGGTCTGCTTCTCCCTCTGACCCTCTTCTCTCTCGTGCTCTCTGTCTCTCATTCTCTCTCTCTAAAATAAATAAATAAAATCTTAAAAAAAAAAGCAGAGAGAATAGAATTATGCACCCCCCCCGTGTATCCATCATCTAGTCCAATCTTGCTGGATCTATAAGCCCACCATCTTCTCCTGATGCCAAATTATTTGGGAACAAATTTCTGACATATAATTTCTTTTGTAAATATTCTAGTATGTAATGTATCTTTAAAAGATGAGCATTCTTAAAAAATACATACATATATGTGTATGTATGTGTAAATATATGTATGTATGTGTGTATGTATGTGTGTGTATATATATGTATATATATATAGATCTATCATCTATCTATCTATCTATCTATCTATCTATCTATCTATCTATCTATATCACCACTATATCACTATATCAGATGCTCTTATGCATCTGGTCAGATCTTCCCAGGCTCACCTGTCTCTCATTCCAGTTCCATGTGGGCTCTGAGCCACTTGATTGCATCCCCTTACCCCTGTGCGTCTCAGGTTTCCCTGTTGTCAGCACTGAGGAACTGGCTCATGCCTCTCAGAAGCACTGTGGAGGAGAAATGAAGTGAAGGCCCTAAGAGAATCTTTGATCAATGGACCAGGAGAGTCAGTGGTTAAATTTTTTACCCTTAACCCATCCTCTACCAATGGCTATTTAGATTAGGTTAGGGTTTTTTCCCCTCTTTTCCTTCCCTTGTCCCCCATTAGAAACAACAGTGCATTAAACATCTTTGTATGTGTGTGTATTTCTTGAGGATAAATTCTTGGAAGGGCAGGCCCTAGGTGAGAGGGAATGGACATTCTACATTTTCATAAACTGCCAAGTTATTTTTCAATAAGGTTGTACCAATTTATTTTCTTTTTTCTTTTTTAAAGATTTTATTTATTTATTTATTAGAGAGTGAGCGAGAAAGAAACAGCATGAGAGGGGAGAGGGACAGAGGGAGAAGCAGACTCCCTGCTGAGCAGGGAGCCCGATGTGGGACTCGATCCCAGGACCCTGGGATCATGACCTGAGCCGAAGGCAGACGCTTAACCAACTGAGCCACCCAGGCGCCCACCAATTTATTTTCTTAACAATGCACAGGGCATTTTCATTTTTTTAGAAAGATTACTTATTTATTTGAGAGAGAAAGTGTGCACAAGTGGGGGGAGGGGCAGAGGGAGAGGGAGAGAGAGAATCTCAAGCAGACTCCCCACTGAGTGGGAACCCATGCCCCATGAGATCATGACCTGAGCCAAAATAATGAGTTGGATGCTTAACCAACTGAGCCACCCTTGTGCCCCAAGGGCATTTTCATTTTAAGTGTAATAAGAACCTTAAGGCAAATGGATTCAGTTCTGACCTTAGAATTACAGGCTGTAGTCTTCTGATGGAAACAGATTATTTGGGCAATAGAAGCTACCTGGTGCCCCTAAAATTTCAGCAATCCCTGTACTTTGTTCCATTCATTTATTTATTCAGTCATGCAACAAATATTTAATGAGTACATATGCCAGTACTAAGATAGAAACTAGTGATACCATAGTGAGCACACAAAAGTCCCTGCCTGTCATGGAGCTTACATTCTAGGGAGCCAGGCACACTGGAGCATACTGAAGACTTTGATAGAATTCATTCCTTTTTCTACTAAGCCTCAACCAAGTAAATTGTTTCTGTTACCAGACGGGGCCCAATAATTACCCAGTGTTTCGCAAAGAGATAAAATCCATCTCCTTGGCTTGAAATTGAAAAAGGAAATTTCACACCCCATTCTTCAAACACAAAGAGATTCATATACTTCATGTGCAGTTGTGGCAGGCTGTGTGAGTGTCATTGGTTAATCATCCATTTTTTATCAGCTCCAGGAGATTCATCCTGGGCCTAGGGGACTGGTGGTTGACAGGCAACTCAGAAAAAGATGCACTTCCAAGCAGTTCAGATGGAACCAAGTGAAACATTTTTCTGATCTGAGCTGCAAGCCCAACAAGTTATTCTGAAGTAACTAAACGAAACAAAAACACAAACACAAAACCAAAAAGAGCCCAAGCTCTTTTCAGCAGTTATAGAGAGGATTGTATGACCCATAGCAGCTTTCTAGAAAGCATCCGGTTGCAGGGTATGTGGGAGGCAAGTCTGATTCCCAGCATGCCGGCAACTGAAATATCCAAGGGTGTGGTCTCGATGGGTTTTATGTTATATTTTAATTAACAGGACAAAGGGCTCTAGTGCTTTGTGCTGCTACTAGTCCCTTCTGTGCTACAGCTCAGAAGTATTGACGTATCTTGCAGTGGGCAGCTGTTTTTGTATATAGGGCTTAGAGGGACGCCTGGGTGGCTCAGTTATTCAAGTGTCTGCCTTCAGCTCCGGTCATGATCCCGGGGTCCTGGGCTTGAGTCCCGAGTAGGGCTCCCTGCTCAGCGGGAAGCCTGCTTCTCCCTCTGCCTCTGTCCTTCCCCACTGCCCCCCACCCTGCTTGTGCGCTCTCTCTCTCTCTCAAATAAATAAAATCTTAAAAAAAAAAAAAGGTAGGGCCTTAGAAACTTACCTAAAGATGGAAGCAAATTGCAGAAATATGCCAGTATATGTAATATGTAAAGTATAAAGTGATACACAAGAGGAAAGTAGAAATGGAGGATTCTAATTAGTGTGTTTTCTGTAAAATGAGATAATCATTGATTCCTTATTTTATAGTAAATTCTAATTTTAACAACTGCAGATAATACACATTAACAGAAGAAGAGCCGAGACACAGGTAAACAAAAAGATAATAAAAACCATCTCAAGTTGTATCACACAGAAATATTACTTGTTAACATTTTGGTGCTGTACCTCCTTCCTTGTGAAACACACTATTATGTGAGCTGGGTTTTTTTTTTTTTTCTTTTAGAAGTCAACAATATATAATGAACATCTTTTCAGTTGGTAAATATATTTCAGTATTATTTTAATGGCTGTCTAGATTACTGTGAAGTCCATCCATGTAGTATATTTTTACAAATTTAATTTAAATATTTATTTTTATTTTTAAAAAAATTTATTATTTCAGAGAGAGAGAGAGAGCATGAGCAGGGGGAGGGGGGAGGAGGGGTAGAGGGAGAGGAAGAAGCAGACTCTCTGCTGAGCAGGGAGCCTGACATGGGGCTTGATCCCAGGACCCTGAGATCATGACCCAAGCTGAAGGCAGCCACTTAACTGACTGAGCCACCCAGGCACCCCAGTTTAAATCTTTAGATAATTTTTTGATGAGGAATTAATGAGTCAAAGGGGAAAACATTTTAATACTCTTGATATATGTTACCACACTGACCTCCAGAAAACTTGTGCACTCGTACAGCATTATAGTAGTAGCACTGCAATTTTGTTCTTCCTTGCCAATTTAAGATGGAAAAATGAGACCACATTTAGTTTTTACATATATTCTAATCATTTCCTAAGACACCTTACCAGCTTTCAATAAATACAGTTCAGTGTATCGCACTAAGCCTGGATCTCTTTGTTCCACCATGGCTTATACAAGGGTAGCATACCTTTTTCAGGCCATGGCTAAATCTGGTGATGGTCATATGAGAAGCCCTGCTGGATTATCTGGTGCCAGACATTTCCCCTACCCCCAGTGCATAATAGCTACTGCCAATAAGGTCAGTTAAACCTGCCATATTGTGACTCTTCCTTGCCTCCTAGTTTTTGGCATGAGGAGCCTAAAATGGCAGAGCAGCAGCTGTGGTTTCAGGTTTATGGGGCTCTACTGTGTCTCCTGGTGGAGGTGTTACTCTCCTGGAGACAGGACCTCTGGATCCTGGGTCTCAAGCTGCGGAGAAGGGCACAAATTTCCCCAAGGGGATTACTGGAAGAGATGATGAGCAGAGCCACTCCTTCAAACTCTTGTATCCTGGACCCTTGCATTCCATCTGATGGGCACCATGCATCTTACAGTGGTTGTTGATTCAAGGTATATACATACCATGTCCTGGAGGTGGTGCCCCCTCCCTGCACAGTATCTCCATACTGGCACCTTGGTCAAGCCTTCAGAAGGCTCCTCTATCATTCTAGAAGGCTTCAAGCTTCTGGGTGGTGCAGAATGTAATAGAATCAGTGTTGGAAACTCAAATGAGTTGAGAAAGAGCTGAGCTGCCAAGTGTCTGGATAGCTGATTCAAGCAAGAAGCCCAAAGTGAAAGCCATAAATCCCTTACCACTATGATATTGAGCAAGATGCTGAAAGCAGAGAAAGCAAAGTCTTCTCTGTTGCACTTTCCCCCATGGACTGATGAGTGGTGGAGGGTCAGGTGGATCAGTGCAGAGGTGGAGTCATCTCATTATTGAGGTAACCTTGAACAAAAGGCAATGGTAGGGGCGCCTGGGTGGCTCAGTCAATTGGGCAGCTGACTCTTGATTTCAGCTCAGGTCATGATCTCAGGGTCCTGGGATCCAGCCCCAAGTTGGGCTCTGCACTAGGCGGGGAGTCTGCTTGAGGATTCTCTCTCTCCCTCTCCCTTTGCCACCCCCCCCACTCATGTGCTCTCTCTCTCTCTCTCTCAAATAAATAAATAAATCTTTAAAAAAAAAGCTATGGTAGTTTTGTGGACACTGAGGTGGAGGCTAGAATGAGGGGGAAAGCACTGAGTTAGTGTGGGAAAAAGCATCTTCAAGGCTTCCCCCTCCTCTCTTCCTTTCTTTTTTTCCCCAAACTTTTTACATTCTAGTTAACATACAGTGCAATATTAGTTTCAGGAGTAGAATTCAGTGGTTCATCACTTACATACAACACCCAGTGCTCATCATAAAAGTACCCTCTTTAATATTCATCCCCCCATCTAGCCTATCCCCCACCCACCTCCCTCCATCAACTCAGTTTGTTTTCTGTTATTGAGTCTCTTATGGTTTGGTTTGTTTCCCCCTCTCTCTTTTACTCCCTCCCATACGTTCACCTGTTTTGTTTCTGAAATTCCACATATGGTATTTGTCTTTCTTTGACTGACTTATTGCTCTTAGCATAATATATCCTAGCTCCATCCATGTCATTGCAAATGGCAAGATTTCATTCTTTTTTTTTAAGAATTTTATTTTTTTTAAGATTTTATTTATTTATTTGAGAGAGAGCAAGATCATGAGCAGGGGGGAGGGGTAGAGGGAGAAGCCAACTCCCCACTGAGCAGGGAGCCCAATGTGGGACTCAGTCCCAGGACCGTGGGATCATGACCTGAGCTGAAGGCAGATGTTTAACCACCTGAGCCACCCAGGTGCCCCAAGATTTCATTCTTTTTGATGGCTGAGCAATATTCTATTACATATATATATATATATATATATATATATATATATATGTCACATCGTTTTTTTAAAAGATTTTATTTATTTATTTAATTGACAGAGAGAGAGAGAGAGAGAGAGAGAGAGAGAGAGAGAGAGAGAACACCAGCAGGGGGAGTCAGAGAGGGAGAGGCAGGCTTCCCGCCGACAGGGAGCCGGATGCAGGGCTCAATCCCAGGACCCTGGGATCATGACCCGAGTCGAAGGCAGTTGC
This sequence comes from Eumetopias jubatus, assembly GCF_037043125.1. Classification (NCBI taxonomy): domain Eukaryota; kingdom Metazoa; phylum Chordata; class Mammalia; order Carnivora; family Otariidae; genus Eumetopias; species Eumetopias jubatus. Next base: position 93,199,663 of record NW_028274809.1, on the reverse strand, counting down.
TTAACCAACTGAGCCACCCAGGCGCCCCTATACCACATCTTCTTTATCCATTTATCAGTCAGTGGACATTTGGGCTCTTTGTATAGTTTGGCTATTGTTGATAATGCTGCTATCAATATTGGGGTGCATGTACCCCTTCGAATCTGTATTTTTGTATCCTTTGGGTAAATACTTAGTGGTGCAATTTCTGGGTCATAAGGTAGTTCTATTTTTAACTTTTTGAGGAACTCCCATACTGTTTTCCAGAGTGGCTGCACCAGTTTGCATTCCCACCAACAGTGCAAGAGGGTTCCCCTTTCTCTTCATCCTTGCCAACATTTGTTGTTTCCTGTGTTGTTCATTTTAGCCATTCTGACAAGTGTGAGGTGGTAACTCATGGTTTTGATTTGTATTTCCCTGATGATGAATGATGTTGAGCATCTTTTCAAGTGTCTGTTAGCCATCTGGATGTCTTCTTTGTAAAAGTGTCTATTCATGGTTTCTGCCCATTTCTTAACTGGATTATTTGTTTTTTTGGGTGTTGAGTTTGATAAGTTCTGTATAGATTTTGGATACTAACCCTTTATTGGGTATGTTGTTCGCAAATATCTTATCCCATTCTGGAGGCTGCCTTTTAATTTTGTTGATTGTTTCCTTCACTGTGCAGAAGCTTTTTAATCTTGATGAAGCCCCAATAGTTTATTTTTGCTTTTGTTTTCCTTGCCTCCAGAGATGTGTATAGTAAGAATTTGCTAAGGCTGAGGCTGCCTGTGTTCTCCTGTAGGATTTTGATGTTTTCCTGTCTCACATTTAGGTCTTTTATCCATTTTGAGTTTATTTTTGTGTATGGTGTAAGAAAGTGGTCCAGTTTCATTCTTCTGCATGTTGCTGATCAGTTTTTCCAACACCATTTGTTGAAGAGACTGTCTTTTTTCCATTGGATATTCTTTCCTGCTTTGTTGAAGATTAGTTGACCATATAGTTAGGGGTCCATTCCTGGGTTCTCTGTTCTGTTCCATTGATCTATGTGTCTTTTTTTGTGCCAATACCATACAGTCTTGATAACAGCTTTGCAATATAGCTCGAAGTTCAGAATTGTGATGCCTCCAGCTTTGCTTTCCTTTTTCAGTATTGCTTTGGTTATTTGGGGTGTTTTGTGGTTCCATACAAATTTTAGGAGTGTTTCTTCTAGCTCTGTGAAAAATGCTGGTGGTATTTTGGTAGGGATTGCATTAAATGTGTAGATATCTTTGGGTAGTATAGACATTTTAACAATATTTGTTCTTCCAATTCATGAGCATGAAATGTTTTTCCACTTCTTTGTGTCCTCTTCAATTTCTTTCATAAGTGTTCTGTAGTTTTCAGAGTACAGATCTTTTTCCTCTTTAGTTAGGTTTATTCCTAGATATCTTACCGTTTTTGGTGTAATTGTAAATGAGATCGATTCCTTGATTTCTTTTTCTGCTGCTTCATTATTCGTGTATAGAAATGCAACAGATTTCCATATGTTGATTTATATCCTGAGACTTTGCTGAATTCATGTATTAGTTCTAGCAATTTTTTGGTGGAGTCCTTCGGGTTTTCTATATAGAGTATCATGTTGTCAGCAAAAAGTGAAAACTTGACTTCTTCCTTGCTGATTTGGATGCCTTTTATTTTTTTGTTGTTGTTGTCTGATTGATGAGGCTAAGACTTCCAGTACTATGTTAAATATTAATGGTGAGAGTGGACATCCCTGTCTTGTTCCTGACCATAGGGGAAAGGCTCTCAGTTTTTCCCCATTGAGGATGGTAGTAGCTGTGGGTCTTTCATATATGGCTTTTATGATGTTGAGGTATGTTCCATCTATACCTACTTTGTTGAGGGTTTTTATCAGAAAGGATGCTTGATAAAAGATAAATTTACATTTATCTTTTTATCTTTATAAAAGATAAAAGATAAATTTATATCTATCAATAATCGCTCTGAATGTAAATGGACTAAATACTCCAATCAAAAGACACAGGGTGTCAGAATGGATAAAAACAAAACCAAACCAAAAACAAGTATTTTGTTAAATGCTTTTTCTGCATCTATTGAGATCATATGGTTCTTATTATTTCTTTTATTAAAATGTGTATCATGTTGATTGACTTGTGAATATTGAACTGCCCCTGCAGCCCAGGAGTAAATCCCACTTGATTGTGAATAATTCTTTTTTTTTTTTTTAAAAGATTTTATTTATTTATTTGACAGAGAGAGAGAGAGCAGAAGCAGGGGGAGTGGCAGGCAGAGGGAGTCGGAGAAGCATGCCCCCGCTGCTGAGCCACCTGGGTGCCCTGGATCTAGGCTCTTTTAACAAGCAGACCAAACACATCTAAGATCTAGCTTCTCTTTTTTTCCCACCTGGAAAAAATGACAAGACAGAGGCTTTCACCCCCAAAAGAACAGGAAGAGGTAACAGGGATTTAATCAATACAGATATAAGTAAGATGTCTGAACTAGAATTTAAAACAACAATTATAAACATACTAGCTGGGCTTGAGAAAAGCATAGAATACAGGAGAATCCCTAACTGCATAGACAAAAGAACTAAAATCTAGTCAGGCTGAAAGTGAAAATGATAGAACTGAGATGCAAACCCAAATGGATGCCATAAAAATGAGGATGGACAAATCAGAGGAATGAATCAGTGATATAGAAGATACAATTATGGGGTGCCTGGGTGGCTCAGTCGGGTAAGCGTCTGCCTTTGGCTCAGGTCATGATCCCGGGGTCCTGGGATAGAGTCCCACATTGGGCTCCCTCCTCAGCGGGGAGTCTTCTTCTCCCTCTACCCTTACCCCCTCCTCTTGATCTCTCTCTCTCTTTCATTCACTCTCTCTCAAATAAATAAATAAATAAAATCTTTAAAAAAAGAAGATATAATTATGGAAAATAATGAAGCTGAAAAGAAGAGGGAAAGAAAGGTATTAGATCACAAAAGTAGACTTAGGGAACTCAGTGACTCCTTAAAATGAAATAACATTCGTATCATAAGAGTCCCAGAAGATGAAGAGAGAGATAAAGGGCAGAAGGTTTAGTTGAGCAAATTATAGCTAAAAACTCCCCTAATCTGGGGAAGGAAACAGACAGTGAAATCCAAGAAGCACAGAGAACTCCCATTAAATTCAACAAAAGCCGGCCATCACCAAGATATGTCATAGTCAGTTTCACAAAATACACAGACAAGAAAAGGATCCTGAAAGCAGCAAGGGAAAAGTCCTTAAAATACAAGGGAAGATAGATCAGGTTCACAGCACATCTGTCCACAGAAATGTGGCAGGCCAGAAAAAAGTGGCAGGATATATTCAACATGCTGAATGGGAAAAATATGCAGCCAAGAATACTTTACCCAGCAAGGCTGTCATTCAGAATAGAAGGAAAGATAAGGAGTTTCCCAGACAAACAAAAACTAAAGTAGTTCATGACCACCAAACCAGCCTTGCAAGAAATATTAAAGGAGATTCTTTGAGTGGGGAAAAAAAGACCAAAAGCAACAAAGACTAGAAAGGACCAGAGAACATCACCAGAAACACCAACTTTACAGGTAACACAATGGCACTAAATTTATATCTATCAATAATCATTCTGAATGTAAATGGACTAAATACTCCAATCAAAAGACACAGGGTGTCAGAATGGATAAAAACAAAACAAAACCAAAAACAAGACCCATCTACATGCTGCCTACAAGAGACTCATTTTAGACCTAGAGACAACTGCAGATTGAAAGTGAGGGGATGGATGGGTGCCTGGGTGGCTCAGTCATTAAGTTGCTGCCTTCGGCTCAGGTCATGATCCCAGGGTCCTGGGATCAAGCCCCACATCAGGCTCCTTGCTCAGCGGGGAGCCTGCCTCTCCCTCTGTCTGCTGCTTCCCCTACTTGTGCTCGTTCTTTCTCTTTCTCTCTGTCAAATAAATAAATAAAATCTTAAAAAAAAAAAGAAAATGAGGGGGTGGAGAACCATCTGTCATGCTAGTGGACATCAAAAGAAAGCTGGAGTGGCCATACTTATATCAGACAAACTAAATTTTAAACAAAAGACTGTAACAAGAGTTACATTATATCATAATTAAGGGGTCTCTCTATCAAGAAGATCTTATAATTTTTGTATTTGTAAATTTGTAAAAATACAAATATTTATGCCCCCAACTTGGGAGCACCAAATATATAAATATATAAATCAATTAATAATAAACATAAAGAAACTCATTGATAATAATACAATAATAGTAGATTTTAACACCCCACTTACAGCAATGAACAGATCATCTAAGCAGAAAATCAACAAGGAAACAATGGCTTTGAATGACATATTGCACCAGATGGACTTAACAGATAATATTCAGAACATTTTATCCTAAAGCAGCAGAATACACATTCTCTTTGCACACGGAACGTTCTCCTGAATACATCACATACTAGGTCACAAATCAGCCCTCAACAAGTACAAAAAAATTGAGATCATACTATGCATATTTTCAGACCCCAATGCTGTGAAACTTGAAGTCAATCACAAGAGAAAATTTGGAAAGACCACAAATACACAGAATTTAAAGAACTTCATACTAAAGAATGAAGAGGTTAACCAGTAAAATAAAAAAGAAATTAAAAATCCATGGAAGCAAATGAAAATGAAAACTCAACAGTCCAAAACCCCTGGGATGCAGAAAAAGCAGTCCTAAGAAGGAGGTGTATGGCAATACAGGCATACCCAAGAAGCAAGAAAAGTCTCAAATACACAACCTAACCCTACACCTAAAGGACCTAGAAAACTAACAATAAATAAAGCCTAAAGCCAGCTGAAGAAGGAAAATAATAAAGATTAGAGCAGAAATAAATGATACAGAAACAACAACCACCACAAAACAAAAAACCCAGTAGAACAAATAAACGAAACTAAGAGCCAGTTCTTTGAAAGAATTAATAAAATTGATAAACCTTTAGCCAGATTTATCAAAACGGAAAGAGAAAGGACTCAAATAAATAAAATCATGAATGAAAGAGGAGAGATCACAACCAACACCACTGAACAAATAATTATAAGAGACTATTAAGAAAAATCATATGCCAACAAACTGGGCAATTTGAAAGAAATGGACAAATTCCTAGAAACATTCAGACTACCAAAGCTGAAAAGGAAGAAATAAGAAGTTTGAACAGACCCATAACCAGCCAAGAAATTGAATCAGTAATCAAAAATCTCCCAATAAGCAAAAGTCCAGGGCCAGATGGCTTCCCAGGGAATTCTACCAGACATTTAAAGAAGAGTTAATACCTATTCTTCTCCAATTGTTTCTTTTTTCTTTTTTTTTTTTTTTAAGATTTTATTTATTAGAGAGAGAGAGTGAGCAGGAGAGAGCACAGGAGCAGGGGCAGAGGGAGAAGCAGACTCCCCTGATGAGAAGGGAGCCCGATGCAGGGCCTGATCCCAGGACCCTGGGATCATGACCTGAGCCGAAGTCAGATGCTTAACAACTGAGCCACCCAGGCGCCCCTTCTCCAATTGTTTCAAAAAATAGAAATGGAAGGAAAACTTCCAAAATCCTTCTATGAGGCCAGCATTATCTTGATTACAAAACCAGACAAAGACCCCACTAAAAATGAGAATTATAAGCCAACACCCTTGATGAACATGAATGCAAGAATTCTCAACAAGATGCTAGCAAATCAAATCCAATAATATATTAAAATAATTATTCACCAGGGTGCCTGGGTGGCTCAGTTGGTTGTGCATCCAACTCCTAATTTTGGCTCAGTTCATGGTCTTGGGGTCATGGTGTCCAGCCCCGTGTCGGGCTCTGAGTTCAGCATGGGGTCTGCTTGAGATTCTCTCCCTCTCCTTCTGCCCCTCACCACATTGGTGTGCTCGCTCTCTCCCTCTCTCGCTAAAATAAGTAAATAAATAAAATCTTAAAAAGAATTGAGGCACCTGGGTGCCTCAGTTGGTTAAGTGTCCACCTTTGGCTCAGGTCATGATCCCGGGATCCTGGGATTGAGCCCCGCATCAGGCTCCCTGCTTAGTGGAGAGCCCCCTTCTCCCTTTCCCTCTGCTGTTCCCCCTGCTTGTGCTCTCTCTCTGTGTCAAATAAATGAATAAAATCTTTTAAAAAAAGAAAAGAAGCCAGATCCAAAAATAATAAAATAAAATAAAATAAAACGGAAGCTAGATCCTATTTACCCTAGAGCTGAAGCCTTGCAGCACTCTATGATCAGTAGACTTGGTGCATGCAAGGGGTTTGTGCTGGTCTTCTCGGGGAGGGGCCTGTTGTGCTGATTATCAGACAAATTTGCCCTAGTGGAGATGCACCTGCAGGGTGCAGCCCCCTCTTCTCTTCTCTAAGGAGGTCTAAGACTTCAGATAGAAAAACCCAAGAATGAAGGTTAGGAATATAAATATGTGAGGAGTGTGACCAGCCAAAGGGTCTGAATCCTTGATTGCATCTCCCTTCAGAGATTGTGATGCATTGGCTGTGCACCAGACTGGTAGGGCACATTTCCCCTGAGGCCTGCCAGGTAAGGCCTTTGTAATCACCTATGGCCAGGCCTAGAAAATCACACATAGATTTTTAACCAGGTGCTAGACTCTCCAATCAGTAGACCCCATGGTATTGTGCCTACTGTTTTGCTATAAACTGGGACTCTTAGTATGAGTTGTAGTGTGGGATTCCATGTTGGTAGATCAAAATTTGTAAGCTGCTGGATGTTGTTACTAGATGAGAGTTTGTGGAAAGGAAAGAAAAACCTATACCTTAAGTATGTGTTGAGTCAAGTCAAGGGGAATGGCCACCCTTTCTAGGGTGGAAGGGTCCAATGTAATCAACTTGCTAAAAAGTGAAGGGTTGGTTTCCTCAAGAGATGGTGCCATACTGGGGCTCAGCACTGATTTCTGTCACTAACAGATAGGACATTTAGCAGTGAGAATAATTAGATCAGCTTTGGTGTGTGGAAACTCACACTGGGTCCATATCCACTATCTCTGCCACTGGGCTACTCTTTCAAGAGCCTATTGTGCCAGCCTTGCAGTGGCTGACATCAGCTGGCCCAGTCACTCTGTGCACCAGTGTCTCCTCCATGGTGCTTCTTCCCCGGGGCGGGGCGGGGGGAGGCATTAACATGTGACACTAAGATCTTTACATTTTGTGTATATGTCTTTTTTTTAAAAAAAAGATTTTATTTATTTATTTGACAGAGATAGCGAGAGAGGGAACACAAGCAGGGGGAGTGGGAGAGGGAGAAGCAGGCTTCCTGCTGAGCAGGGAGCTGGATGCAGGGCTCCATCCCAGGACCCTGGGGTCATGACCTGAGCCGAAGGCAGACACTTAATGACTGAGCCCCCCAGGCGCCCTGCATATGTCTTTTTTATAAGCCTCCTTATTCCCAATTTCCAAACTTTCTCTTTCCCTGCCTCTGACTAATCACCGCAGCCATTTCATTTGCCCACAAATGAATGTATAGTCTTACCTAGGGCCACTTCTCTTTCTATACAAAACAGATAGCCAGAGGCACTGTCCACTGGAAGGATTTCAAATCTTTCAAGTCCACCCTTGAGTGGTAGTAGTGTACAACAGCAGTTACTTGCCAAATCAGCCCAACCCGGAACCAAATATGGCCCTTTTCTTCCTTTGCCAACAGGTCCTTTCCCCCTCTGTCCCATACGAGGCCTTAAGTTTGAGCTGAGGAGCAATGAAGCACCAGTAGTGATGACAGGGGACCCTGAGAGTCCTGATCATCTAACTTACTTGGCCCTTTTGCTATGCAAGCCCAGTCCCAGATGTACAACCCCCTATCTTATGGTGGATTGCTTTTGACCCTTATAATTTGGTGGATCTGACAGAACCCAGCACATAATGGGAAGGTCTGGCCACATGGTCACTTGATGTCCTATAATCAGGTGCTCTTTCTCCACCGGGGCCCTGTAGCAAGCCAGGGGCTGTTTACTGAATGGTGTATAGTTTTCTGCTGCAGATGACATAGCATTGCTCTAGAACCTATGGGGACTATGTTGTGATTTTCCTATTGAGGCTGCCTATGAACTCCACATGGTACCTTTTCCACCAGTGATACAATTAGAACCATAGGTTCTGCTGCTTAAACCACAGCCTGGACCTAGTGTAGAGCCCTCTCCTGTTCTAGGCACTACTCATACCTGACAGCATTCCACATATATGGGTCAAAGCAGTATTCTGTGAAGTAGTCTGTTAAGAGTTATTAGTTCCATGTGTTCTACACTTGGAAAGTAAAAAGAAACTAGAATATTATTATTATTATTATTACACTTTCTGAATGTCTTATAAAAAGTGGGGCAACCATAAAAATGTTATGGAGGAAATCTCTTTAATCCACAATCATGAACGCAGCACAGTGTTTAAAGCAAACACTGGAAATGATGAAGCTTAGTGAGGAAGGCATGTTGAAAGCTGAGACAGGCTGAAAGCTAGGCCTCTTGTGCCAAACAGCTAGTCAAGTTGTAAATGTGAAGGAAAAGTTCTTGAAGGATATTAAAAGTGCTACTCCAGTGAATACCTAAATGATAAGAAAGTAAAACAGCCTTATTGCTGATATGGATAAAGTTTTGTGGTCTCGATAGATCAAAGCAACCACAACATTTCCTTAACCAAAGCTTAAACTAGGGCAAGGGTCTAGCCCTCTTCAATTCTGAGAGAGGTAAGGAAGCTGCAGAAGAAAAGTTGGAAGCTAGCAGAGGTTGGTTCATGACGTGTAAGGCAAGAAGCCATCTCTTTAACATAAAAGTGCAAGGTGAGGCAGCAAGTACTGATGTAGAAGCTGCAGCAAGTTATGCAGAACATCAAGATAAAGACAATAAACAGATTTTCAGTGTAGACAAAACAGCCTTCTATTGAAAGAAGATGTCTCTAGGACTTTCATAGCTAGAGAGAAGTCAATGCCTGGCTCCAAATCTTCAAAGCACAGGCTGACTCTCTTGTTAAGGGCTAACGCAGCTGGTGACTTGAAGTGAAAGCCAATGCTCATTTGCCATTCTGAACATCCTAGAGCCCTTACAAATTATGCTCAACCTACTCTGTGTGCGGTCTATAAACAACAAAGCCTAGAAGCAGCACATCTATTTACAACATGGTTTACTGACTATTTTAAGCCCACTGCTCAGACTAACTGCTCAGAATAAAGGATTCCTATAAAAATATTACTGCTTATTGACAATGCTGCTTGTCACCCAAGAGCTCTGATGGAGATGTGCAATGAGGTGAATGTTTCCATGCCTGCTAACACAACATCCATTCCATAGCCATGGATCAAGGAGTAATTTTGACTTTCAAGTCTTATTACTTAAGAAATACCTTTCATAAGGCTATAGCTGCCATAGATAGTGATTCCCCTGATGGATCTGGGCAAAGACAATTGAAAACCTTCTAAAAATGATTCACCATTCCAGATGCCGTTAGAACATTCATGATTCTGGAAGGGGTCAAAATATCATCACGAACAAGAGTTTGGAAGAAGTTTATTCCAAACTTCATGGATGACTTTGAGAAGTTCAAACTTCACTGGAGGAAACAGCAAGAACTAGAATTAGAAATGGAACCTGAAGGTGGCTGAATTGCTGTTCTTTTTTTTTTTTTTTCCTTTCCAGTGCATCAGATAAAACACTGGCTAATGGTTCAGCTGGATCAACAGGGTTAATCTGATGGGGAAAAATGTTATGTCATCAGCTGCATTATTGCTCTACCTTATGATAAAAATTTAATGGGTGAGGAGTTCCTTCTTATAGATGAGCAAGGAAAGTGGTTTCTTGAGATGGAATCTATGTCTGGTGAAGATACTGTGAAGGTTGTTTAAATGACAACAAAGGATTTAGAATATCACATTAATTTAGTTGATCAAGCAGTGGCAGGGTTTGAGAGGATTGACTCCAATTTTGAAAGAAGTTCAATTGTGGGTAAAATGCTACCAAACAGTGTCAGATGCTACAGAGAAATTGTTCATGAAGGAGTCAATTGATGCAGCAAGCTTCGTTATGGTTTTATTTTAGGAAATTGCCACAGCCACCCCAACCTGTAGCAACCACCACCGTGATCAGTCAGGAGCTGTCAACATTGAGACAAGACCCTCTACCAGCAAAAAGATTACGACTGGCTGAAGATGGTTAGCATTCTTTAACAACAAAGTACTTTTAGTTATTTTTATTTTTTAAAAATATTTATTTATTTTAAAGAGAGAGAGAGAGAGAGAGCAAGCAGGGAGGGGCAGAGGGAGAGAGAAACTTTAGCAGACTCCTTGCTGAATTCGAAGCCTGATGCAGGACTTGTTGCAATGCCGAGATCATGACCTGAGCTGAAACCAAGTTGGACACTTAACCAACTGTGCCACCCAGGGCCCTAGCAACAATGTACTTTTAAATTAAGGGATGCACATTGGTTTTTTTTAGACATATTGCATACTTAACAGACTACAGTAGAGTGTAAACATAACTTTTATATGCACTGAGAAACCAAAAAATCTCATTTGACTTTTTTATTGAGATATTCACTTTATTGTGGTGGTCTGGAATTGACTTGCAGTATCTCCAAGGTATGCCTGTAGTTAATTTGAAAATGATTTCTGTAAAGATTTGACTAAATTAGAAAAATGGATGAACTATTTTGAAGCTGAAATAATCCATCAGTATATGTCATCTATTTATTTTTTAAAAGCACACATGAGGGGTGCCTGGGTGGCTCAGTTGGTTAAGTGTCTCCCTTTGGCTCAGGTCATGATCCCAGGGTCCTGGGATCAAGTCCCACATTGGGCTCCCTGCTCAGTGGGAAGCCTGCTTCTCCCTTTTCCTCTGCCCCCACCCCCACCCCAGTCCACTTGTGCTCTCTGGCTCTGGCAAATAAATAAATAAAATCTTAAAAAAAAAACACATAGGAAAAAAGGCATAGGGTTAAAAATGACATTGCTGTTTATATCCTTTCAGACCTCTCTGAGTGCACACACATATTTGGATATGTACATATCATTTTCCGTAAACAGTGTGACATGGTATCTAGGGTCCCAGTGGGAAACACATGGCACACTCAGGAGTGATATGCTTGAAGACAGTTTTGTGAAGTGCTCATAAACAAAGGTTTGGGAAGCTTTAAAGAAAACAGAAAGGGATGGTGATGTACTCTAGAAACTAGGGACTATAGGAAGCTATTACCACCTCTAGACCTGAAGGGGCAAAGAGAGAGAGTAGTAACTGGAACCTGAGAAGAAGCTGTGGCTATATGGAAGGAGTTGTGACCTTCTGCTCAGTGCAGGCTGTGGCCTTCAGGAGAGGACAGCAGAAATGGCCAAAATATGGCTCAGCAGAGAAGGAAAATAAACATCCTGACCTTTCTCTTCTTCCATTTGATCTCGTGTTGGTGCTTTCCAAAGACCAAATCCAATTAGAAGCCATTGAGAAGGGTACTTGGTTGATGCAATGTATAGAAGTTGGCCTTCTAGGGCACACATCAGAGTGGAAAAGGGCAGAGAGTGGGGAGAAGGGGGGAAATAAAGAATGCCTAGCTCACAGACAGAGCTTTCAATAACAATAACTATACATATATGTAGTCCTAGCTTTGCATGGTTCTGATATATACAACTCTCAGTTACCACTGTTTTGTTAAATTACACCAGTCTTCTAACAACATGGTTCAAATTCCAGTTATCATGGTATATTAACTATGAGTAATTGCAAAAATACAAACTTCACTGCTAACTCTCTAGTTCACAAATCGTTCTACAAATAACAGATGTACATCATGTTTAGGGATCAATCATGTCAGCTCTTTCAAAATCTGTCAGTGATTGGTCACTGCACATGTTATTAGTTTATACAGACAGCAAAATGTGTAGTTGCCATTGCCTCCTTGTCTCCCACTAATGAACCTATGTGACATTTTATAAAAGCAGATAATTGAAAGATGGAACTGGCTCACAAAGATGAAAGTAACACAAAGAGGGATGCCTGGGTGGCTCAGTTGGTTAAGCGTCTGCCTTCAGCTCAGCTCATAATCCCAAGGCAAATAAATAAATTGGAAATACACAATACAGGCAGTCCTTGCTTTGCACAGTTGTGTAGGACCCTAAAAATAACCATACAAACTAAATTGCAAAACAAAGTTAGAAAGGGGTGCCATATCGGGCTCCTTGCTCAGCAGAGACCCTGCTTCTCCCTCTGCCTGATGCTCCCCCTGCTTGTGCTCGCTTGCGTGCTCTCTGATAAATAAATAAATAAATAAATAAATTAATTAATTAATTAAAAAAATCTTAAAAAAAAGAGAAAGTAATACAAAGAAAAACAGAACTCCATAAGTGAAATCTGAATAGAATGTACATGGAGTCAGAAATAGTAGCTGACCACGGAGTCATGGTCCTATTTGAGAAACTCCAGATAGGCAGCCAGAGGAACTTAGTAAAGATGAACTTATTGACATGAACAAGGAAAGTAGTTGTGATTGAAAGGATGAAGATATCTCAGAGGAAGTGACAATAGCAAAATACTTCACATTAAAGGAACTCTTGCAGATATTTCATGACACTGCAAGTACAAAGGATAAAGTGTGGGAGGCTCTTTGAACTCAGGAAGTAGTATGGTAATTCACCAAAGTATAGGAGAGGTGGTCACTCCACACTGAAAGTTTTATGACTAGAAGAAGAGCAGTACTGTTCAAATTACTCTTGCTAAGTTTTCTTACAAAGGAATAAAACAATTGAATTCTCAATCTTGTAATGTTTAAAATCATAATGTACTAAATATTAGTTTTCCTATTTTTTGTTTGACAAATTTTAAAGGTCATAGAATAGTCCTATTTCCCCCCTTTCTAACTTTGTTTTGCAATTTAGTTTGTATGGTTATTTTTAGGGTCCTACACAACTGTGCAAAGCAAGGACTGCCTGTATTGTGTTTTCCAATGACTGATTAACATTCTATAACATGGACAAAAGCATTATTTAGTGGAAATTTGGGTTTTTTGCATTTTTTCTACTGGTATAAACAATGCTGCAATAAATATCCTTAAAACATCTTATTTTGTGCACCTGAATTCTTAGGACAAATTCTAACAATGATGGGTCAGAGGCTATGCACCTTCACATTTGGTATGTGCTGCTAAACTGCCTTCCTGACAGGCTGGCTGGTGCCAGTTTAACACTTCACCAACAGTGCCTCCAAGTTTCCAATTCTCCGTCCATGTCTTATCATCATTGCCAGTTTGATATCTCAGTGTTTCAATTTGATTGCCAGAGAAGTTGAAAATCTCGGAGATAAGGTTTTAAAAAGTTACTTGGAGGGGCACCTGGGTGGCTCAGTTGGTTAAGCGACTGCCTTTGGCTCAGGTCATGATCCTGGAGTCCTGGGACTGAGTCCCTCGTTGGGCTCCTGGCTCAGCGGGGAGCCTGCTTCTCCCTCTGACCCTCTCCCCTCTCGTGCTGTTTCTCTCTCGCTTGCTCTCTAATGAATAAATAAAATCTTAAAAAAAAAAGTTACTTGGAAAGAGAGTTCCCTAAAGATTACTCATGTTGTAAGTAGAGCATTTACTTGCTCTAGGGACATAATGACATCTTGATCTGTTAAAAACAAGGGAAGCCACCAGTCCATCTCTCTGAGCAGCAATTAAGAGTCTGGTGTTTCATTTTGATTAAGCAAAACAAACAATGATTTGAAGAAAGAGTGTACAAAAAAGTGGTAAGACTTTACAAACTGGTGGCTACCACTCTACCAGATGGCTTGTTTTTAAAGGCCTCTGGGTCACACGTTGGTCTTTCAACTAAATATATACACACACGGTCAGATTTAAATGAACATAATATACTGTCAGATGTGAATGTAAAAATAAACTCCTGTGTAAAACATTTTATCCTGGGCTTATTATTAAGTTTTATCCCTGAACTACCAAAATTAACCAATTTATAAGTTGTATCAGGCACAAGCCATGTATTCATCATTTTGCTATGAATATGGGGCTATAAAAAGTTCAAGATGCGGTCTCTGCCCTCAGCATTAACAATACCTGTTCAGAGAATATATTTTATATGCATAGAACTACAAAGGAGCTTTTACCTGTGTCTTTCATTTAGTCCCCACAATCCTGCAAGTAGGAATTAATTACTATGCAGATGAAGAGATCCGAGACTCGATTACACACCTATTTCCTGTCAGGACTGAACTCAAAGTTTTCTAATTCCCCATTGCTATACCAAATTGTTTAAAAAATCCAGTTAAAGAAACAACCGGAATGAAGAGTAACAAGAATTTTAGACAAAAATTAGGTATAAAACCATGTGGTCTTAATAGTAAGGTGGTATAGTTTTCTATGGGTTGAATAGCCTATGGTGTAGTCAATTGGATAGATCAGTATTTAGAAGATCCTGAGCAACCTTGGGAGCAAAAGAGCCATTCTTCTAAGTGTGTGGCATCTTGAGAGTCAGATGCAGGTATGGGAAAGGAAGGCTTGAAGGAGCTTTGCCAGGGTCTCATGAGATAAAAGGAAAACATTTTATGGCTGAGCAAAGGGAAGGAATGACAGATGCAGCTTCTCTAAAGAAGGGTCAGAACATCAAGGGGCAAGTGGTGTGGGCTCTGCTGTACTGGTGAGGTAACGTATCACACAGTTGAACAAAGGGCTACTCTGGTGAGTTCACCATAGTCCTTTGTGCTTGGTGTTGACATTTGGAACAAAGTGGCAAAATAAAAATGTTTCTGTTGGACTTTTGAGAAACTGAAGTCACCAGATAACAAATACAACTCAAAATATAGAGAAATACTCAAATGCCAGCAGGGTGAATTAAAACAGAAATTAGGGGAATGTTTTATTTTCTCTACAACTAGTGCCAAAGCCAGTATCACGAAGGAGTCTGTCACTGCAGCCTTAAAAAAAAAAAAAAAAAGACCAGGCTGACCCATGCAAAAGAATATTTTAATGGTCTTAATATTTCCAGATATGTCAATTATATCTCAATAAAGCTGGAAGAATAAAGAACCCTTTCCTCATTAAAAACCACCTTCCAGAGCTTGCAGGAGCCTGTTTGCTGAAAAATATATTCTTATGTGATCCATCTGTATAGTAATGTACTAAAAAGAAACATTTACTTCAAGGAAAAAAATTTAGAAGTCTTGAACTCATGTTTCAGCCTGAGTTAACAAAGTTTTACTTCATAAAGTATTTTTTTTTAAGATTTTATTTATTTATTTTACAGGGAGAGACACAGTGAGAGAGGGAACACAAGCAGGGGAGTGGGAGAGGGAGAAGCAGTCTCCCCACTGAGCAGGGAGCCCAATGCGGGGCTCAATCCCAGGACCCTGGGATCATGACCTGAGCCGAAGGCAGACGCTTAACGACTGAGCCACCCAGGCGCCCCATAAAGTGTTCTTAATTATAAATAAGTTACAGAGAAAAAAGAAATCTGAAATATAGGAAGTTACTCAGTCCAAGAGATGGTCCATGGCAAAAACCTCAAAACAAATTTGACTCTACCCTAGAACCCTTTGTTTCTCCATGCAACAACCAAAGAGAGAACTTACTGTGGAGTCTGCTATCCTCAGCCACTACAAAAGCCAACTGGGCAACAATTCAGTATGAAAACTACTGTGCTAGGAGACAGCATTTACTCATTGTTCAGATATTATTTTCTTCTTTCATGTTATAATCCTCCTCCTCAAGATGGTCCACAGGGTTTACATGTGATAACTCCTTCTATGTGAACACATGTCAAGAACAAAACCAAAATAAAATCAGGCAAAAATATTTTGTAGGACAGTATGATAAAGCATTTATTGAAAGCATAAATGATGGCATAACTCCCAGCAAAGAATATATGAACAAAAATAGGCATAAATGAGGTAAGAACTAATTAGAAATTTTAGAAATGAAAAATATAGCCACTGAAGAAAAATGCAATAAATGGGGTTAATTTTAGGTTAGGCATATTTGAAGAGTAATTAAATAAATTAGAAGATAGCACTGAGGAACTCAATCAGAACATAGAACAGAGACAAAGATGAAAAATATGAGAATAGTTAGAGACCTAATACTCAGAGGCCCAAATTTAGCCAACTGGAGTTAAAAAAAAAAAAAAAATGGAGCAAATGGTAAAGAAGCAATATTGAAGAGGTACTTGCTGAAAAGTTTTCATAATTGAAAAATAGATGTGGGTCTTAGACAAAAAGCACATTCATTACTAAGCAAGATGAATAACTGTTGAACAGATCACAAATATCAAAGATACTTGTGTAGAATATCAGAGATAAAGAGGCAACTTAAAAGCTTCCAAGGAAAGAGGCCAGATGATCTACAAAGAAAAACAATTATACTGACAACAAACTGTTCATAGACAACAAGAAAATTGAATGGTATAATATTTTAAAGTGCTAAGGGAAAAATAACTGCCAAGAGCCAAACTATCATTCAAGAGTACAGCACATTTTAGCGTTTATAATCAACAGGCTCTAACTTAAAGATATACTAAAGAATACTAAATACTAAAGAAGTGAACCCAGATGAAATGTACAGATATAAAAAATGGCACAAAACTTGATAAAAATAAAAGTCAGTATATTAACTACAGACTATAAAAAAAAGAAAACTGTAACTTAGCAAACTAAGGGAAAACAACCTTACAGAAAGCAGAAGGAAAGAAAATGATAGAAGAGCAGAAATTAATGAACAACAACAACAAAACAAACAGAGGATCGATAGGATCAAAAACTCAAGATATTAGGTGAAGTGATTTAAAAAAATAGATAAATGTCTAATAAGACCTTAATGATTAAAGAAAGAGAAAAAAAGTACAAGATGAAGTTAAAAAATTTTAAAACCCTAAGAGAATACTGTGAACCTTATCCCATTAAATAGAACACTTTCTATCTCAAACAAAACTTTTCTTTTTTTTTTTAAGAGTTTACTTATGTATTTGCTTATTTATTTAGAGAGAGTATGAGCAGGGGGAGGGGCAGGAGGAGAGGGAAAGAGAGAATCTCAAGCAGACTCCACACTGAATGTAGAGCCTGACTGGGAGCTCAGTCTCACGACCCTGAGATCATGATCTGAGCCAAAATCAAGAGTCAGACACTTAACCGGCTAAGTCACCCAGGCACCCCTCAAACAAACCTCTTCAAAAATCAGAGGCTGATATGCCATAGATATCCAAACTGGAGAAAAAATATAAAAAAGAAAACAATGGCTATAAACAGAGACATAAGATCCTTAAATAAAAAATTAGTAACTATAAGTGGACTACAGAAGTTAAGAATGTACATTATAGTCTCTAGAGCAACCACTAAAAAACAATACAAAGAAGTTCAATTAAAATATTAATAGGAAAGTGAAATACTAAAAGAAATATTTAAAGTCATTAAAAAAAGACAAGAAAGGAAAAACAGGAACAAAAAACAGAGGAAGCAAGTAGGAAACATTAAATGGTAGATACAAATCTAACCATATAAACAACTACATTAGGGGCGCCTGGGTGGCTCAGTCATTAAGCGTCTGCCTTTGGCTCAGGTCATGATCCCAGGGTCCTGGGATCGAGCCCCACATCGGGCTCCTTGCTCGGCGGGAAGCCTGCTTCTCCCTCTCCCACTCCCCATGCTTGTGTTCCCTCTCTCGCTGTGTCTCTCTCTGTCAAACAAATAAATAAATAATCTTAAAAAACAAAACAACTACATTAAATCTTTTGTGATAAACTTTCCAATTAACATGTAGAGATTGTCAGAATGTATAAACAAGACCCAACTATATGCTGTCTGTAAGAAACCCACTAAACACAAATACAGGTGGGCTGAAGGTAAATGATGAAAAAAGATATGTGCAAACAATAAGCACAAGAAGATGTTAACAGCAATATTAAGATCAGATAAAACAGATTTTAAGAGAGAGCATTACCAGAGTTATAAAGGGACATTTTATCAGATAAAAGGGTCAATTAATCAGGAATATGTAAAAATCATAATAGTATTGCATGCCTTATAACATATACAAAGAGCTTCTCAATACTCGAATCAAAATTTTATGGAATTAAAAGAAATAGACAATTCCAAAATCATCTGTTCAATTTCTGCGACTGATTGAACTAGACAAAAAACCCAGCAAAGATGGAAGTTCTGAACAACACTATCAATACTATTTCTATCAGTATACCCAACAAGGGCAGACTATACAACCTTTCCAGAAGCACATGGTTAGATTTACAGAGATGTGATGAACTAGTACACGGAACACCAAAAACTACTAAATGGGATGATATTTCATATTCTTGGATTGGAAGACTCAAACTATTAAGATAGCAATTCTCCTCAAATTGATCTATAGAATTAATAAAATCCAAGTCAAAACACTAGCAGACTTTTTTTGAAATTGACATGATGATATAAAAATTTAAATGAAAAGTCACAGGACATAGAATAGTTAAAATAAACCTGAAAAAGAGGAACAAGACTGGAGGACCTAAACTCCCTGATTCAAGATTTACTTAAAACTGCAAAAATCAAGGTATTGTAGTATTGGTGCAAGAATAGACAATATGGGACGCCTGGGTGGTTCAGTTGGTTAAATGACTGCCTTTGGCTCAGGTCATGATCCTGGAGTCCCGGGATCGAGTCCCTCATCGGGCTCCCTGCTCAGCAGGGAGTCTGCTTCTCCCTCTGACCCTCCCCCCTCTCATGTGCTTTCTCTCTCTCTCTCAAATAAATAAAATCTTGAAAAAAAAAAGAATAGACAATATGGATCAATAGAATAGAACAGAGTTTAGAAATAGACCCATACCTATAGGGTCAACTCTTTTCTACAAAGGTGCTAAGGTAATTCTATAGGGAAAGGATAGTCTTTTCAACAAATGGTGCTGAATCAACTAAATATCAGTATGAGGGGGTCGGGGTGGGGGAAGAACCTTGACCCTTACAAATACCATGTACAAAAATTAACTCAAAATGGATCATAGACCTAAATGTAAGAGCTCAAATTACTGAAATTATAGAAAAAAACATAAAAACACTTGTGACACTGGCTGAGGCAGAGATTTCTTAAACAGATCACAAGCACAGCCATAAAATTAAAAACTTTTGCTCGGTGAAAGGCAGTTAAGAAAAAAAAAAGGCAAGCCACAGACTGGAAGAAACAAGTTGCCAAACATACATCTGTCAGAGTCCTCATATTCAGAATATATAGAGTTCTTATAACTCAAGTAGAAGACAACCCAATAAAAGGAATGGGCAAAACATATAAAGACACTTCCACAAAGATACAGATATAGCCAATAAGCATATGAAAAGATGTTTAACATCATTAATCAGTAGGGAAATGCAAATGAGAGCCACAATGAGATACTCCTGTACAATCACCAGAACAGCTAAAATTAAAAAGCCTGACATTTCTAAGTGTTGGTGATGTTGTGGAGCAACTTAAATTTTCATTCGCTCCTAGTAGAAATGCACAATGGCACAGCTACTTTGGAAAACAGATTGGCAGTATCTTACAAAGTTAAACATAGACTTCTCCTATTACTCAGAAATTTCACTCCTCAGTTATCTACCTAATAGAAATGAGAATATGTCTACACAGACTTCCAATGTTCACAGGGGCATTATTTATTATAGATTAAAATCTGGACATACTTATATGTCCATCAACTGAATGGGTTAAGTAAATTATGGCATATCTATTCTATGGAATACACTCATCAATAAAAAGAAACATACTAGGGCACCTGGGTGGCTCAGTCAGTTGAGCGTCCGACTCTTGATTTCAGCTCAGATCATGATACCGGGTCAGGTCATGATCTCAGGGTTGTGAGATTGAGCCCCAAGTGGGGCTCCACACTGGGTGTGGAGCCTACTTAAGATTCTCTCCCTCTCCCCCTTTCCCATCCTTCCCCTTTCCCTCTCTAAAAAAAAATATATATATATATATATATATACTATTAATACATGCAACATGGATGAATCTCAAAAACATAACGAATAATTAAAGAAATCAAGCACAAAAGACTATTATATTGTTCCATTTATATGGAACTCTAGAAAAGGTGAAACAATTGTAATTAAAATAGATCTTTAGTTGCCAGAGGTGGAGACTGCCTAAAAAGATGTACTACGGAATTTGCTGGAGCAATGAAAATGTTCTGCAGTTTGATTATGGTACAGGTTACTTCACTGTATAAAATTATCAAAATTAATCAAAATGACACATTTAAGTGAATTTTGTATATATTAGCAAGTTGAATTCAGTAGTACATACATACATACATAGTAGTATATACATACATTACATAAAGTAATATGTAGTGATCAAATACTATTTGTTCCAGAAAAATACTAGGAATTTCTATTACTGTAATCTACCATATTCAAAACTAAAAGAAAAAAAAATTGGGTGCCTGGGTGGCTCAGTTGGTTAACCGTCTGCCTTTGGCTCAGGTCATGATCCCAGGGTTCTGGGATCAAGTCCCATGTCGGGCTCCCTGCTCAGTGGGGAGCCTGCTTCTCGATCTTCCTTTCCCTCTGCCCCTCTCCCCCCACTCATGTTCTCTATCTCAAATAAATAAAAATTAAAAAAAAGAAACAAATTGCAGCAAATACAGAAAAAGTACTTGACAAATTCAACAGTCATTCATTTTTTTAAAAATTTTTTTAAAAGATTTATTTATTTGAGAGAGAGAGAGAATGAGAGATAGAAAGCACGAGAGGGAAGAGGGTCAGAGGGAGAAGCAGACTCCCTGCTGAGCAGGAAGCCCGATGTGGGACTCGATCCCGGGACTCCATGATCATGACCTGAGCCGAAGGCAGTCGCTTAACCAACTGAGCCACCCAGGCGCCCTCAACAGTCATTCATAACAGAAACTCTTAACAAATGGAATCTTCATTAACCTGACAAAAGGTATCTATTAAAAATCTACAGAAAATATCACACTTAATCTTGAGACTTTACAAGTATTTAAATAACAACCAAGAAAAGCATGGCCGCATCACTGCTTTTATTCAACTTTCTACTTGAGGGCTCAACTAATGAAATAAGTAAATATAATATAAGAATTAGAAGAAATAAAACTGCTTATCTGCCAGATATTACTCTAGATGCCAAACACTGTTCTAAAGGTTTCACGCTTTTTAAACCCCACAGTCCCATGAGATAGGATTATGCAAATGAGGAAAGTTAAGGATAAGCAAATTACCCAAGGTTATACAGCTAGTGAACAGCAAAATCAGGATGTGAATCCAGGCAGTATAGCCACAGAATACATACCTTTTACTCCTGTGCTACCCTTTTTCACATCTGTCTACGTTGAAAATACTAGACACTCAGTACAAACTATAAAACTAAAAGTTCAGTATGTTGCTGCACACACACAAAAACATAAAAACTGGTAACTGATAGTGTTCTTATGCCTCAGTAACAGACAACTTAAAAATGTTGTTGGGCGTCTGCCTTCAGGCTCAGGTCATGATCCCAGGGTCCTGGGATCGAGCCCCGCATCGGGCTCCCTGCTTGGCGGGAAGCCTGCTTCTCCCTCTCCCACTCCCCCTGCTTGTGTTCCCTCTCTCGCTGGGTCTCTCTGTCAAATAAACAAAATCTTAAAAAAAAAAAGTTGGAAAAAAGATCCCATTTCCAATATAAAAAAGTAAGGTACTCTAGCACAAACTAAAAATTAAAGAACAATTTTCAAAGATAGTCAAGAGTACCAATATGTTTTACAATTAAAAAAATACCAAAATGAAGGGATATACAATGTTCATTCACTGGAAGACTAAAGAGAAGAAAATTCCAAGTCTTTCAGATTAGTCTACAGATTTATGGTAATTCCAATCAAAATCCCAGAATATATCAAATAAATCTGCACAAATAAATACTAGGTAATGTTAATAGAAAGATAAGTATTTAGTTAAAATATAAAAACATGAAAAAGAATATAAAAACACTGCATTCATATAATAGTCACCACTAGGGTAGGAAAGAATAGGATCAGAGTGGGTACACATGACACCTTAACGGTTTCCACGTCTTTTCCCCTAAAAAACAAAAATAAAGTATTTGAAAGCAAATATGACCATGTTAAGATTTGATAAAGCTGATCAAAAACTAATGATGTAATGTATGGTGATTAACATAACAATAAAAAAATTTAAAGCAAAAACCAGATTTGATAAAGCTGGGTGGCAAGTACAGGGATGACCTTTTTATCATGATCTAATCTGGTTCGCATGTTTGGAATACTTCATAATAAAAAAATTTGGTAAAAAAGATCATTTTTCAGGAGCGCCTGGGTGGCTCAGTCATTAAGCGTCCGCCTTCGGCTCAGGTCATGGTCCCAGGGTCCTGGGATGGAGACCCACTTTGGGCTCCCTGCTCGGCGGGGAGCCTGCTTCTCCTTCTCCCTCTGCCCCCCGGCCCACTGGTGCTCTCTGGCTCTGTCAAATAAATACGCACAATCTTAAAAAAAAATCGTATCATTCTAATACATTTAACAATTTACATTATTTTGAAAGAAGCTATGATTCTATGAATTGGAGAATAGCTTTAGGCTATTTTATTTTAGGGCCTGGGAATTAATACACAAAAAGATGGTTAGTAGTCCATTTATTCTAGGTGTAGCTTAAATTTATTAAATAGTTTTAGAGTGCCTACTATACTCAAGATAGTCTGTAGGATATGAAGGAAAGATATAAAAATTTAGTCTCTACTTTCACAGAAGCTTATAATCTAGGTGGTGAAATAAATTAGCTTTCCAAAGTAATGGGCAGATTTTTATGGTCTGGGGTAATGTCCCACCTTTCGGACCTCTCTATTTTTGTGTTATTTTTTCTTTTCCTGTAGGAAAATATCTCAGTTTTGTTTCTGCCCATTACATGTGGTTCACTGTAAAATTAACATTAGCATCAACCATCTAGAGGGAGAGTGTTCCTAACTGTAATTGTTACACAAAAGTTTCTTTTTGGTAGGGAAAATGAGAGTGCATTTTAGTGACATTGACTAAATATTAGTACCAGTTAAAAAATAAAAAAAAATTTCTGTAGTATTTTTAACCTATGTGAAATAAACTACTAAGCAACCCAAGCTTTCAGCTTTAAGAATTCTATCCTCTTATACCCATCTGAATTATATCTTGATATGAACACATGTTATGAATATATCAGCTTTCATTCGTTTTTAGGTATTTACATAAACTAGTGTGTGTGAAAAACTAGTGTACTTTTTCTTTTCCCAAATTATAAATGCCAAGAACCAGTTACAAAATCAGACTGCCATGAAGTTACACAAAGACAACTATGACTAGCTTTAAAATTTTATTGAAATTCAAGTTAGAATTTAACAATTTAATACAGCATTATATTGATTATCTTCTAACCAGTATTCTCACCTGCTTTACATAATTTCTGGGCACAACTTTAAAGAATTGATGCTTTCTGCCTAATTTTCCATGATATGCCAATTATACATTCATTAAAATCTCAGATACTGCTCTAAAATTGTCATTTCAATGTCAGAATTTAAAAAAATAAGCTCAAATACTGAAAATTTAAGACATTAATATCATAGCTACTATAATATAGAAAAGAAAAAACCTTACACAATCTGAACTGTTTAAAATTGTTAACATTTATTGCAGTAATGCAATATGAATTTTTAACATAACCATATGAATTTTTCATTAAAATGTTCAACCATTTCCTATTGAAGCATGTCCAAAGTCATAAAAATCTTCTCTTTTAAAGTAACCTATAGTGAATTAATCCAAAGTAACTGTGGCATTTTAGATAAGACATTTACTCCATTGCATATTTTAAGTAGCTAAGGGATAGCCTGATCGATAGCAGGTTACTGGAAAGAATAAAGAAAGCACAGCTTTCTTTAAGGAGTGAGTCGTTTGGGATCACGGGGGAACATTGAGGTCTGACGAACATTGTGTAATCCCAAAAAAAGCATCGTCACTCGTTCCAACCCTGGGGAAAACAAAATAATCATTAATTTCTTTTCTGAAAACCTTTCAGGGTCTTACTTATTGAAACTACCAACACAGTATCACTGATCAAAAAAATACTTCTATTATTTTGAGTTTATTTAAAATGAATTGTTTTGGAACACCTGGGTGGCTTAATCAGTTAGTTGAGCATCTGATTCTTGATTTCTGTTCACGTCATGATCTCAGGGTTGTACGATCCAGCCCTGTGTTGGGCTCTGCACTGGGCATGGAGCCTGCTCAGGATTCTCTCTCCCTCTCCCTTTGCACCACCCCCCCGCCTGCCCTTGTGCACCTATGCATATTCTCGCTACAAAATAAAATAAAATAAAATGCACTGTTTTGGGTCTCACTCAGAAATAGAAAAAAAGAAATGATGCTGTATGTGGGAAGGACTAAATCAGATATCCTTAAGTTGTCTGGATTCTGTGAACTACAAAAATCTTGTAAATATCCCAAACTTACAATTTAAATAAACACAGAAAAGCCATTTTATAAGTCTATATATGGGGCGTCTGGGTGGCTCAGTAGGTTAAGTGTCCGACTTTTGATGTCAGCTCAGGTCGTGATCTCAGGGTATGAGATCAAGCCCCACATTGGGCTCAGGCGCTGGGCATGGAGCCTGCTTAAGATTCTCTTTCCCTCTCCCCCTCCCCTCAAGCTCTCTCTTAAGAAAAAAAAAAAAAACTACACACACACACACACACACACACACACACACAGTTTGCCTATATGTTTTCAAATGGGACCAGAATCTTAATTATGTAGTCCAGACCATCAGTATAAGATGAGAGCCATAAACTTGTTTAAGGAAGTTTATTAATGAAAATACCAGAAATTTACTGTAATTCAATAGATATGTAACATGGTGGTTCTTAGTATAAAAGACTCTAGGATACATTACTGTAAATGTTCCAAGTGCAGAAGAGACTGATTTTGACATATGACTTAAATATTGTATTTATTACTGGCAAGAATTAAGACCAAGTATCACCTAAGAAACGGAGCAGAACTAGCAAATGAAACTTCATGTGTGCAATTTATCTATTTTACCCAAGTTGTATAAGACATGTATTACAGAAAAAAAGGCAAGGTCAAAGAATATTTTTATATAGTAATGACTTTTAATTTTAAAGGAATGTATTTAACATCTAAAACAAATAGATATAAGAGAATTAACATTTTTATTGCTATTCCTTACCAAAAAATCTGCAAATATTTGAACCTTGTATTACAGTAATCTAATACTAATCTTAAAATAAAAACACCATATCCCATCTTCCCTTCAATCATTAATTACCAAAAAATGAGTAGTATTTGATAACCATTCAAATGGTCTTCACAAGTATGATTAAAATTTACATTGTGTAACAAAAATTTTCAGAATATACAAAATGCACATTACTGAATATTTTAAGAGAAAATAGTTGTCAGTCTCCCATTAAAAATTAAACTATATATCCAATGTAGCACTGTTTGTAATAACAAAAGGCTGGTATCAATCCCCATGTCCATCAGTAAGAAGCTGGTTAACAAGATTATGGTGTACCCTTTCAATGGACTGATTCTATGTAGTGTTAAAAATATATTTTTAAAAGTATATATTTTTGCATATGCAAAGATTATTTTTGCAAAGGTAAGAAGAAAACTAGAAACAACAGTTTCCTATAGGGAGGTGAATACACATTCTTCTATACCCTTTTAATTTGATAAATTTTAAAGTATATTACGTATTCACCAACCCCCCCAAACAATAAAAATTTTAATAAAACTATAAATTCAGAATCCTTTTAAGAGTCTCTGATATGGACATCCAAAAATGAGCTAAATATTTACCCTTTTATTTATTTATTTTAAAAAGATTTCTTTATTTTTTTAAGTAGTCTCTACACCCATCATGGGGCTTGAACTCGCAAGCCTGAGATCAAGAGCTGCATGCTGCACTAACTGAGCCAGCCAGGCACTCCTTACCCTTTTTAAATCAGAGTGGTATCTTACATATACACTAGAAGTGGTCCTAAAAGTCAATGAAACGTTACATTACAACAAAAAATTTAGCAGCAATCTGAGCTAACTTGAGGGAGAGCTTTAATTTGGGCTAATCAGAATGAACTCATGGATACAGAGAGAAAATAGGATACTCAATTTATAAGATGTTTTGCTTCTAAACTCTTCAGAGAAAAAAATGGCTAGAAATGTATTACAATATTTTAGAACACACAAATTAGCTGTTCATTTTGTTCCCTGGAAATCAAATTTTTCATTTCGTCACAACTCAACTTAAAAATCTGTTATAATTCAAATTTGTACTATACTTAGCACGCATGGACTTATTTGTAAGCAACAACAATATACAAAATTTAGTTTTTGGAGTCCAGTGCTGAAGAAATTCGAACTGAATGAACACTTTGCCAAATGAAATCTGGGTTGGAAATATATCGTCATAATATTAAAATAATATTACCAATGCCTCCACCAGCATGAGGAGGGGCTCCAAAGCGGAAGGAATCAATGTATGCCTTAATTTTCTCCAAATCTAAAAAAAAACAAAAACAAACTCAAAAACCAAACATAATGTATCATCTTACTTAGTAACTTAAAAAAAGGTACAAAAGCAATTATCGTTCAATAAAAATTAAAACGAATGATGTTTCTAAGAAGTCTTTAAAAGGTTTAAAATGTATTGCTTTCACAATATATATTACTCTCCCAAATATATTTAAGTTGTTTACCAATTCCATGATGTAAAGCTCGCTCTGTTAGCAACTGAGGATCATGTATTCTTTGAGCTCCTGACAGTATTTCTTCTCCTCTCATGAACATATCGTAAGAGTTGGACTGTTTCTTCAGGGAAAAGCAAAAACAAGAAAAGACCACTCTTCAAGTTACTGTCATTCTATTCCATTACTCACATGAGGAAAAAAAAAAATCTCTTTTGCACGAAGAACAAGTCCATTTTTCCCTACAATTAGTGATGCAATCTGCTCCAATGAACACAATTGTTTCTCTAAAACAAGGTTAAATCAGCCAAGAGCTCAATAATAACTTCTTCCTTCCCTCTATCAGATTTTATGCTCCCCTTCTCCTACACCTTCCAATAACAAATTAGAGTACCATATCTAACTTTAAGAAGTAGTGCTGATTCTCATTTCACTTTATTTTTTATTTTCTAAAGATTTTATTTATTTATTTGACAGAGAGATAGAGAGCGAACACAAGTAGGCAGAGCGGCAGGGAGAGGGAGCAGACTCCCTGCTGAGCAGGGGCTGGCTCCCAGGACCCCGGGATTATGATCTGAGCTGAAGGCAGCCGTTTAACCGACTGAGCCACCCAGGCGCCCCTCTCATTTCACTTATCATCTGAAATGTTTTTAGGTGTGATATGATTTGGGGTCATTTTTGGAACTTCAAATTATCAACAGGTGTTAGTCTTTTTAATTAAAAAAATTTTTTTTATTTTAACAAAAGTAAATGGAACATCAATTTGCCATAGCTTCACCTATTCCCATATCAGGTTTTAAGTTATTTTCCCTGTCTTTGGACAAACCAATGGTTCTCAAAGTACGATTCCTGGATCTCAAAGTATGATTCCTGGTAGCCTCAGAATTACCCAGAACTCGTTAGAAATACAAATTATCAAGCTCTCCCAAGACCAGCTAATCAGGAAGTCTGGTGATGGGGCCCAGTCATCTGTGTTTTAAAAAGCCCCCCAAGTGATTCTGATGCACACTGAAGTTTGGGAACCACTGCAATGGAAAAACAGTAAAAGGCCACAAAACACAAATTAGATGAACTCCCAGGACAAACTATTGTTTCTTAGTTCAAAGTCAATGATAATATGATGTGTTAAAGTCTGCAAGTCTAATGATACTATTTATTATTTAAATGGCATCTCTTCCTCATAAATCTTTAAAAAATGACCCTTGAAAATGATTTTTAATGTAGGTTTTGGGACTAATTTTTTAGAATTCTCACATTTCATGGTATTATTTTGACTTAAGAATTGACAGAAACTAGTAGTAATACGTATAACAATGGCCCATTAAAACTGCAAATTACTAAGGAAAACCATTATTCCCATGCTACAATTTAACATAGTCACAATGAAGTCTTCCTTCTTCCCCAAAACCAATTACTTAAAATAAAATTACTTACAGGATTTCTTGGGTCAGGCATGGTATAGAAAGGTCTTACAGCCAATGGATATTTATCAAGAATATAAAAGTCTGTATCATACTATAAAAAGAATGATTAAAATTAATTTTAAAAAATTTTAACAAAAGTAAAAAAAGGCTAACATTTTGATAATTAACTGTCCTTTTAAAAGTAAGTTTTGTTCTTCAAAATTACTATAATTACATTGTATATACAATAAGTATTCTGTTTCTTCCAATTTGTATCCTCTAGTATTTTGCCATCATGTTATAAATTTCTCCAATACTTAAATTGTGGGAGCTGTTGACTATTCTATCATAGTTCAAATATTCGTTTTCTTCTCTTTTTTTTTTTTGGACATGTAATCTCTTTTCAATTTCTTCCCCATTAAAAACTATGCTGTGATAAACTTCTTTGAATTTCACTCTTTTCTTTGCTAATCTAATTCATTTACTCTTTCAGATGCAATTTGTTAACTTCCTGTTAAATTATCCTAAATCTCTTTGGGTTTTACAAAAACTACATTAAATCTATAAATTACTTTAGGAAAAACTGACATCTTTTACAATATTCATCTTCAAAAAAACTTTGATTATTTATTTTCCCAATTTTAATTTTTGTGCAAACATCTAAAAGGAATTTGGTAGTTTTCTTTATATGAAAACTATAATTGAAATAAATAAGTGACATTAACATGAAATTATGAATTTTTGTTACAAAAAAGTTACTACATGACCTAGATTTAATTAAAAAGAAACCAATCACATTTCAACTCTTTTGACATTAAACATTTTTGCTAAAAGTCAAGCATAGAGGGAATGTAAACAGAGCTGACAAACCGGAATCTGCTCTGCTGAAAGAGCATTTTGAAGATAAAAACTCAACAGAGCAGTTTCAGAAATAGGTTAGCTCCCCAGTCAATTTTGAGTGCAGCCAGCAGGAGGAGCTCAACGACTATTTTCATTTATACACAAGTCTCTTAATTTCTTGGAAGACCACACTAAGTTGAGCTTTTATCTTCTTTGGAGTTTTAGAAAATGAGATAGGAAAGCAGCTTTCACAAGGGAGGCCAAAAAGAAACTCATTCACCTTCAAGTCCCAGGAGTCATCAGGGGTACTCAGGGAAGACCATTTCTAAAGAATTTCAAATCATCTTGAGATTGTTTCTAATCTAACAGTCTGATACAGATACCACTTTTAGAGGGACCTCAGTACAACTTAGTACAAAAATCAGATACTGAGCTAATCAAACTGAGCAAAACCTATCTGAATATTTTTTATTTTTCCAAGAATTAAAAAAAAATTGTTCCTTGTGGTTTTTTATTTGTTCTGGGATCTTACCATTCTGGAAAACTGTTCCCCCTCAACTGTTCTTTAGTACCAGAATATGTTTCAGATTTAGAAAAAGAAATCCAGCATGCACAAGAGTCCTACCTTTTCCTTTACCAAACGACCCAAGAGTTTTTCATTTGGTGTACTGAAAAACAAAAACAAAAACCCCCATGAAATTAGGTGTTTGAAGATCAAATAGCAACTTAAAGTATAAGGCCCCACTTCTTTTTTTTTTTTTTAATGTTTTATTGATTTATTCATGTCAGAGAGAGAGAGAGAGGCAGAGGGAGAAGCAGGCTCCCCACTGAGCAGGGAGCCTGATGTGGGGCTCAAGCCCAGGACCCTGGGATCATGACCTGAGCCGAAGGCAGACGCTTAACCATCTGAGCCACCCAGGCGCCCCGTAAGGCCCCTCTTGTATTTGAGGTTCTCAAAGGATAAAAAGTGTGGTCAAAATACATAGTTGTCTATCCTGCTCTTTTTTTTTTGAAGATTTTATTTATTTATTTGACAGAGAGAGACACAGAGAGAGAGGGAAGACAAGCAGGGGGAGCGGGAGAAGCAGGCCTCCCGCGGAGCTAACAGCCCGATGGGGGCTCGATCCCAGGACCCTGGGACCACGACATGAGCCAAAGGCAGACGCCTAACGACTGAGCCACCCAGGTGCCCCAATCCTGCTCCTTTTTTAAAAGGCAAGTACAGTAACAACATTTAGTGGGTGCTGCTAAAAAATATTTAAATAAAATAAACAGATATAGCAATTCACAGATTCAGAAATAACATGGATGAAATAATTTCCTACAATTATATATAATTAAAGTTCACTACAGCAACATAGGCTATTCTTGCCATTAAGTGGCTCTACTTTAAGATGCTCTCTCCTTTTGTTACTCTTTATCAAAGGTTTATAAAACAAAAATCGGTATTTCCAAGTCTTTAAAATGTAATCGTGTTTCTATAGCCAAGAGGCTGTTACTTTAGCTTCTATCCTAGGTAAGAACAACTGCCAAAATACTCAAGAAAATACTGCTCAGCTTAAAATAGTTATAGAATTTATAGTTTGCCTTAAAAATGTAATCTAGCAATGAAGGAGATGCTTAAAACCATAAATGTATATTTCTGTTAAACAAAAATAAAGGATTTTGAGCAAAATATGCTTTAAAAAAGCCCTAGGGCACCTGGGTGGCTCAGTTGGTTAAGCGACTGCCTTCGGTTCAGGTCATGATCCTGGAGTCCCAGGATCGAGTCCCTCATCGGGCTCCCTGCTCAGCAGGGAGTCCACTTCTCCCTCTGACCCTCTTCCCTCTTGTGCTCTCTCTCATTCTCTCTCTCTCAAATAAATAAAATCTTTAAAAAAAAATAAAAAAATAAAAAATAAAAAAGCCCTAAAAAAGACAATAACCATTACTTTCATTCCTATATCCATACGAATTATTGTGAGGGCTTAAATATTTTAACTTAAGAACCCTTGAGAAAAATGTACTAAGTACCGTAGACAGTAATTTCTTTATTAAACCACATAATTTATTCAAAATTATAAGTTATATCATCTGAATTTAGATAACATAACACTATATAACAAAGAACAGATATTTTTATAACTTTTGGAGATACTAATTTTATGCCCTAGTCCAGTGTGGGGATGGATTAAGACTGCTGTCTACCCTCTCTAACACCACTGATTTAGAGAGGTAACATATTAGATGATAAAAAAAATCACAGGCCAAAGTCCCTATATATTCTTTAAAGTGTTACAAATATGGGGGTGTGGTAGGGTCAAAAATGGTGTTTATGAACAAAACTATCAAAGCTCAGGCAAACCACATTAAACATAATATTTTATTTCAGATCACATATTAAACAAAACAGCATCATACTATATACCAAAGTTAATAAAACTGAAATTTATCAGCTGGGTGGAAAAAAATCATCATTCATTAATATATGCATTCTTTCATATCTTAAACCTAATTATAAACGTTTAAAAAATCAAAGTCAAACCTCAAATCTTCTTCATCTCCCATTTCGATTCCAGCTTCCCTAAGCATAGCCAATGCTTCACAATAGTCGAGTCTTAAAGTTGGCTCCAAAAATCTGAATGGCTCACACGGGAATTGTTTATTCACTGTCTGAATTTCAGTTTGAAACCTATTTGTACAAGATAGAGTTAAAAAAAAAAAGTGTCGTGTTCTCCCCACAAGAGGTCACTGTGGCAATACATAACACATATTTTTTAATATTTTACTAATATAAGTGAAATAATGACTAGATAGCTTTATTCTTCTACAACTTGATACATTTTTTTTTTAAACAAAGAAACAACATTTTTAACATTTCACAGGAGTCACTGTATGTGCGATGATGAGGAAAGGGCAATCTGAGTAGGTTCAGGGGTAGTAGCAGCTCCATGGCCAGTGAAGTGCCTTTTCCAGCTGAGCCACTCAGCCCCACCCCCCACAGACCCTCCTAGCTGTCTGGGGAACCCTATTCCCTAATGGCTGGCTGACATGAACCCAAGAATCTACTTACTCTACATACTGTTAGTTCTATGTGTTCCACTGATAACAATTTTGAAATTCAGAGGTAACTCAAAAAGAAATGCTTTTATTTTATTTAATTTATTTATTAGAGGGGGGAAGGGAGGGGCAGAGGCAAAGGGAGAAAGAGAATCTTAAGCAGGCTCCATGCTCAGCACTGCGCCCAACGCAGGGCTCCATCTCACAACCCCGAGATCATGACCTGACCCAAAATCAAGAGTTGGACGCTTAACCAACTGAACCTGGGAGCCCCTAAAAGGAAATGCTTTTAGAGAAAGCTGTTTTGTGTAAAATCAGCTTCAATACAAAAATCGGAGACTTTCAGGCTGTTCTTTTTTTTATTTTATTATGTTATGTTAATCACCATACGTTATATCATTAGTTTTTGATGTACTGTTCCATAATTCACTGTTTGTGTATAACACCCAGTGCTCCATTCAGTACGTGCCCTCTTTAATACCCATCACCAGGCTAACCCATCCCCCCACCCCCCTCCCCTCTAGAACCCTGTTTGTTTCTCAGAGTCCATAGTCTCTCATGGTTTGTCTCCCCCCTCCAATTCCTCCCCCCTTTCATTTTTCCCTTCCTGCTATCTTCTTCTTTTTTTAACATATAATGTATTATTTGTTTCAGAGGTACAGGTCTGTAATTCAACAGTCTTACACAATTCACAGTGCTCACCATAGCACATACCCTCCCCAATGTCTATCACCCAGCCACTCCATCCCTCCCACCTCCCACCACTCTAGCAACCCTCCATTTGTTTCCTGAGATTAAGAATTCCTCCTATCAGTGAGATCATATGATACATGTCTTTCTCTGATTGACTTATTTTGCTCAGCATAATACCCTCCAGTTCCATCCACATCGTTGCAAATGGCAAGATTTCATTCCTTTTGATGGCTGCATAATATTCCATTGTGTGTGTGTATACACACACACACACATCTTCTTTATCCATTCATCTGTCGATGGACATCTTGGCTCTTTCCATAGTTTGGCTATTGTGGACATTGCTGCTATAAACATCGGGGTGCACATAACCCCTTTGGATCCCTACATTTGTATCTTTGGGGTAAATACCCAGTACTGCAACTGTAGTAGTAGAAACAGCTAAGAAAAAATATCTGGTAGGTACTGAGAACCTAACTATGTCATATAAAATCATTCTTTGAATCAGTGTATGCACCAGGAAAAAGTGTTACCAAGAAATTATTTACACTAAAGATGAAATTTAAATACTCAAAATATTTAACACCTTTCTTAGTCTCCTCTTGTTTTGTCACCACAGTGGCATTAAAGGATTAAAAACTTTATACCTCGTATCAGCTAACACTGTTAGTAATGTAAAAATACCCATTTTATGAGGCATTAAAAAGAACTGACTTTTTAATCCTTTAACAACACTTGCTATCCTCAAGGTAGACCAAATTAATATTTGTCTTATCTTCCCCCATTCCCATTATACGGTAAGTCTGTGACTGCAATTTCCCATTTTAATAACCACTATAGTACAGTGTCTAGCCTTTAAACAGTGGGCACAAATGTTTACTGCATTGAATTGTGCAAGATCATATTTTAGTAAGATTTAAAAAGTGTATTTTTGCCACTTATGGATGAAATGATAGCTGGGATTTGCTTCAAAATAATAGGGGATGGGAGAAATGGGTAAACAAAACTGGCCATGGGTTAACAATGGCTGAAATTGGGTGATGAGTACATGGGGGTTCATTAGGCTAGTCTCTATTTTGTATAGAGTCTTTTTTTTTTTTTAGATTTATTTATTTATTTATTTATTTGAAAGAGAGAGAGAATGAGAGAGAGAGAGAGAGCACATGAGATGGGGGAGGGCCAGAGGGAGAAGCAGACTCCCTGCCGAGCAGGGAGCCCGATGCGGGACTCGATCCTGGGACTCCAGGATCATGACCTGAGCTGAAGGCAGTCGTTTAACCAACTGAGCCACCCAGGCGCCCTATTTTGTATGTGTCTTGAAATTTTACATAATTGATAGAATTGAAAAAGTATGTTTATATTCCATGAAAACACTAGAAATTAAAACATTATCATTTCCTGATTAGTCTTAAAGACTTTCATGGGAGCAATAAAGCTTAGCCATTGATTTATTCAAATCTTGATATAAGAAGGGTTAAGAAGAGCCCAATAATTGATTTCTACTTTCTTTGCTTTGGATATTAACCCAATCATGTCTATCAATATTTTAAAATACATTTGCCTATTATTCTTCTATGAGAGATAAGTACTAAGGATAAACATGAGAGATATATAACACTAGCCAGGTAACCCAACTTACAACTGACAGAGAAACTTAGAATTCCTAAATGACTTACAGAATAGAAAAATAAGGCTTTTATTTCTAGGTTGCCACCTTAAATCTACTTGATAAAGTCCAGTGATGATGGTGTCTGAATCTCTAATTTGTAAACAGAGATCTGATTAATCCCAAGGGCCCGATTAATGCTTGATCTGTTATTACAAAAACTGAAGTGGAAATTTCATATCCCAATATTAGAGAAGATATCAATACCCAAAATAAATGGGCTTCAGAAACCTTCTTGAATTATAAATGTGGAAAAAAAAAAAAGAGAAAAGCTGTTCCTTCACTGTAGTTTCAAAGGGTATTTTATTTTGTAAGGAAACATCAGTTGTTCCATAGACTACCTGAATGAAAGTTGCTTAAAATAAACGGCATTGAAATTTTCAGAGTACAGTAGGTTTAAAAAAAAAAGGCTGTCTACAATGAGGTAGTCGTCAGCATACCAATGCAATGCGGAGAATGCCTGGAAAATATCGGTGCTTATGCTACAAGATTTTTGTAAGATCAATGATTAATTTCTGTGTCCTTGAAATTACTCATGAGACTTGCAATGGAGTAAATAAGATTCATAGTATTTTTGAACTCTTTTTAAGTATCAATGAAGCATATCCAAATACATCAACAATTAAGTTAAATCAGTGGTCTTTAAATAAAAATTTCAAATACAGCCCTTTGTCAATTATCAAAGTGCTAGATAAGTCTACAATAACCTACTTAATATTTAGTACTGTCTCAAGTATGGAGAAAGGAAAAAAGACTCTCTTGTTCCTACTTAACCTGTTTTCCATTTTCTTTTCCTATTTTCTCTGTGTTAAACATCATCACAAGTAAACAACTTTCAATGACCTTTAAGGAAGAAACTATTTGCCAGTTTAGAGGGTGTACCTAATGTAAACATTTTACAGAATTCAATTCTCTGCACATCCTGAACATGTCTAACAATTTTCTGTAAGATTCTTATCACCACATTATTACCACTACCATTTTAATAATAAACTGCTATAAAAGTAACATAGGTGCTATTTCTTTCAGACATTCAGGAAATTTAATATAAAGGAAAAAAATATAGTTAGACTGGTTCATAATCTGGTAAACTTCCCCACCAAAATAAGGTTAACTAGCTGATCCAACTGACTTGGGTCCAGAAGTACTATTCTGAATGTTCATTATTTCACTAATTAACTATTGATCATCTACGTGGCAAGTCCTCTCCCTACCATATATACATGTATTCAATATAAACTCAGTTTACCTATTTCAGTTCAAGAATTACTTTATTTTGAAGAACCCAAACTGGTTAGACATTAAGTCCATCTAAGGGATATACAATATTTGTTTTTACCTTTTTTGGAGTCCTTTGAATATTTGTACTAAGGTGTCAGCAATTTCTTCCACAACTTCATGGTAATGGTAATTAAAAGCCATTTCAATGTCCAAACCAACAAATTCAGTTAGATGTCTGTGGGTATTTGAGTCTTCAGCTCTGAATACTGTAACATTATTAAAAGAAATAAATAGTAAATGGTGTTTTAAAGTTTTGCAAAAATTGGGATTTAAATACAAAATTTTATTTACTAGTACTCAAATGGTATTATTTTCATTTATCATTATGGGGTTCTGGAAAGACTTTGGATAAGCCATATACTTCAGCATTCTCTTGGACAGCAAGTTCATTACCAACTCCTACAGTCATGCAGTAAAAGCTGTAACAAATATAAATTAATAAATGAGGCTTCAGAGAATCCTAAGGGAATGCAAGGTCCTGAAGTACCTTCCCAATGATTAAAAATAGTGAGTTCTTCTCAATTTTATTAAAACTTGACTCCAGCTAAATGAGATCTGTACCAGTGAAGTAACTTTATATATATTCCAGCCATTTCCTCTGTCCAGCTCTTACTGTCCTCACTGCACTTTCTTCCTTTTCCAGTCTTCCTGACTCTAGCTCTGCTCCATCTTTCACATCACTTTAAGACTAAAATTCCTACAACACATCCTTGCTCAGTAGTTAACTACTGATCATCATGGTTCCCAAACAGCACTGTAATAGAATATAAAATGACAAAAAATCTAAAAGCTTTATGCTTTCATATTTAATCTTACCCTATATTTTCCATTTCTTCTTAACAATAAGTAGTCTTATTTTTATTTTCTCCCATGCTCTTTACTCATTCTGCTTCTGCTGACTAGAATGCCATTTCTGTAGTCTGTATCTCCTACTCTGTTCTTAAAGCCCACTTTAGTTTGCATTTTCCTTTACGGTAACTATAGCAAATTCCATCTTCTCCCTCTTTTTACACTATCTATACCCCATAATTAGTACCACTCTTGCTGTGAAAACCAGTTGATTATTCCCTGCAACTGCTATATGTATGCATGTCTTATTCTGTCTTGGGAGAAGGAACAATGTTTATTCCCTTGTCACTCAAAACATGGTCTACAAATCGGCAGCATCAGCAGTACCTGGGAGCTTGTGAGAACTGCAGAATCTCAAGCCTCCCTCCACACCTACTGGTTGGAATCTGCATTTTAACAAGATCCTCAAATGATTCATGCATACATGAACATCTGAGAAGTGCTGGTTGATTTTTCTTTTATGTACATGTTACCTAGCACAATGCTATGTATGTAGCAGGCATTCAACAAATTAGTAAATTCAGAAAATTAACACAATTAATGCTCTTGCCAGTTTCTCTAACAGCAGGCATTTAATTTTTATTTAGCTATCAAAAAACTTACATGTATAAAATAACTTGTAAGTTTTACAGAATGAAGCAAAGCTGGTTTTTGCTTATAATCGGCTTCATTAAAGAATTTACCACATGATTATGTGTCCATGCTTAACTTTTAATTTCTAATGGACTTCAGCATATTCTCAATAGTAAGAACAGTACAAATAGTAAGAGTAAAACAATAGCTCTGAAATAAATTGGTAGCAAAGTACCCAGAGGTACATTTGTAAACTTACAAGAGTAGTAAGGGGCTATCAAGGACAACAAAATACATTATTTGGAAGACTGCAACTACTTGTTCTTTCGTGTTCATGGAGAGTTGAAAGGCGAGTCCAAACAGGAGCTAATTCTGTTCTAATTACACTGAAATAATAATAAATAATATACTCAAGGTGTATTTCAGAGGGTATATATTTTCAAGGCATGCATTTTTAAAATGAGATATTCCCAAGGCAAACATTTTCTTCAGCAGTCTTCTGTAGGAATATAAAATGCTTATGAATCTATTCACATAAATGATGTTCAGTTACTTAAAGAACTATTGAGCTAAAAAAGAACTATTTTTTTTAGGAAATATCTACCCAAGCACATTGTCATTTTTACCTAAAAGTCTAGTGTTTATATAGCCAACATATAAAAGGATTTAAGCTTCCAAAATGTCTGTATGCAAAATGTGTTCCTAAAATCTTAACTATGGTACAATTAATAAATTTTGAGAAAACCATAACCACCAAAACCTTACCTGGTCCAATACAGAAAACCTTCTCAAAATCAGCACAAATACACATTTGCTTGTACAGCTGTGGGGACTGGGCCAGGTATGCATTATTTTTAAAATATGACACAGTAAATACATTGGCTCCTCCTTCACTGGCAGCTGAAATGTAAATATGTTATTATAACCAACTGCAAGCTTACTGATACAAATTTCTAATAAAAACAGTTTATGCTTTTAAGTATTTCACTTAAAAAAATTAAAAATTTCAGAGAAACTACATATGACTTATACCTGATTCTAAACCATTTATCATTTAGGAGAGATTTACTTCTTTGGCTATATCTTCACTTTATCAGATATATATACTCCCTTTCTGCATCAATTTCAAATCTATTAAAACTACTTTGGAGTTGTAAACATTTTTTTCAAAAAGGAAAAGATATTCTTACTGATTTTTCTAAGTATAAAGAAAGCAATGTTCAATTCTTGATTTATAAATAAATGCCACTTGTAACACATTTTTTATATAGTGTTATTTAAGCAACTCTAAAAAGGGTAAAATGATTAAAATAAGATTCTCATATGAGAAGGAAAATTAATGAGATTTTCCCATTTGCAGTATTTAGTAATATTACAATGCAGTTTATACAAAACAAAATTGCAATACCAATTTAGAAAGAAACCTACTTAATGAAAGTAGTTTCTGGTGCAACTTACATAATATCAATCTTGCTTCATTTGTTACTGCCTCATTTTATAATCACTACACATAATGACTTCTGAAACAAGAAGATGCTATATTATTGATGTCAGTGATATGTGACTGCTGCTATATATATATATATATATATATGTATATATATATATATATATATATATGGCATAGTCTTCAAAATAAAAAGTCTCATGGATAAACCTTAAGGGACAGTTGGGATTCTCAAATTAAAAAAAAAAAATACTAAGCAACTTGGGAGAAAGCAAATTTATTTTTAAAAATTAAGAGAAATGTCTTAAAGCATACCTGAGATAATTTTAGGAGTTTGGATCTCCACAAAACCCTTGTGAATTAAAGTTTCTCGGAAAAGATGGCAGATGCCAGACTGGAGATGGAAGACTGCTTGACTAGTTGATGTCTAAAAGACAATAATAAAATCTAATGAAATCAATTTGACACATTAACTGAGATGGAGTATTTTCTAATCAGGCCACCTGCCTGGAAGGTTCACAGAGTAAACAATTCATTATATGAGAGAAAAGTTAGGTTATATGACAATTAGTATAAGGATATATCTTGGAATTTTTTCCTATTATAGGAGAATGGCAATTTTGCTCTTTAAAATTTCCAACATCTCCAACTCGACTTTGCTGAGAGTCTATAAAAGACTAGAGAGTAGTTGAGACATAAACTAAGATGCTTAAAAGATTTCAAGTACCAACAATGCTTCCCAAAATGTAAAGTCAAAGTAGAGGTTAAAAATGTGAATGCTTAGGGGCGCCTGGATGGCTCAGGCCGGACGTTAAGTGTCAGACTCTTGATTTCCACTCCGGTCATGATCTCAGGGTCATGAGCTCAAGCCTTGCGTCAGGCTCCGAGCTCAGCACTCACTGGGGAGTCTGCTTGAGATTCTCTCTCTCCCTCTCCCCTTTGCCCCCTACCCCGCTTGTGTGTATATGTGTGTGTGCATGTGTGTGCTCGCATGCGTGTGTGCACGCTCTCTTTCTCTCTCAAATAAATAAATAGATCTTG
Source organism: Eumetopias jubatus (assembly GCF_037043125.1). Taxonomy (NCBI): domain Eukaryota; kingdom Metazoa; phylum Chordata; class Mammalia; order Carnivora; family Otariidae; genus Eumetopias; species Eumetopias jubatus. Next base: position 93,160,173 of record NW_028274809.1, on the reverse strand, counting down.
AAAAAAAATGTGAACGCTTACAAGGGCCAGACAAATAACATAAATGTAATAAATGAATGATACTTCCTGGGTGGTGCAGGGCATAGCAGAGGACACAATGCCTCATCTAGAGTGCTAGCTAATGTTGCCATGCCACAGTATTGCCAGATTCACCTCCAACTTTTTAAGAAAAGCCATCTAGATTTAATGTGTAAATCCTCACTTTTCAACGGTAGCAATGAATTTAAATAAAAAAAAAAAGATGCCAAAAAAAATATTTTGGGGCCAAATTCTACAGGCACAACCAATAATTTGTGTGAATAAATAGTATGGGCAAAAAGAGTATGATGTCTATCTACTGTGGCCAAAATTATGAAACATCTGAGGTTTCTAGGCAGTATCAAGAGGACTATTGATTATTGTCATAGCCTTTTCTATAGACTACAAATTAAAATGGAAAAGGAAAAGGGACAAAAAAGCAAATAATCAGGGGAGACATATGAGTGTATAATAAAGGTAAACCCATATGATTGCAGAAAAGTTGGAAAGAACTCTTAAGGTGACAAAGGATTTAAGCTTTAGGTAGAATATTTAAGGAGGAAGATGTGGTCAAAACATTAAGAAAGAAAGATGACATTGGTTTTACTACAATGATGAAACCACTGAACTCTTTCACTTGCAACCAAACCAGAAAGGGAAACAGAAGACCTATGAGATTACTAAATAAACCACCAGGGCCAACTACTTCTTTATTATTAATTCTGTGCTCAGATCAAATTCAAAAGATTGAGGTATTAATTACTAATCTCCACCTGGTCCACATTCTAGAATGTGCATACAATTTCTTTCACAATTTTATAGTGATATTAATGGTTATGTTTTTACTTATTAACTTGTCTAAAACAGGTATCACCTGGCAGCAAGCCCATTTATTGGCTTCATGTTCCTTTGTCATTTTAAAACAAAGCAAGTCAATACCCTGTGAATTATTACTTGACTGTCCTCGTTGCCTGCAATTATATTTAGGGGAAGGGTCAGTCAGAAATGTAAATTGTTTCCTGTATTGTAATGCGTAAGGCAAATGCCAATTAGTTCTATAAGTCTGAGACAGGTGTGGTATCCCTGCCCATCCTGATTTCGGCACAGTCATGTCACTTAATAAATAAATGAGGCATACCCTAAGATCAATGACTCTGTTGTCTAATCTTGTATCCTGGTTAACAGTAGCTCTTCCTTCCTAAAAAAAGATGAAAAAACAGATTTTACTAATTTTTTTAAGAACACAAAAACTTTTAAGAAGCCATGTTTACTTATAAGTGAGAACGTGTGTGCTTATGTGTGTTAATATTACACCCCCAAATCAGGGATCCAAGAAACAAGAAGCAGGGCCAGAGAGAAGCTATTGTTAAAAGAGAGATGGAAAGAAGAGAAATGCAAATGAACAGAGGTTAATGCTTTCTTTCCATCTCCCACCCCACCAAAGCCTTGCCTCATTACTGGGACATCAGAAGAATTATCACTTGCACCTTCATTGATTTCTGGATTTTACCTGCTAAAGACTAAAGGAATAGATAAAAGCTGACAGAGTAGTGGTTCTCAAAGTATGTTCTGGGTACCACTGAAGGTCCCGAAGACACTTTCAGGGAGTCCATGAAGTCAAATCTATTTTTCACAATGACAAATTTTCACTCTGTACTGAGTTTTCCCAAGGCTTCATAATGTGTGCTACCACAACAGAATGAATGCAGAGGCAGGTATGAGAATCTAATTGTTGTCCTTTAAGGCAGACATTACAAAGATTTACAGACATGTAAGACAATGTCACTCTTGACACTAAATTATTTTTTGTTTTTGAAAATATTTTTCAAGGGGTGCCTGGGTGGCTCAGTCGTTAAGCGCCTGCCTTTGGCACAGGTCAGGATCCCAGGGTCCTGGGATCAAGCCCTGCATCGGGCTCCCTGCTTGGCGGGAAGCCTGCTTCTCCCCCTCCCACTCCCCTGCTTGTATTCCCTCTCTCGCTGTGTCTCTCTCTGTCAAATAAATAAACAAAATCTTTAAAAATATATACATATATTTTTAAAAATGTTATTTTTATCATTCATATAGGATTAATATATATAAACAGATATATAAATATATCTATACTACTGTTACTTTTATTAATACAAAGAATTTCCTATCCTAATTTCTAATATAAATATTGATAAAGATATACAAAAACAAAAGTTTATGGGGGAAATTATTTTTAAGAGTGTAAAGGGATCCTGAGACCAAAAAGTTGGAGAACTATTGATGTGAGAGTAAATTTAGATAAAAAATGAAGCTCCAATCACTTCACAGGTACCCTTCATACAAAAGCAGGACATCAGGTTTTCAATGTTCTACAAATTAAACATACAGAGGAAGCAAAGTATTTCAAAAATGTAATTTTAACCTCTTCTCCTTCCACCTCAGGCCGGACGGCATCATCCAGCTGCAGGGGCAGGCGGGGTTCAGCCAAACTGATCACATAAATCTGAAAGTGAGAGATTACCAAAAATATCATGAAGCACACAAAACCTGTTATCTTTTACTTAAGAAAAATCTACAGTTGACATAAATATGAAGCTATGTTTGCATATATCCTAACTGAAACTACTTGCTAAAATCAAACAAAGATGTACATGTTTTTTCACTTTTAAAATGGGAATCAGAGTATTTCTTGCCTATTTCCCTAGGTTGTTGGAAGTCAAATGAGAGAACATATATACAGATACTTTGTAAACTCTAATGTGCATACCAGCGTGACAAATAAGTACTAACTGGGGTCAAGGGGTTTGAGCTTATGGCCTTCCTTTGTCACATAAAAGCTGTTACGCGAAGCATTTAACCTCAGAGCGTCAATATTCTACTCTGTAAAATAAAGTCTGAGGTAAGAATCAAATAGAGTAATGAATATGAAAACACTTTGCTCTTTTGAAAGGGCCATTAAACAAATGTGTTATTATCACTGTTCACAGCATTTGGCCATTTCTACAGCTAGGACCAAAGTCAGCCCAACTCTGCTGTCCATCAACTCCCTTTTCTCATTCTTTTTCTAAATATCCCTTCCTTGCCATCTTTGATCAAACATGTTATATCTCATTTCCTGCTACTCTCCTGGTTTGGAGCTGCCATAGAAGGTATTCCTCTATGGTGTTAAAATTCCTTTTTATTTGTTAAATTCACTCACATTAATTGCACATTTTAGTGCTAAAACACAGTTAGGTCATAAAAAATGAGCTAGGGTTTTTTGGCTACTCTTAAAACATGTTACCCTATTAGTTACTCCCAACTATGCCTGGAAAGCCTGTTAAAGCATGAAAGGGAAACAGACCTTATTTAGTTAATTCAGGAAAGGAAATTATATTCTTCCAGTTGGTAGATCATATTTAGCATTCAGTTCAGACTCTTTAAGAAAAAGTGTCAGAAGGATACTCCAGTCCTTCTGATAGTAAAATAGAATTGTCACCACCTTCTATGCTCAAGTATAGTGTTTCCCCTTGATGAGTTAATAGCAACTTGATTTCCAATGCAAAGTTGTAGAATGGAACAGCTCCCTCTTCTATTTTTAAAACTAGTAGAAATTCACTTCATTAGGTTGTGAGCATCCTATAACTTCACAGTGCAGGCTCAAAGTACGTGCTCAGTAACTGCTGGCTGAATAAATAAATAACTGATAAGAGTCATGCTTACTGTAAGACCCTTTTTAAGATATAATACTTTATACTTTGTGAGATACTTTATAATTATTTCCATTAAGGCAAAATTTGTAAGCTCTTTAGGCTTTATATTTATCATTTACATTTATTAGGATTGTACTGAATGCTAGATAATTAGAATATTTTAGAATACATTTGCTCTACTCACTAAAATTTTATTTTTTGAAGTATTGAAAAAGGCATGTTACTTGGAATATGGGGGTTGTTTTACTTGGTTAGCGTACCCTTAGGTTGGTCTGCCTTTATAGGTTACACACTTCTTGGTGTGGTTGCTTTGAAATGAAGCTCACACAAAGAAAAAAAAGTAATTTGGCAAGTTAGGTCAGTAAAAAACACAAGATTTTCTAAGTCTTGAAGAGTTCCCATGATGATTCCAGTTAAATACGACCTTACTCTCAAATGAGTGTGTATGAGTCCATCTTTCTGCAATCTATCCATCTGCCTGACTGCTCTATCTTATATATGCTCACACACAAGCAAATACACATACAGGGATGAGGGCAGGAAGTGACTACTCCTTAAGAGAAATTTAATGATGCATATTGTAGATACAAACTAGGCCTGGACCTAAGAACTGCAGGTTCGAAACTGCAGCGTTATTTCAAAAGTACTAAATATGTGTGAGTTCACTTATAGTATTTTAAAAGTCAATGATAATGAGCACTTATAGTTTTTATTTCTGAGGAGGAAATAGACGTGGGATAAATCTTGTATGAAAGGAAGTTACTGCTGGAATGTAAGACCAACACAGTTTTGTCTCTTTTGATTAAGTATCAGTAATATAATGACTATAAGGAAATATATTCATTAAGAATTAGTATAATTAATCAACCTTTAGAGGTATACTGTCAGAAGAAAGTTCATAGCAAAATACATTCATAATAGCAAACAAAGCTTTTTAGATGTATTTTCTATTTTTCCCTATGTGACTATGGTATATTGTTTGCAAAAAATGGCTCTAATAATTCCTCAGCCTCCTATATACATGTCTTTTCTCAATGATGTTGCCTCTTCCCATCAAGAGGTGGAATCTTTTTCTCTATCCCTTAAATCTAGTAAGTTATTTCATGTGACTTGCTTTGACCAATGACATATTTAGCAAACGTGACACAAGGAGAAGCTTGAAAAGTGCTTGCACACTAGGGCTTCCCTCTTTTGCTGCTGGGAACCCTTCTGGTACCATGTCAGCAAGCCTGGGCTAGCCCGCTGGACGAACAGAGGCCACAGGGAGAAATGCCCCAGAAATATCAGTAGGCCCAGTTGATGTCATGCAAAGTAGATGAGTCACCCCAGATAGGCTGACTCTAACTGCCCCATACACAGAATCATGAGCAAATAAATGTTTTAAGTATTGGGTGGTTTGTTATAGGACAAAAGCTAATTGATTCAGTACTCGATTTATAAATCTCAATATTTTATATCAACTCTAAGAACATATAGATTTGATATGAATGGTTATAAGAACCACTCAAATCTATTTCTGTACCCAAATTTATATTTTGAAAAAAGTTACCTTTTGAACATGTAACTCTACGTCTTGCTGTGTACAGCTTCCAATTTTCTGATTCACTTTTCTCACTACACCTTCTACGTCTACGATGCTCTCTTTGTTAATGCTGTCAAAAGAAAAAATTCCCAACTTTAATCATCTCATCAGAGGTGTCAGAATTCATTTGGTGTTTCAACAGTAAAGCCGAAATATTAAACTCTTTTTTAACACAGTAAGCCACTTGAGATAAAGCCAGTCTATTTAACCTACTTACAATAAGCTATTATGTAGCACACCTTGTGAGATTTCTTGAAGAGATGATTTTCTAGATGCCATAATTTAGTTACCATTCATAAAATACTCTGAACATACATGGCAACAGGACCAGCACTGAATTGTGAAAAGTAGAAAAAAGTCTTTCAATTATTTATTAAAGAACATTTCCCTTCCTGTAGTTGAAATTTACAAAGATCAGCATTTCCTCCTATAAGGAGAAGTATGGGCTTCAATAAATGTAATTACTGGTATGTAATGGAATTAAATAATAGAAGAAGGTCAACTCAAAAGATTTCAAGGTAATAAAAGGATATTAGGTTGCTGCAATTAAGCTCTCCACACCTATAGTTTCTGAGTACACACTGTCATTGGATTTATGGCAGACAGCCTACAGGATTGTGCAATCTCATTTAAGAATGTCTACATGAAGCTCAATATACACTAAATGGGTCACCTAGGCAGTTGAATTTTATAACAAACTTGAATTTTGAACATAAGACAAATTCTGAAATACAATTATTAAGTAGCTTATTAAGCTTACCAACTGATTATTTTTTGATTTCTAGTACATAACCAAGGGAGAAAGGGTATAATCCAAAATGGTGGTTCCCATACAAAATGTACCAGTTTTATGTATATTATTGTACTGACAGAATATATCATAATATATTTGTGGAAAAGGATAAATATTTAACTTTCCATTCTTGGAGAGTGATGTCAGCATCATGGCAGCTCAACTGGCCAAAATTATCAATGTAAAACTACCAATTACAACTCTCAGGTGGTAACGAAGTGCAGAAGTGAGGTGAAACAAAAGAAGGAAGAAAAATGCAAAAGTGGTAACTGGGAGACAAGTGGAGTTTCTGACACAGCTGGCATAATAGAAAGGGCAAACATGCATCAAGAAAATCTGTTCTGGACTCCCTGTTTATCTGCTATGTCATAAGCCTCCGTTAACTTTTATATTGACCTTTCATGGCTTAAGTCCCAACCCAGAATCCTGCAAAATGAATGACAAGAATCTAAAAAAAAAAAAAAGCAAAAAAAAAAAGAGGAAAGAAAAAGATTTAACTTTCACAGGAAAAGTTCTATTTATTCTGATGAGGAATTGGGCCCTTAGTAGTTGCAGTGCCACTTGACAAGATTTCAGAAATCCAACAATGCTTATTTTACCTAAGAGAACACCACAATCCATTTTAATGAACATTTGCTCAGGGTTGGAAAAGGATCAAAATGAGGATAAGAGGTGAAAAGTGGTGAAGAAAGGAAGAAAAATTTTCATTTCACTTTACTACACTGTCTAGAACTCTATATGTCTGATATCAACTTTAAAAGAAACCCAAAAATATGCCTATTTCTTACATTCATACGTCTCCTGCACTAGAGCCATTACCTAATATCTAGCTAAAACCTTGTGCACTGAAGAAACTCAGAATTTATTGTGGTATATTGCTAAAGGGCTTTCTAAATAACACTGGCAATCCAGATCATCGAATCTCTCTTCAGTATGATTTCCACCTACCAGTTGTATCTTCTGATTGAATGAGTAAACGTGATACCTGAGTATATGATTCAGGCTATGTGAGAATACTGCTGCTTAGCTTACACCTTTCCATGAGGAAGGCTTTCTCTTCCTTATTGATTGGTGTGCTTCGTCGAGTAACCTGTTCTGCCCCAACTAGAGCTCCTCTCCTACATTATGACCCTGGCCCTCTTGGGTCATCCCCTTAGTAAGAAGCTTTCCATTATCAGAAAGTCATCTTCAAGCCAACTCAAGTTATCTACTCTCAAAGATTGAGCACTAAGTTAATATCCTTCCAAAAAAAAAAGCTGGGATGTGATCTGACACTCTGCCCTAAAGGGCCAATTAAAGAAAATAAAAGTTTTTTTCCTCAAAAGTACCAGATGACTTCTTTTATCCAGGACCTGAAACTTGTAATTAAGTCTATGTTTAGTACTTTTATTTAATTAGGTAATATTATGTGATAAAATACTTGCACAGCTAGACAAAAAATAACCACTATTTTAAACATTTCTAGCACCAAACAACTCACAAAAGGAACTTCTAAAAAATCCAACCTATTTCTTGAACTAGGGCCAAAGATAGACTTCTATCACAAATTAATCTACTGAATCAATTAGAAAGAAGGTAGAATTAACCAGTTACAGAGGATGCTTGTAATTTTTTTTGCCCTTCCAATCTCAGTATTATCTTATTATACTTAGCAGCTATATGCTGTTAATAGAACAGTCTCTTTAGATATTAGTAACACCATTCCATGATTTTTTTAAACCTTGGATAATTTAGCTCTAATATCTCTATAACTACATCCACATATATATCCAGCTAGTGTTATTTATCTGTAGACATGAATAAATTCAGTACAAATAATATTAAAATAAAACAAAGAGTCAGATTTGTAAAAAAGGGTCAGACAGGACTTGCTAGTCAACTTTAGTAAAGCATTAATGAGGGTTTTATGTATTTGTGTGTATAATTAAGAGTCAATGCAAGAGAGGGATAGGAATACATGAATAAGCTACTGCTAGAAGGATGAAATTCTACTTTTAGAAAAAGCCTAATTAATATGATCCTAACTGATACTGTAGGTTAAGATGGCTTAAAACTTTGGAGTGTGTATACTGTAGTTTGACTGCTGTCATAAAGAGACCCTGTTAAAGTTTCAGTTTTAAATTTTGAAACTAATATGCCACTATACCCCTATTTTGACAGAGGGTTATGTCAAACAGACAACCAAAAGCCTTGGGTTTTTAGAGGATACAACAGGAAAAAAATCCACGGTGGAAAGCAGAGAACTCCCGGGAGCTATCTGATTGTAGAAGAAATGGATGAAGTAAATTAAACACATCCTTCCAAGAGCTAAGTTAGCTATATTTATTATTAGCACCACGTCCCCAAACACACTATTACTTCATTGCGTCTTACACCTCTTCCACTTTCCAACCACCCTTCTGACCTGCATATAACTAATCACTCTACAAATAAGATAAATTAGTTACAGCCTTGATCTTAAAAAATGCTCTAACAGGCTATCCTGTTCATGTCATCCACTAGGAACTGTCAACAATCAATCTAATAGTTTACTTCTAACTTACACTGTCTTTAGAAAATAAAATTGTAGGGGCATCTGGGTGGCTCAGTCGGTTGAGTGTCCGACTCTTGATTTCAGCTCAGGTCGTGATCTCAGGGTCATAAGATTCGGCTTCACACTGGGCTCTGTACTCAGTCTGCTTGAGATTCTTTCTATCTTTCCCTCTGCCCCTCCCCCCGTTCATGCCTGCTCTCTCGCTCTCTAAATAAAATCTTAAAAAAAAAGTATTTTATAAAAATATTTTGAGTTCGCTATTGAGTTTATTTTTCTAAAACAAATGGTATAACGTATGAATAACTCAATTATAAAATGTGCAACTTGGGGAAAAAAGCAAACACTACTCCATTATCTGAAGGAATAAAATCCCACCTTTCTAACCTGAGTGTCATATAGTTTGCTACTCAGGGCCTCACCAATTACCTCAGGGACACTTTCAGTATCTGTAGTTTTATCCATCTTGATTATAAATTTTCATATCTACATTACCTAAGAAGCAACAAACTAAAAAAAGAAGTCTAACTAAACTATTAGAAGTAGGCACAACTATAGTATTAAGAGTTGACTGCTGAAGAATATGCATTAAAAAAATAAACAGAAAAGTGACAAAGAACCACAGTGTAACTTAGCATAGTAATAGATGTTCATAGTAATGGCCCTCTGTCATTAAAAAAAAAAACCTTTTTAAAAAGGAAGAATGTATAAAATACTTCAAAGATTCTGTTAAAATTGTCAGAATAGTTTCAGTACTTAAAGGGAGGTAAACTTCAAAGCCTCAAAGAATGTACTAATGAGCAATGCCTTATTCTTCACTGTTGCCAAAATTTTTTTTTAAGTTCTTAGCTTATCTCTGTGGTGCATTGAATTCTTGCTCTCAAGTCTTTGCTCCCCTATGGTAGTAGTATTCATCCATACTTTTGCCATAGATTCAAGGTAGACAGAAGGTAATTTTTTGCCTCTTGGCTTTGGCCATATGACTTGCTTTATCAGTGACAGATCAGTGGATATGATGCCAATAAAGGATTGAAATGTGCTTGTGCAGCTGAACTTGCCCTTCAGCATTTCTGCTTTTCTCCATAAGATGATGTCTCAAGTAGCTGTTGGTCCTAGGAAGCTGAGAAACACACGGAGCAGACCAGGACACAAACCACAGCTTCAAAACAAGCCTAGATGAGCTGAATTCTAGCTGACCCACAGACGTATGAGCAAGAAATCAAGGTTTATTGTTGTATGCTGCTGAATTTTTAATATTGGTAAAGTATACAATACATACAACTTACCATTTTAACCACTGTTAGATGTATAATTCAGTGGCATTCACAATTTTATGCAACCACCACCACTATCCATTTCTAGAACTTTTTCATTATCCCAGAAACTCTGAACTCATTAAACAATTAACTCTCCACTCATTCCAAACTTCCTCCCACCCCCACCTCAGCTCCTGGTAACCTCTATTCTACTTTCTGTCTCTATGAACCTAATTACTCTAGGTATCTCAAGTTATGTGGAACTGTAATATTTGTTCTTTTGTGTCTGACTTATCTCACCTGGCATAAAGTTTTCAAGGTTCATCTATATTATAGCTTGTATCAAAACTTCATTCCTTTTTAAGGCTAAATAATATTTCATTATATATACATAATACATTTTGTTTATCCATTCAACTGTTGATGGACATTTGGGTTGTTTTCTATTTAGGTTATTGTGAATAATGCTGCTTTGAACAATAGCACAAGAAGTATCTGTTTGAGTTCCCACTTTCAATTCTTTTGGGTATCTATCTAGAAGTGGAATTGTTGGATCATATGATAATTTTATGTTTAACTTTTTGAGGAACTGCCATATTGTTTTCCAGAGCAGCAGTACCGTTTTACATTTCCCACCAGCAATGCATGAGGGTTCCAATTTCTCTACATCACTAACACTCATTATTTTTCCTTTTTCTTGGGGGGGGTAGTAATGGTCATCCTAATGGATATGAAGTGATATCTCATTGTGGTTTTGGTTTGCATTTCCCAAATGACTAGTGATGTTGAGCATCTTTTCATGTGCTTATTGGCCATCTGTATATTTTCTTTGGAGAAATGTCTACTCAAGTCCCTTGCGCATTTTGGAATTGGGTTGTTGTTATAAGTTATCAGAGTTTTTATATATTCTAGATATTAATCCTTTATCAGCTATATAATTTACAAATATCTTCTCCCATTCTGTGGACTGTCTTTTCACTCTCTTGATAGTGCCCTTTGATGCATAAAATGTGTTAGTTTCAATGAAGTCAAATTAATCTAGATTTACTTTCGTCACTTCCACTTTTGGTGTTGTATCTAAGAAATCACTGCTAAATCCAATATCATAAAGCTTCTGGCCTATGTTTTCTTCTAAGAGTTTTATAGTTTCAGCTCTTATATTTAGGTAATTGATCCATTTTTTAAAAAAAGATTTTATTTATTTATTTGCCAGAGAGAGAGAGAGCACAAGCAGGGGGAGTAGCAGGCAGAGGGAGAAGCAGGCTCCCTGCTGAGCAAGAAGCCCAATGCGGGATTCAATCCCAGGACCCTGGGATCATGACCTGAGCCGAAGGGAGATGCTTAACTGACTGAGCCACCCAGGTGTCCCGGTAATCGATCCATTTTCAGTTAATTTTTATATATGGTGTATGGTAAGGTCTTTGGCATATGGATATCCAGTTTTCCCAGCACCATTTGTTGAGAAGACCATCCTTTCCCCATTGAAAGGTCTTGGTACCCTTGTCAAAATTCCGTTGGCTATTTAAGCCAGGGTTTTTTATGTGCTCTCTTTTCTATTCCATTAGTTTATATGTCTATTCTTATGTTGTATCACATACTTTTGGTTACTATAGTTTTATAGGAAGTTTTGAAATCAGGGAGTGCAAGTCCTCTAAATTTGTTCTTTTTTTTCAAAACCGTTTTGGCTGTTCTGGGTCCCTTGAGAGTCCACATGAATTTTAAGATGGATTTTTCTATTTCTGCAAAAAATGCCATTGGGATTTTTGAAAGGGATTGCACTGAATCTGTAGATGGCTTTGAGTAGTCTTACCATACTGCAGAATTTAAGATGGTTTGTTACACAGTATTTTTTTTTTGCAACAGCTGACTAAGAATACAATCATAAGTTTAAAAACATAAAATTAAAAAAAAAATGCTTGAGTTCAAAGCTATCATCTAATCCTAAAAAAGGACTCTGCAATAAGTGAAAGTTTATTTGTCCTCATTACATACACACTGGAATCCTCCAGTATGTATTATGCATTGTAAAGGGATTTAAAAAAGATATACAAAATTTGACTATGAAATATTAGGCTTGATTTAATATCAAACACAGCAGAATTTATCCATTCAAATGAATACTGTCCTCTTCAAAGTGACTTCCAGGGAAAGGTTGTAGGGACTCTAAATACATTTCAAAATTAGCACTGCCTAAAATAATCTTAAAGCAACTTATCTGGAATTACCTCTTGGTTTTGTCACATAAATTATTTTTTGAGGGGTCAATCTCATTTATACCTATTGTTTACTACTTGTCAGAAATGCCGAAGACCATGACGGAATTCTGTGTGGGGGATAAAAGGAGACTCCCCCCCAAAAAAGAAAAATCAAAAGAGAGTGGCATTAGAGATGCAAGGAAGCAACATGTTTCAAAAAGGAGAGAATAATATATCAGCTATAGGGTTAATATAGAGATTAACCTTACATATAGGATTAATACAGATAGATTAATTAATATATCAACTATAGGTTGACTGTCTCCAAACATTTCTGATAATTTGATATACTCTATCAGTAAAAAAATTGGAGGGTATGTACCCCAATGCATATATATTTTATTTATTTGAGAGAAAGAGAGAGAGAGAGAGAGAGAGAGAGAGAGAGAGAGAGAGAGAGGGAGGGAGAGCACATATACAAGCAGGGGGAGACTTGCCTGCTGAGCAGGGAGCCTGATGCAGGGCTCAATCCTAGGACCCTGAGATCATGACCTGAGCCAAAGGCAGCCACTTAACTGACTGAGCCACCTAGGTACCCCTATTTTATTTATTTTAAAATTATATACATGTAATCCTAAGCATAAGTATTACCCTTAGACAAACATAAACTCAGGGTAAGGTTCATAATTAGCGATAGTGAATGCAGATTCATACTTTACAGTCTTCCTGGTAATTCCTTATTTGAGAGCAATGACATCTTGTCCAATCTTATTAGATTCTCCCTCGCCCCTCTTTCTCACACACATACACACACACATACACACACACACAAAGCAGTGCAGAACCTGGCTGATACATAGATCTGTAAGAGTAGAAGTGTCAGCATTAACATTTTCTCATATGTGCTCACGTTTTAAATTTTATCCTCAATCTGTGGTCTCTTGGTAGAAAGTTAAAAAGCTACTTGTCCATTTTTAGTTTATTATTTTAATACTTATAAATATAATCTCCCAAAACCAAAATGAAGCACAATAAACTGCAATTAGTTACAATATGCCAAAGGGAACCAGTTAGGGTACCAGTATTAGCTCCTTTTTGTTACTGGAATCCTGCAGTCTTGCTTCAGAGACCTGACATACTATAGGTGACATGTGGCCTTCTGAGATGCAATCCAAGTAACAGGCCCAGTGTTTATCTATAAATGAATTATTAAAAAACTCAAATTCTTTGAGTTTTATGAGGTGGCTTATTTGGTTAAGCATCTGCCTTTGGCTCAGGTCATCATCTCAGGGTGGCAAAATCGAACCTGGCATCGGCCCCATGCTCAGTGGGGAGTCGGCTTGAGATTCTCTCCCTTTCCCTCTGTCCCTCTCCCCGCT